>NC_084593.1:46709328-47009328 GCF_033807715.1 Cololabis saira | reverse complement strand
TCCCAACCATACCCCCATCCCCCCCCGGTCATCCCGTTGCTGCTTCCACCTGCCTGCTGTGTGCTGCTGATGTCCCCGACCCCCCAGTCTGGCCCTCGGCAGGAGGGTCCCCCCTTATGATCCAGGTCCTAGTCCAGGTTTCTACCTCCCTTATGATCCAGGTCCTGGTCCAGGTTTCTACCCCCTTATGATCCAGGTCCTGGTCCAGGTTTCTATCCCCTTATGATCCAGGTCCTGGTCCAGGTTTCTTCCCTCCTAAAGGGGAGTTTTCCTTGCCACTGTTTGGCTTAAGGTTTTTCTCCCACTAGGGGAGTTTTTACCTGCCATTGTTTATGTAATAATTGCTCGGGGGTTTATGTTTATGTTTATGTTCATGTTCATGTTCTGGGTCTCTGGAAAGCGTCTAGAGACAACTTCTGTTGTATTAGACGCTATATAAATAAAATGTAATTGAATTGAATTGAAAATGACCGAGGTATTTCACCTCTTCACACTCGGTGAGGGCAGAGTCTGCCAGAAAGAAGTCAGGAAAAGCTAACTTTCTATCTCCCCGGCTACGGACAATCATCACATTAGTCTTCTTTGTATTCTTTATATTATCATGCAACCTGTTCCACACTTATTCAACTGCACAGAAAGGTCCTCCATATAAATATTAAACAGGACCAGTGACAAAATCCCTCCCTGCTGAACACCATTGGTAACATGAGATACTTTTGTATCTCCAGATTATTTTCATCCATCTGTGAATGATCTAGGCGTGTGCTCCTCAGTACGTGCAACACAGCAGTAAACAATTTGTCCAGGAATCTAGTCTAGAAATCTAGACGCCAGCAAATTTACATTTGCATTGCAGGTCCATCTGGCTGCCATCCATTGGAGTTCATACAATATGCCCAAACGTCTTGGGGAGCCAATGAAATCAGCCTATCCTTGTAGAGAAAGTCAGGTGTAACATAGTCATGACGGAGTGATGACGGGATCTGGATGTACACAGATGCTGCAGGATTAACGGCTGTTTGAATCAACAATTAAAGGTTAAGACTTTTGCTTTGCAAATTGAACAGAAGAGGGCACTTAAAGTATTCCTTTGTAAGGTAGATGTATTTGTTGTTTTGCTACAGCAAAAGTTTGATTTACTCTTTTACACAACCCGCTCTCACATTTACTAATTTCCGTCACTCTGAATATGTCACCTTGTTTATTGCTCTGATTTGTTGTAGCGCTAACCAGAGCTGGTAGTAACAAGTTACATTTACTTGAGTACGTTTTGGGAAATGTTGTACTTTTAGGAGTAGTTTTGAATCACTATACTTTTTACTTTTACTTGAGTAGATTTGTGAAGAAGAAACTGTTCCTCTTACTCCGCTACATTAGGCTACGTTGAGCTGTTACTTTTCTTTTATCCCTTTTATCCACGTACGCGTCAATCTCATGACATCACTGGTGATTCTTTGGGATAAATGTTTGTTTTTGCATGTTTTGTCACATTTACACAGACTCAAACACACACAGAGTTTCTATGAGTTCATGTTTGTTCTAGTTCTGCTGGTTAAAAAAGAAAAGTACAAAGGCTGGAAATTTTGTGCTATTTGTGCTTAATTTATTTTTTTATTCTGTTATTATTTTATTTATTTTATTATTTATTAAAGTACTTGAATTTACATTAAGATTATTTTAATTTAAGCTATCTTTTATTAATTTTAATTAATTTTATTGATTTAATTTGCCTGAATATGATTATTTTGTACTTTTGTCTGTTTGAATGGTTGTGTTAAAAAAATAAATCAGACGTTACTCAACAGTTACTCAGTACTTGAGTAGTTTTTTCACCAAGTACTTTTTTACTTTTACTCAAGTCATTATTTGGATGAATACTTTTTACTTCTACTTGAGTCATATTATTCTGAAGTAACAGTACTTTTACTTGAGTACAATTTTTGGCTCCTCTACCCACCTCTGGTATTAACCAAATACGTGCAAAGACAGTTTGATAAGCAACTGTTTTTCTCTCCTAAAATGGGGAGGAAGTAAGGGTGGTGTTCAGATCAACATCTTTCCAGATGTGGCTCTGATCTCTCAACTGGAACCTGCTTTCATAAACTCTATGTAACTCCGCTTGTAATTGACTGGTTTGGCCACTTGAGGGCAGCACAACCCAGCTTACTGTCATACCAGTGGACCATTACAGACCAGTGGAAGTACTAGTGAACTGTGAAGGTTCACTAGTATGAAGAGTTGTTTTTGTCTTTGATTATGTTTCTGCTGCTTCTAAATTATTAACATCAACCTCCAAATGTAACTAGAGATCAAAAGTAGCCTCTCACACATATACATGAATGATCACTAAAATACTATGTTTTTACAATTTTTCAATATAAATAAGTATTTCAGTCATTAATTCAAAAGATGATTGTAGAATCTCTAGTATGGCAACTGATCCGTGGGGTCTGAAGTACAACAGGTCATTCACACAGGTTTACTGTTATTGTAACGGAACTGTCCAGGACAGTTTAAGATGGTTTACGGTGGTTTAAAACAGTTCAGGGTTCAAGATCGGTTTGGAGGAGATTCAGGCTTTCTGGTGCAGATGAAGAGCATCCATCCATCCATCCATCCATCCATCCATCCATCCATCCATCCATCCATCCATCCATCCATCCATCCATCCATCCATCCCCCCCCCCCCCCCCCCCCCCCCCCCCGGTGGAGAACCATGGCCTCGGTCTTGGAGGTGCTGATTCTCATCCCTGCCGCGTCACACTCGGCCTCAAACCGCCCAGATGAAAAGCAGTGGATTGGATTTAAATTCATGTGTTCATTGCTGTCCCTGCTAGTGAACCTAAACAGCTCATTTTAAGTACTTGTGAACCTACACAGATGAGTTGTTGTACTAGTAAATGTACACATATACATTTGAAGTCCTACTGGACTTTCCTAGATCATTTGAAGTATTTTGGACCTACACAGATTGGTTGAAGTATGAGTGAACCAACACAGACCAGTTAAAGTCCTTGTGAACCAGATCAGTTGTATTCTCTTTCTTGCTATCTTTTACAAATACTTCAGTTCTAAAAGAAAGTGTAGCTGCAGTTTCTGTCAAATGTTACAATTCATTCAAATCAGCGATGTCACAACAACTAAATAGGATTTCATCTCATTAATGATAAACTGTAACCATTTGTTTCAGTTCAAATCCCAGATCAAGTCCAATCTACGTTTCATTGAACACTCAGATCCTTTGATTCCAGGCTTTCCTTTTGTTGCTATTTGATTTGAATCAAGATTCCTCTCTGTAGTTTTGGTTCGATACAGTAGTTTTGGTGAAATTAAAAAGTTCACAGTGGATGAAACAACAAAGTTTGTTTTCAGTTGACTGCAGTCTGAAGACGTAAAATAAAATGGAACACTGGATCTTTCTGCAGTCTGGTTAGTGTTAGTAAATCTGAACTACTGCTGCTCTCCAAACTCAGAGGCTGTGAGAAAATAACTCTCTCTCCCTCACACACACACACACACACACACACACACACACACACACACACACACACACACACACACACACAGGCTCAGAGCCCTCCACAGCTGCTGCTGTCTGACAGCCAGAGGATGACTGGGTTCTTCCTCCTCCTGTCACTGCAGAGCAGATGGCTGTGTGCGTGCATGTGTGTGTGCGTATGTGTGTGCATGTGTGTGTGTGTGTGTGTGTATGCGTGCATGTGTGCGTGCTGTGCATGTGTGTGTCAGACACCAGATGTTTAGAGTGGAGGAAACGGAGCTGGCGCCATGAAGGTTAGAGGGCAGAGAGAAACACGCCAGCTGAAACCACACACACACACACACACACACACACACACACACACACACACACACACACACACACACACACACACACACACACACACACACACACACACACACACCAGGGAAATGCTGGTGTGCATAGCTGACTGTCTGACATGTTTTCATCTATGTTCATGCTCAGATCAGCGTTCACGTGTCCAGAGGAATCATCCCTCTGAGTTTGGATCAAAAACACTTGGTTTTATAGAGTTTAGAACAACTTGTTGTTCAAAATTTAATGACCACAATGTAACTTTTCCACCTTAATCTAATATTTCATCATCATCATTGTGATGGAACATCAACTTCCAACAGGTTTAATGAACCTCTGTCATGGTCTGAGGGGTCTGTATCGCCTTCACTGGCACTATGTAACTTTGAGGAGCATGGTAGGAACCCTGCCACACTACTGGTAAAGCACTGCCGCTTTTGTCCAAAGGAGCCGCCAAACTCAATAAAAACTGAAAGTTACATTGTGCTGCTTTAATAAGGTCTTGTTTTTTGTGTGAATACTATGAAATCTTCTAAGTGGGGAGTCGTAGCATCAGACAAACTTCCTCTCCTCTAGATTCAGGTCATGTGGGCAGCATGTAAGCAGAGGTCCAGACCAGAGGCTCCCTCCCTCCCAGACAGGCTGAGGGATAGGATCTCTCCAACGGTCCTGGCTCTGGGACTCCTCCTGATGCATGGACATGCCTGAAAGACCTTCCCAGGGAAGCATCCAGGAGATATCCTCCCCAGATCAACCACCTCCACTAGTTCTTCTGATGTGGAGGACCAGGGACTCTACTCCTGGTCTGAACTTCTCCTATCTCTTAGAGCTCAGATATACTCTCAGTTCAGACCGCGTACCATCATGGCCGCCACGCGTATCCTGCCTTCATTTGACACGTCAACGTGCACGTTCTCAAAAAGACACTGAACGCATAGCGACCTGCAGTTCTGGCTCTGGCCATGAGTGGCGCTGGTCCTGGTCTGATACCGGCTGGTCCTGGTCTGCTTTGGCTGCGATCTCAGCAAAGGAAACGGCGCCAGCGACACCAGCTGGTATCAGACCAGGACCAGCTGGTATCAGACCAGCTGGTCCTGGTCTGATACCAGCTGGTCCCGGTCTGATACTAGCTGGTATCAGACCAGGACCAGCCGGTATCAGACCAGGACCAGCCGGTACCGGGACCAGCTGGTCTGATACCAGCTGGTCCTGGTCTGATACCAGCTGGTGTCGCTGGCGCCGTTTCCTTTGCTGAGATCGCAGCCAAAGCAATGTTAGAATCTCCTACATCATCCAATGGTGTCATGGTAACTTGTTTGTTGCTCAAGGTTTCTTCCCTCCTAAAGGGGAGTTTTTCTTGCCACTGTTTGGCTTAAGGCTTTTCTCCCACTAGGGGAGTTTTTACCTGCCATTGTTTATGTAATAATTGTTCGGGGGTTTATGTTTATGTTTATGTTCATGTTCTGGGTCTCTGGAAAGCGTCCTCGCGCACTACGCAAGCAACGTTGCAGTTGGTGGTGCACTCGAACGGAAGCGAACGCAAGCACAAACAGCAAGTATATCTGAGCTCTCAGGGAGCGTCCAGCCAGCATGCAAAGGAAACTCATCTCAGCCATTTGTATCCTCCATGTGTTTTTTTTCAATCACTACCCACAGTTCCATAGGTGAGGGGTAGGAATGTAGATCCACCAGTAGACAGTCTTTGCGATGACCAGACCAGTTCAGAGTCCACATTACTGCCGATGCTGATCCACCCGTAGATCTCCTCCACTCTTCGCTCCCTCATGAACAAGATCTTGAGATATGTAAACTGCTTCCCTTGAGGGAGAACCTCCCTCCTGACTTGGAGAGAGCACCCAGGCAGGAGCAGTCATGTTACATGGGCCACATACATTAGCACCATAGGCCAACGTGAGCTAATCTAAGATAGAATAACTGGGGTTGGATGGAGTCAACTCATACCAACAAGGAGTCGGCCAGAACTAATACAATCCTTCATTGGAACCAGCATTCAGAAATCTGTGGGGGGCATAACAGAAGGGTTTATGCAGGTCTGGATCTTCAGACAGATCCTGAATGGGGAGCCTCGCCGCAGGGGAATGTGATAGGTGAAACAAACCAAAGAAACACTCCCACTTTCCTGACCAAAGGCTATTTTTATGATGGACCAGAACCTTCCTGGATCTGTCAGAGGTCTCTCCATCTCCAATCCCAGTCAGAAGCAGAGAAGGAGGTTGATTCTCTTTGGAGCACAAACACCAGGCTGGACCTCCAAACAGCATTCTTCACAAGTCTTTGAATGGTTGCCAGACCTTGATGCGGTGATGTTGTTGCTCACAGATCTCAACAGTGAGCAGTTTGATGGGTAGCTTACTGCTTGATTCATACACCGGACACCCAACACTACATTACACTACATTTAGCAGGCACCTTTATCCAAAACAACTTACAACAGAGGGATGCAAGCAAGCTACAGTAACATAGTAGATCACAAAGTCGGTGCCGATACATAATAATGTAAACAAGTGCAGTTAAAATACATTCAAGAGCAGTTTAGGAGGTTGAGGAGAGAGGGCAGACCACAACAGAAGGTGTTCTTGATAGAGAACAGTTTTCAACACTTTCTTAAACGTGGAGAGGAAGGACACTGTTCTTGTTTCCACAAGTAACCTGTTCCACCATTGAAGAACACAAGAACCAAGACTGGGAAAGCAACCTGAATCTAGGGTCATCCCCAAAAATGCTCAACTTCCTGGAAATGAACCAGACTGAAGGCCCAACAGGAAACTATAAATGCTCCTCACTTTGGCAGCATTTAATCCAACTAGGTTAGAGAAGGCCCTTTATTTCAAACAGATTCGTTGTCCTGCGCCCCGTCAGGGAGGTGTTTAAGTCATATCTAACCACCAGGAGGCGCTCTTTCTGACACTTTTCTTACACACACTGGCTGGAAGCATGCTGTCAGTTGGACTGGGACTGGGCCATATAAAGCGTTACCAAACTGAGTTGAGTAAGCTCTGTCCCCCCAAGTTTTACAATGGCAACTGTGAAAACCTTGTACAAAAATGTTTAAGACACATATGGGACACAAAAGAGGCCCACTTTCATTAAGAAACATTCCAACCGATTTAAATATGTCATGGAGGAAATGTAAAAATAGATGTGGTTGGTAATAAAGTTTATTTGGAAGTATAGGCTTACAGAATCCTCATCTTACTGTTGCCATGGTTACACATGACAACAGGATCCAGGATCAATAATGTTCATCTGGGGAATATTGAATTAATTTACGTTCAATTAGTTTGATCTGCAAAGAGATAACTTCAGCTCAACCATCATCTACCTACAGTTATTGGGTCACCTGTGTTTGAGGGGCAGGCTCATATCAGTAGGTTAATACGCAGGATCCCCCCCCCCTTATGATCCAGGTCCTGGTCCAGGTTTCTACCCCCTTATGATCCAGGTCCTGGTCCAGGTTTCTACCCCCTTATGATCCAGGTCCTGGTCCAGGTTTCTACCCCCTTATGATCCAGGTCCTGGTCCAGGTTTCTTCCCTCCTAAAGGGGAGTTTTTCTTGCCACTGTTTGGCTTAAGGTTTTTCTCCCACTAGGGGAGTTTTTACCTGCCATTATTTATGTTTTGTTGATGTAATAATTGCTCAGGGGTCATTTTCTGAGTCTCTGGAAAGATCCTAGAGACAACTTCTGTTGTAATAGACGCTATGTAAATAAAATTGAATTGAATTGAATGAATTGTGAGTTGTGTCAGTAGCAGTGGCAGCATAGGTTCCATCTGAAGTTGGTTTTCATCTTTGGATGGAACCTATGTTGCCTCAGCCAATCAAATTGCGTTACAGAGTAAGTGCAGGCCAGTTGAATCCCACATGGGGGTGGGAGCGTTTTAAAGCACACAGCTTGGTTGTGTAGCGGCCAGGAAGAACTTTGAATGTTTGCATGATGAAAGCGTGTCATAAGCAGCAGCCTGGGCGTGTGTTTGTGTCTTTGCTGTTGTATGGGATGGCGGAGGGAGCCTGACCTTTCTCTTCTTGCTACGGCCCTCGGCCTGCAGGGTCCTGGTACACTGGTCCACACACTGGGAGAAGCTGACGCTGCCATGGTCTGGGCTATAGTCCAGCTCTGCCAGCTGAGCCAGAGACAAGATGTAGTTGCAGGCAATGCGCAGAATCGCCAGCTTGGAGAGCTTCTGCCCGTATGAGTAACACGGAACCTGGAGAAGAAAGGAAACAAGCACGGTGAGCTCCATCAGCCCCCATGAGCCTGATTTTTCAGGAAGGAAACCAGGAGACCAGCCACCACCATTCCAACATGCAGATTAGATTAATCCAATCTGCAAGACCTTTTAACAGTAAATGGCAAATTTAAAAGCAGTTGAATGTATATTCTACCGTCCTGTGGAGATGTTGTTAAATGAATTGATTTGTGAGCAGAATACTGATTTTGTTCTGTGTTACAGGAAGTCCAGCAGGAGGACCATGGTAGCATCTCTGGATCAATGAGGAGGAGGTGTGGAGCAGTTGTCATGGAGACCATTGAAACAGTCCACATAAACCCAGACAAGCTAGAAACAGTTGACAAGACTACAGGACAGAGTAGTGGTAGTCTACGTGGTCGTCTACGTGGTCGTCTACGTGGTCGTTTACGTGGTCGTCTACGTGGTCGTTTATGTGGTCGTCTACGTGGTCGTTTACGTGGTCGTTTACGTGGTCGTCTACGTGGTCGTTTACGTGGTCGTCTACGTGGTCGTTTATGTGGTCGTCTACGTGGTCGTTTACGTGGTCGTCTACGTGGTCGTTTATGTGGTCGTCTACGTGGTCGTCTACGTGGTCGTCTACGTGGTCGTTTACGTGGTCATATACGTGGTCGTTTACGTGGTCGTCTACGTGGTCGTCTACGTGGTCATATACGTGGTCGTCTACGCGGTCGTCTACGTGGTCGTTTACGTGGTCGTCTACGTGATCGTCTACGTGGTCATATACGTGGTCGTCTAAGTGGTCGTCTACGTGGTCGTCTACGTGATCGTCTACGTGATCGTCTACGTGGTCGTCTACGTGGTCGTCTACGTGGTCGTCTACGTGGTCGTTTACGTGGTCGTCTACGTGGTCGTCTACGTGGTCGTTTACGTGGTAGTCTACGTGGTCGTTTACGTGGTCGTCTACGTGGTCGTTTACGTGGTCGTCTACGTGGTCGTCTACGTGGTCGTCTACGTGGTCGTCTACGTGGTCGTTTACGTGGTCGTCTACGTGGTCGTTTACGTGGTCGTCTACGTGGTCGTCTACGTGGTCATATACGTGGTCGTCTACGTGGTCGTCTACGTGGTCGTTTACGTGGTCGTCTACGTGGTCGTCTACGTGGTCGTCTACGTGGTCGTCTACGTGGTCGTCTACGTGGTCGTCTACGTGGTCGTCTACGTGATCGTCTACGTGGTCATATACGTGGTCGTCTACGTGGTCGTCTACGTGGTCGTTTATGTGGTCGTCTACGTAGACGTCTACGTGGTCGTCTACGTAGACGTCTACGTGGTCGTCTACGTGGTCGTTTATGTGGTCGTTTACGTGGTCGTCTACGTGGTCGTCTACGTGATCGTCTACGTGGTCTTTACGTGGTCGTCTACGTGGTCGTCTACGTTGTCGTTTATGTGGTCGTCTACGTGGTCTTTACGTGGTCGTCTACGTGGTCGTCTACGTTGTTGTTTATGTGGTCGTCTACGTGGTCTTTACGTGGTCGTCTACGTGGTCGTCTACGTGGTCTTTACGCGGTCGTCTACGTGGTCGTCTACGTGGTCGTCTACGTGGTCGTCTACGTGGTCGTCTACGTGGTCGTCTACGTGGTCGTTTACGTGGTTGTCTATGTGGTCGTCTACGTGGTCGTCTACGTGGTCGTTTACGTGGTCGTCTACGTGGTGGTTTACGTGGTCGTCTACGTGGTCGTCTACGTGGTCGTCTACGTGGTCGTCTACGTGGTCTTTACGTGGTCGTCTACGTGGTCGTCTACGTGGTCGTCTACGTGGTCGTCTACGTGGTCTTTACGTGGTCGTCTACGTGGTCGTCTATGTGGTCGTCTACGTGGTCGTTTACGTGGTCGTCTACGTGGTCTTTACGTGGTCGTCTACGTGGTCGTCTACGTGGTCGTCTATGTGGTCGTCTACGTGGTCATCTATGTGGTCCTTTACGTGGTCGTCTACGTGGTCGTTTACGTGGTCGTCTACGTGGTCGTCTATGTGGTCGTCTATGTGGTCGTTTACGTGGTCGTCTATGTGGTAGTCTACGTGGTCGTCTACGTGGTCGTCTACGTGGTCGTTTACGTGGTCGTCTATGTGGTAGTCTACGTGGTCGTCTACGTGGTCGTCTACGTGGTCGTTTACGTGGTCGTTTACGTGGTCGTCTATGTGGTAGTCTACGTGGTCTTTACGTGGTCTTTACGTGGTTGTCTACGTGGTCTTTACGTGGTCTTTACGTGGTAGTCTACGTGGTCATCTACGTGATGGTTTATGTGGTTGTCTACGTGGTCGTTTACGTGGTTGTCTATGTGGTCATTTACGTGGTCGTTTACGTGGTCGTCTACGTGGTCTTTACGTGGTCTTTACGTGGGCGTCTACGTGGTCTTTACATGGTAGTCTACGTGGTCGTTTACATGGTCGTCTACGTGGTCGTCTACGTGGTCGTCTACGTGGTGGTTTATGTGGTCGTCTATGTGGTCATTTACGTGGTCGTTTACGTGGTCGTCTACGTGGTCTTTACGTGGTCTTTACGTGGTCGTCTACGTGGTCTTTACGTGGTCTTTACGTGGTCGTCTACGTGGTCTTTACGTGGTCTTTACGTGGTCGTCTATGTGGTCGTCTACGTGGTCGTTTACGTGGTCGTCTACGTGGTCTTTACGTGGTCGTCTACGTGGTCGTCTACGTGGTCGTCTATGTGGTCGTCTACGTGGTCGTCTATGTGGTCCTTTACGTGGTCGTCTACGTGGTCGTTTACGTGGTCGTCTACGTGGTCGTCTATGTGGTCGTCTATGTGGTCGTTTACGTGGTCGTCTATGTGGTAGTCTACGTGGTCGTCTACGTGGTCGTCTACGTGGTCGTTTACGTGGTCGTCTATGTGGTAGTCTACGTGGTCGTCTACGTGGTCGTCTACGTGGTCGTTTACGTGGTCGTTTACGTGGTCGTCTATGTGGTAGTCTACGTGGTCTTTACGTGGTCTTTACGTGGTTGTCTACGTGGTCTTTACGTGGTCTTTACGTGGTAGTCTACGTGGTCATCTACGTGATGGTTTATGTGGTTGTCTACGTGGTCGTTTACGTGGTCGTCTATGTGGTCATTTACGTGGTCGTTTACGTGGTCGTCTACGTGGTCTTTACGTGGTCTTTACGTGGGCGTCTACGTGGTCTTTACATGGTAGTCTACGTGGTCGTTTACGTGGTCGTCTACGTGGTCGTCTACGTGGTCGTCTACGTGGTGGTTTATGTGGTCGTCTATGTGGTCATTTACGTGGTCGTTTACGTGGTCGTCTACGTGGTCTTTACGTGGTCTTTACGTGGTCGTCTACGTGGTCTTTACGTGGTCTTTACGTGGTCGCCTACGTGGTCGTCTACGTGGTCGTCTACGTGGTCGTTTACGTGGTCGTTTACGTGGTCGTCTATGTGGTCGTCTACGTGGTCGTCTACGTGGTCGTCTACGTGGTGGTTTACGTGGTCGTCTACGTGGTCGTCTACGTGGTCGTTTATGTGGTCATTTACGTGGTCGTCTACGTGGTGGTTTACGTGGTCGTCTACGTGGTCGTCTACGTGGTCGTCTACGTGGTCTTTACGTGGTCGTCTACGTGGTCTTTACGTGGTCGTCTACGTGGTCGTCTATGTGGTCGTCTACGTGGTCGTTTACGTGGTCGTCTACGTGGTCTTTACGTGGTCGTCTACGTGGTCGTCTATGTGGTCGTCTACGTGGTCGTTTACGTGGTCGTCTACGTGGTCGTCTACGTGGTGGTTTACGTGGTCGTCTACGTGGTCGTCTACGTGGTCGTCTACGTGGTCGTCTATGTGGTCATTTACGTGGTCGTCTATGTGGTCCTTTACGTGGTCGTCTATGTGGTCGTCTATGTGGTCGTCTATGTGGTCGTTTACGTGGTCGTCTACGTGGTCGTCTATGTGGTCATTTACGTGGTCGTCTATGTGGTCGTTTATGTGGTCGTCTACGTGGTCGTCTACGTGGTCGTCTACGTGGTCGTCTATGTGGTCGTTTACGTGGTCGTCTACGTGGTGGTTTACGTGGTCGTCTACGTGGTCGTCTACGTGGTCGTTTATGTGGTCATTTACGTGGTCGTCTACGTGGTGGTTTACGTGGTCGTCTACGTGGTCGTCTACGTGGTTGTCTACGTGGTCTTTACGTGGTCGTCTACGTGGTCTTTACGTGGTCGTCTACGTGGTCGTCTATGTGGTCGTCTACGTGGTCGTTTACGTGGTCGTCTACGTGGTCTTTACGTGGTCGTCTACGTGGTCGTCTATGTGGTCGTCTACGTGGTCGTTTACGTGGTCGTCTACGTGGTCGTCTACGTGGTGGTTTACGTGGTCGTCTACGTGGTCGTCTACGTGGTCGTCTACGTGGTCGTCTATGTGGTCATTTACGTGGTCGTCTATGTGGTCCTTTACGTGGTCGTCTATGTGGTCGTCTATGTGGTCATTTACGTGGTCGTCTATGTGGTCGTTTATGTGGTCGTCTACGTGGTCGTCTACGTGGTCGTCTATGTGGTCGTCTATGTGGTCATTTACGTGGTCGTCTATGTGGTCGTTTATGTGGTCGTCTACGTGGTCGTCTACGTGGTCGTCTACGTGGTCGTCTATGTGGTCATTTACGTGGTCGTCTATGTGGTCCTTTACGTGGTCGTCTATGTGGTCATTTACGTGGTCGTCTATGTGGTCGTTTATGTGGTCGTCTATGTGGTCGTCTATGTGGTCGTTTACGTGGTCGTCTATGTGGTAGTGTACGTGGTCGTCTACGTGGTCGTCTATGTGGTCGTTTACGTGGTCGTCTATGTGGTAGTGTACGTGGTCGTCTACGTGGTCGTCTACGTGGTCGTTTACGTGGTCGTCTATGTGGTAGTCTACGTGGTCGTCTACGTGGTCGTCTACGTGGTCGTTTACGTGGTCGTTTACGTGGTCGTCTATGTGGTAGTCTACGTGGTCTTTACGTGGTTGTCTACGTGGTCTTTACGTGGTCGTTTACGTGGTCGTCTACGTGGTCTTTACGTGGTCTTTACGTGGTAGTCTACGTGGTCATCTACGTGATGGTTTATGTGGTTGTCTACGTGGTCGTTTACGTGGTCGTCTATGTGGTCGTCTATGTGGTCTTTACGTGGTCTTTACGTGGGCGTCTACGTGGTCGTCTACATGGTCTTTACATGGTAGTCTACGTGGTCGTTTACGTGGTCGTCTACGTGGTCGTCTACGTGGTCGTCTACGTGGTGGTTTATGTGGTCGTCTATGTGGTCATTTACGTGGTCGTTTACGTGGTCGTCTACGTGGTCTTTACGTGGTCTTTACGTGGTCGTCTACGTGGTCGTCTACGTGGTCGTTTACGTGGTCGTCTACGTGGTCGTTTACGTGGTCGTCTACGTGGTCTTTACGTGGTCTTTACGTGGTCGTCTATGTGGTCGTCTACGTGGTCGTCTACGTGGTTGTTTACATGGTCGTTTATGAAACAGAACTCTATGAAACAAGGATCTGTGTCTCGTAGTAAGGCAGGTGTATGTTAATCAAACGGATGGGAGAGTAATGAGGTCATAGGGAGCAGAGGTGTAGAAGTACTGGAGGTCAACTCAAAAACAGATATGTCAGATGTGTCATAAGGTCATAAGGAGACGGTGGTAATGACAAACGACGGGGAGACAGGGCTGAAGATGCTCTCTTTGGGAGTGATGCGGATGGACAGGATTAGAAATGAGATCATCAGAGGACAGTTCATGGTTTGGACATGTACAGAGAAGGGACAATGGTGACATGGCTGAAGCTAGCTGATGATGGATCTACCAGATAGGAGAGCAAAAAGCTCCACAGAAAAACACTGTGGAAGATCCTGAACTCACATCTGTTTAATGGAGTTTATGACAAAATAAATCAAATCCATGTGTCTGGGGTACTTGTAATCCTGATTCCAGGTAATCAGAAAGGATGGACAATGGAGTCTATTTCATTTTATTTCCTCATTTCTAGGCACCATATGAAAAGTCACAACTTTAATCTAGAGTTAGGTATAGTAGATCTGAAGTTATGTCTTTCCAGGTTAAACCAATTCAAGTAAATTAATATAATCTTCCCCAGGTGGTGCATGAACAGTTATTCTGGATGTTGTCATCGGTAACCATGACGACAGTAAGATGAAGCTTCTGTAAACCCTCACCTCCATTTTAAACTTATTACCAACCAAATTTATTTTTCAATTTCTTTAGATATCACCCCATGACATAGTTAAGTCTGTTTGAATGTTCCTCCATGAAAGTTGGTCCCTTTGGGTTTAAAAGTAGTCTATAACATCAAAGTTTTCAGACAGACACCACTGGGAAAAAAGCCAATAGCAACTAAGGCTTACAGATGTTATGAGCATGTGTTTGAAAGCTGCGCCAGTGCACTTTTTCATATAATACAAGACATTAATACATAAGTAATATTCTCTAACCACATGACTCACAAGTCATCTGCAATTTCCTTCCAACATGTCAAATCACAGACATTTAACGGATTCTGGTTTAATGCTGAAGCGTTTTCTTTTTTGTTTTATTTATCCATTAATTAAGGTTTCAAAGATCTTATGTTCCAACAACAGAACTTAATGACTGTTAACAAACATTTTTTCCAACTATGGTTTCAGGAAACACCTCCATCGTATGTGTGGTCCCAACTGTTAGTTCCTCACATATGATGGTTTTGACAAACCTCAGGTTGGCTGGAAACTTCAAATTAGTGTGTTTTCAAAATGAAGTAAAACTTTGTTGTGTTGTATTTGAAAGGGAAATGTGTGTGTATTGTCTGTGGATCTGACCTGCTTCCTCAGAGCTTCAAAAGCAGCACTGATGGTGTGCACCCGGGTCCTCTCCCGGGCGTTGGCCAGAAGCCTCCTGGTCTGCTGGATGGCTTTGACCTCTGGAAGATGTCCCCGCCCATCGCCACCAATCCCAGCCCGCTTCCTGGGGGAGTCCTGAGACCAGAGGACCACAAGACCACACACTCTAGTCAGGGGTCGGCAACTCAAAATGTTGAAAGAGCCATATTGGACCAAAAACGCAAAAAACAAATATGTCTGGAGCCGCAAAAAATGAAAAGTCTTGTATAAGCCTTAGAATTAAGGCAACACATGCTGCATGTTTCTATATTAGTTACAACTGGAGGAACATTTTTTTTTTCCTTATGCACTTCAAGAAAAAAGTCGAAATGTCGAGAAAAAAGTTGAAATGTCGAGAAAAAAGTTGAAATGTCGAGATTAATGTTGAAGTACAATCTCAAGAAAAAAGTTGAAATGTTGAGAAAAAAGTTAAAATGTCGAGAAAAAAGTCGAAATGTTGAGATTAGAAGAAAAAGGAAAAAAAAGAAAAAAAAAGAAGAAAAAAGGAAAAAAAATTCAAATATTTTTGAAAAAGCTCTAGGAGCCACTAGGGAGGCACTAATGAGCCGCATGCGGCTCTAGAGCCGCGGGTTGCCGACCCCTGATCGCCATAGAGCCGTTGACCCATAGAGCCCCATAGAGCCGTTTCTCAGAGCTACACAGCAGTTATGCTAGCGGTTCAAATACTGGTTTTACACCAAAACTGTCACTGTAAAGACAGACCACGTAGTGTGAAAACAAAACCACAGCAAGGGGGTGGACACGGCAGTGAGGGGAGGTAACGAAATCAAGGAGTAACTTTTGATCTTTAGTGACTTCATGCAGAGACTGATGCATCTGTTCTGCTGCTATGACAGTGTCCATGCCTGGAACTAATTCTCCTCACATTGACGACCACCTCTGAAGACCACTCCAGATCCAAACCCATTTAGACTAAATTATTCTCATAAGTGCTCACTCTGCAGTTGAGTTTTTCCATTCATTCAGCAATTCTTTTAGACCAAACATGGGACAATTATGAAGTCCCTCTGATGCAAATTTCAGGTGTTTTGTACGGTCAACACTTCAGCCTCAAATAGGCTTCTCCAAACTTCCCCAAAGTTGTTCCAGCTCTGGGTCTGAGCCGATCCCTGACTTGGAGCCTCGTTTTTGTTTTCTTACAGCTCACCATGAAGAAAGAACAATTTAAGATCTAGGAGAACTGTTGCAATCCTGGCAGCAAAACTCTGCTGAACCTTATTCAGAAGCAGTTCTGTCAGGGCCGATTCTGGTGACCAACCAGGATATTGTGATATCTGTGTGGAGCAGCTTCTAAGACTTAATGATAAAAGTAGGAGCCGGATCTGTGGAGATGGAAAATAAACCAGTTCTTTAAGTGTTCAAAAGTGTTACTGGTCAGAATTGGATCGAAAAAAGCACAGAACTAGAATCTGGTTCATTGAGCTCAGTGACATGGAGTGGAGCATGCTTGTTGGTGGTTAACATAACCAATCTACAACCAGAACTGGTTCTGAACAGTCTGGCCATCGTTCCTGTAGTTTCTTGTGCCGGCCCCCCTTTTTTCTCTTTTGTGCATGTTTGCAGGCCGGAGCTTCGGGAGCCTGCGCCCCCCCCTCTGGGCATCCCGCTGCTGCTTCCACCTGCCTGCGGTCCCCCCCCCCTCTGGTAATCCCGCTGCTGCCTCCACCTGCCCCGTCCCCGACCCCCCAGTCTAGCCCTCGGCAGGAGGGTCCCCCCTTATGATCCAGGTCCTGGTCCAGGTTTCTTCCCTCCTAAAGGGGAGTTTTTCTTGCCACTGTTTGGCTTAAGGCTTTTCTCCCACTATGGGAGTTTTTACCTGCCATTGTTTATGTAATAATTGCTCGGGGGTTTATGTTCATGTTCTGGGTCTCTGGAAAGCGTCTAGAGACAACTTTTGTTGTATTAGACGCTATACAAATAAAATTGAATTGAATTGAACAGTGTTCTAGGATGGAGTAGGTGTTCTTTGGTAAACTCACCTTCGGTGAAAGCTGGACTTCCATGCGTTCCAGACACTGGGATGACTGGGAGGCTCTGGGGTCTGGTAGACCGTGGTCCAGCAGGAACGCCTGGTGATCCGGAGAACAGGCGCCGCTACCTGATGTCGACAGGGGAAAGGTGGAGGGCAGGCCCATCTTGAGTCTGCTGGACAGAGGCTGGGAGATGGAAGGGTGCCAGTGAGAGATCTCGTGGTTGGACGATGGAGACTCTGGGGACTGGGACACTCTGGCACCGTTGGCAGGAACGTTGATGCCAATCCTCATGTCGATGGCGCCGCTCTGCCCTGGAGCCATGTCGTCCTCTGGTAATCCTGACAGAACACCCCTACTGTTGGTCACCACCTCCTGTGACATCATCAACTGTCTCTGGAGGGGGGCCAGCATGCTGACGTTTCGTGTCACCATGTGTTGGTCGTCCACCGAGTCAGAGTCCGAAACGTCCACGGGGAAGGTCGTCATGGTTTCCGTGAAAAGCCGTTTGGGCTCGCGAGACTTCCTCTTGAACTTCTTGTTGGCGCCGGGGACAGACATGTGTACCTGTTCAGAGTTCCCAGAACTATTCCAGGTGCTGCTCACGGGGAGTGGCTTCTTCATTTCACCACCGTGACTGAGCTTCCTCCAAACAATTCCACAATTCCTTCAAAGTCCTCTGTGATTTTCACAACCAGAGAAAAGTCAGTAAGAGTTTGACTGGTTCTTACAAACCTTCAGTCTTGTTTCACGGAACCGTGATGACGAGCCTCGCTGAGTAACTTCAGACGGTGGATTATACTCTCCAGATGGGAAGGGTCAGATGCTGGTCTTTTAAAAATCTTTCCAAAGTTTCTGTAATGTCTTCGTGAGTTTGGTTTGAATGCAGAAGCAGGGTATCATAAAAAATGGCTCGATGCTGACGTGTGCAACACTTTCCTACAATTTTTTCAAATAAACATTTTTTCATACATTAATGAAAGAAAATGTTTACCACTTGTCTATTTTCAGTCCCTAGTTGAAATATTAAAGCAAAACAAGGGAACGATTGAGCAAATGGATGTCCTGACCACACCCAGATGCTGTCAATAACTCCACCTGCTCCGGCTACTCAGCAATCAAAAAATTTAGTTTATGGATGTTGAATTGATCAACCTTAACCCAACTGAGTCTGGAATACCGGAATGACACAGCCCCCAAGTAGCTAACGGGCTAAAAGCTTGATTAAACCCCCAATGGGGAGTTTTTCATGTTCGAATATCCTTTTCAGATTCATTCAATGGAATCTTTGAATTGTTTTTGGGGGTGTTGTCCAGCAGTCGTGATCTCTCGTCTCTGGGGAAGATGAGACCTGCCAACCAAGGATTCGTCTCTGGTGACAATTGCTTATGGTTTTATGACACCATGTCTCAGTCGTCATGGAGACGAAGACACTCCAGAATGGTCGAGAAATCACACGAGAAGCAGACTAGACAAGACGAAGGTCCAGACCTGCAGGGGGAGCTGCTGGACTACAAACCACCAAAGTTCCGTTTAAAAACGCTGACGTGTTTATGAAGAAAAGTTGAACTGTAAAAATGAGCAGCTGTTAATGTTTTATCACAAACGCTGCAGCGCCTGGTCTACAGGCTCCTCTCTGTCTGCAGCAGCATCCTGGAGCTCCACATCACAGGCGTGCACGGCCCGGCGTGTGCACGGCCCGGCGTGCACGCTTCCCTCCTGCAGAGCCTCTGTCACACTGGACCTTCACGTGCACACGCACACACACGTGCACTCAGCTTTTTCCTCTGCAGAGCTTCTTTCAAACTGAAGCACAGAACTGAGAGCGGCTCCAGTCTGTCTGCATACTTGTGTTAACACACACACACACCACAGCAGACACACACACACACATGCCAGACACACAGAAACTCTCCAAACGGACTGAAGTCTGCAGCTGCTGAACACAAACTAAGATCCTCTCAAACTGGGTCTCATCGGAACCCAGAACTTTGACACAAACAGGAACTCTCTGGGCCAGATCCAGAACTGTGGTTTCAGAGTCCAAAATCCAGTTAAAAGTCTCCACAGTCACCTGGTCAGTTCTGAAATCCACATAGGTTGGAGGTCGGATCCAGACGTCCTCAGGGTGTCCCGGATATTCAAACTCTCTCCAGACCCGAGATCTGACCACAAAGTCCTCCTGGACCCAGATTCAGTCTCTGAGTCCTGGTACTGACCCAAAAACACTCCCGAGTCCACCAGCTGCTTCTGTGGGTCTGAAGCAGAACTCCTCCTGAACCAGATCTGAGTCAGAACTGCTCAAGGACCAGGTCTAAACTAGAACTCCTCCTGGACCAGGTCTAAACCAGAAACCCTTCTGGACCAGGTCTTGAACCAGAACTCCTCCTGGACCAGGTCTAAACTAGAACTCCTCCTGGACCAGGTCTAAACCAGAACTCCTCCTGGACCAGGTCTAGACCAGAACTCCTCCTGGACCAGGTCTAGACCAGAACTCCTCCTGGACCAGGTCTAAACCAGAACTCCTCCTGGACCAGGTCTGGAGCAGAGCAGTGCATGCAGCAGAGTGAGGAAGCAGCAGTCAGAAGTGCGAGCACTGGCTCACATGGCTGGCGCCGGACTGGCTGAGATCACACACACATGCACGCAGGCATGCACTGGCGCGTGCACTCACACACACACACACACACACACACACACACACACACACACACACACACACACACACACACACACACACACACACACACACACACACACACACACACACACACACACACACACACACACACACACACAGACAGACATACACACAGAGGAGGGGGAGTCTCTGTTCCGCCACACACCTGCAGGACCAACAGCTCCCCCTGCTGGTTCCCTGCTCACTTCATCATTCACATGCAAAAAAAACAACAAATTAAATTATTTTTTTGGCACCAACAATGATGTTCAAAAACAGACCAGCTAGAAGTTCCCAAACATTACATACACTAACACATTTTTGGTGGAAAACCACAAATGTGTAAAGCTTAAAAAAGGCACTGTTAAACTTTCTAAAGCTGATTGGACTGACAAGTGTAGAGAACCATTCCAGACTGAAATATAAGCTGGTGCACAATGTCACTTTAGCCCTCCCAGGCTTTAAACAAGGAAGCCAAGGCCAGGTATATGGAGAAAATAATGATTATTAACGGTTTTGATCCATATGAAATCCCTACTAAAGAGTGGATCTCCTCGTCGGAGCTCCACTCTTTAGTAAGGAATTACTGCAAAAATCCGTGAAATGCCCACGACCTCTCACCACTATTTTCCGTGGTATATTCACGGAAAATTGTATAATTCTGTGTGAGCACCACAGATATTGTACCATTCAAAGTCAATGGGATCCGTTGTCGTGATATATACACGGATTATTACATTATTATTATTTATATATTATTCTTTATTATTTTGGCTAAATTATGAGTTTTTGTCGCGCAAGGTACTGTTTGTTACTGTCAGTTTGTTAAAGCATGTTTTTAACGCTGTTTTAACAGTGTTTTATTGAGGTTTTAATGGGAACACCACGGATATAGTACTATGTGAAGTCAATGGGATCCGTGGTCGTGATATATACACGGATTATGACATTATTATTATTTACATATTATTCTTTGTTATAGTGGCTAAATTATGAGTTTTTGTCGCGCAAGGTACTGTTTGTTACTGTCAGTTTGTAAAAGCATGTTTTTAACGCTGTTTTAGCAGTGTTTTATTGAGGTTTTAATGGTAGCACCACGGATATAGTAGGCTACTATGCAAAGTCAATGGGATCCGTCACCCGATTTGACTGCTGTCATACCATTGAATGAAGGACAAAACGATAACAATCATCCCATAGAAATGGGCCAGTAGGGCCCTACTCTACCTACTAGTAGGCGCAGGAGGCTGTTATCGCCCCTTTCTATGGCTAACCCCATGTTATTAATGCTTGCTATGGAGCTCACACCTCATTATCGCCCCTTTCTATGGCTAACCCCATGTTATTAATGCTCAGTAGGCACAGAAGTTTTGTTATGAAGCTCACACCTCACCTCCCTTTTTTATGAATTTAGCTAGAATTTTAAAACCTGAACAATAGAATTCAACGTAAAATGCCAGATCTTGTCCATTAAAAACAATAATTTTTGGATCATAGTGTGATCATAGTGTAACAACCACAGATAAGATAAGGCCTTGCCCGCCTGGGCAACACATCAGCATTTGGCCGACTGGTTAGTGCAGTTGACTGTGGTCTGGGAGACTGTGGTTCGAGACACGCTCTGGGCACGACTTGTTCGCCACAGTATTTTCCTCATTGTGTTATGGTTTTCTTTGATTATCTTTAACATTTCTAAACACAAAAACACGAAAGTGTCCTTGATAATTCAATTATACAATAGGTTCATGTTAAGGACAAGCGTTTTAATTAGTTCTTCTTCGATTATGACATGTTATTAATGCTCAGTAGGCACAGGAGGTTTGTTATGTATTGTTATAGGTTTGCCTATGAGGCCTATTTCGTGTCTATTTTTGCACAGTTCACTAACGCTTTGAGATAGGAGGCTGAAATTCATCATGTATCAGGAGGTGACTCTCATCCACTGTGCCGAGTTTCAGATCTGTGTGACCTTCGGAAGTGTCAAAGGTCACCGCGTGTGTTGCTTTTCAGGCCTGCTAAGCCTATTTCGTGTCTTTTTTTGCATAGTTCACTAACGCTTTGAGCTAGGAGGCTGAAATTCTAGACTCTGTATCAGGAGGTGACTCTCATCCACTGTGCCGAGGTCCAGACCTGTGCGACCTTCCGAACCTCGCGACCTGTGTGGTGCCTTTTTCGGGCCTTTTTGTGTGTTTTTTGAATAATTCACTAACGCTTTGAGCTGGGAGGCTGATTTTTGACCATGTTGCAATGCAGAAGGCCCTTTGCTAGGATCTTTTGATCCCGTGGCTGTACAACTTCCACAGAGCTAGTTGGCGTTGCAGAGCCTTCACAGAGTTGAGACCTGGTAAGCCTAATCTAGGCCCCATATGGAGGCTACAGGTCAAGTTTTACTTGGTTTGGTCAAATGTTGTGGCAACGGCGTCCGTTCGAATGTTGGAAAAGGTGAAGTTTCAAAGCCCCGCCCATCGAAAAGTACAGGTCCGATCTGCACCAAACTAACGTCTGTCTGTTCAGGGGATGCCCCCAAACAACAAACAACCAATAAATGGAAACTGTCAATGGAAACACTGACCCCCTGCAGGGCTACCTTTATCAAACTTTCGGAGATTCGATTTTCTTTTGCACAAATGACGGGGTAATGGGAACGCGACTAATGACTCTGGAGCTCATCTGAAGTTGGAAGTGCAGCTTGTTTTTTCAGGACAGGGATCTTACATGGAAAGTTGCCATTAGATATCTGACTCAACAATAAGACACAAAAATACAGTCAAAGTGAAATTTTACAAACATTGCAAAAAACTTAACAGCATGAAGTAAAGTACCTCAAAGCATAAAACAATAACTAAAGAGACAATAAAACATATTAATAACATTTGACAGTGTGAGCATCACAAACACCTTCCCTGCTTTGGTTCGGTGTCATGTGACTCCTTATTCCCGTATTTGCACCTTTATGTCAATCAATGGTGCAATTTAGCAGGATTTATAACTGCCTAATCAAATGCTACTGGTGTAGCTCCCTTACAATCCTGAGGTTGCTGTGATAAAACAGCACCAAGCCAATCAAATGTTACATCAACTGCAAGAATAAATGGTACATTAAGGTATCCCGGTAAATTCCAGTTCCTTTCCGGCATTTTAACATCTTTTTTTGCGTTCCGTCTGTTCACTTGGTGCTACTACACCACTGTTTGTTAACACTCACGAGGCTGCCAACACGGATGCCGCGTCCCAGAATGCACCTTGGTGACCAAGCCCTATTAACACAACTTGTAGGCTGCACACTACCAAAAGGGCTGAATCTTGTCTTTTCTTCTGTCTTCGTCTTCTTTGTGTATATTTAGTGTTGTTACTATATATCTTTACATTAATTTTATCGCGTGTGGAAACAACCGTCCGTATGCTTTCTCCCTTACCATGCTTTGCCAGGTGGTGTTGATAAAAGTGGTACCGTCTAGAAACAAAAATGAAAACAATACGTCCGCACAATAATGGGCAGGTAGGAACCAAAAAATACATAAATAAATGAGAATATTGAACTGACATGTGGGCTGTTACAAGGACCAACAACATGATATTATTGAGTGAACGTCTCGCGAGGGGCAGTCACGTTGTCATGGCGACGCCACTGTATAGCCAAATCACAAGGAGAGAACAGAGTACTATGAGCTCATGAGAAGTCCCGGTACACCGTAAAAATATTTAAAAAAAATATTTAAAAAAAAAACAAAAAAAACATCTTTGTGCTGAAACAAAAAGTGTGTAAAATGGTAAGGAAGTGATACTCTTGTAAGTCTGTTCTTGTCGTGCATGGAAAGAGCCATAAAACATGTCATCTATGTGTTTAAATAAATATTGAAAGTGTGCTATCTTCAGGAGATCAGGGGAGGAAAATCAACCTTTATGGACATCAAAGAGAGAAAGAAGGGCAAGAAATTGTGACAAATGACTTTACTGCTTCAGTAAAGTTAGAGAAAAAATGACAAAATTAAAAGTACGGGGGCATGACCAGAGCCGGATTAAATAAATGGACTACACTAGGCAGACTGTGATTTTTGGGCCCCCCTCCATCGATGTTATTTATGAAATCTTAAACTTACCAAAGTTACTACCGGTAATAAAACTTAATTCACATTTTACATAGCATAGTCATAGTCAAGTTGGTTCTTTGTATTCCAAAATAAGTCATGTGTTGTATATTAAACAGTCTATCAGACTATTTTTAGATTTGTATTATTTATACCTTATTACAACGCTCTATCAAATGCTATTAAATTTTCCTTATCTTATTGATTGTGAGCATTTTACAGAAAATCTTAATTAAATGTGTTGATTAAATTGAATAGTTAAATAAGAAGTCAAATCTACAAAGACCAATAAAATTTGCAGTAACACAAAGTGTGCTGTAGTATGTATGTCTGTATGTGTATATGTATGTATGTGTATGCGTATGCAGAGCCGTTTGGGAGATTTGCGAGGCCCTGTGTGAAATGGCCAGGGGGGCCCTCGCGCGTGAGCGTAGCGTGAGCGTAGCGTGAGCGTAGCGAGCGCGCGCAAAACTTTTGGGTTTTTTCGGGTCGGATCGGGTGTCTATATGCGCAATTTTAACTCTCCAATAAGCAAAATACTGGATACCTTCCCCTGCCTCATCATCATCTGGGCTTGCCTCGACGCGGGGCCCCATGGCTGCTTGAAACCCGGTCGGATCGGTGATTTTTGTAACAAATTTATCAAACATGCCTTTCAGAGAGGCATTAAACTCTTCCATTTTCTTTCGTGTTTTTCTTTTTTCATCCCCTGATGGAAATTTCCTGATTCTGTCTCGTTCTCTCGACATTGTGTGACAGTTTGTTCCAACTCCACCCGTCTGGATCAGAGCAGCTTGTGTCTGCGCTTGGTCTGATCAGTTGTGTTGAACAACAGACACGCGCATCATTGCACATATATTTATTGATATGCACAGACTAGTACACATTTAGGTCTGTAATGGAACGTGACTGTTGATATTTATAAGGGAAAAAAGGAAAAAAAAAGGGGAAAAAAAAATTGGGGAAAAAAAAACGGCCCATAGCGCGAGGCCCCCTGGGGCGCGAGGCCCCGTGCGGCCGCACGGTTCGCACATCCCTTGCGGCGGCCCTGTGCGTATGTATGCGTATATATATATGTATGTATACTAAATATAGTAATAATGCACATATATATATGCCTTAGGTTTTTACCGGCCTGTTATCAACCATTAATATGTGTGCAGACAAAAAAAAAAAAGAATTTTTTTTTTTTGTCCCTCTGTCTGGGCCCCCCCCTGTCAATCGGGCCCTAGGCACATGCCTAGTTTGCCTTTGCGTTAATCCGGCTCTGGGCATGACACCTGAGGTGATGGGTAGCACTTGTTCCAATACGTAGAAATTAATTTCCTAATAGTATATAAGAATATAATTAAAACAACCCATGTTTTCTGTTCAGCACTGTAGCCAGGCTGACAAAGCGTCACAACTCTGTTGAGCAGCTCTCAGTAGTGTTTCTTTAACAGTGAAATCATCAAAATTAGAGAAGAAATCAATCAGGCCCGCCCGGTAGCGGTTGTGGGCATTTCTTGATTTTTAGCAACTTCCTTAGGCTCTAGACTCGATCCTATAGACCAGGGGTCACCAACCCTGGTCCTCGAGGGCCGGTGTCCCTACAGGTTTTAGATGTTTCCCTGCTTCATTGCACCATGATACAAGTGACTGTGTCATTAACAGAATTGTGCAGCTCTGGATGACCAGGGTTGGTGACCCCTGCTATAGACCTCCCTGAGCTGACCTCAGTCATCAATAGAGCTAAATCAACCACGTGTATGTTAGACCCTATCCCAACTCAAATACTCAAAAATGGGTTTTTCTCTTATTGGCACGACAATACTGCACCAGATCAACTTATCCTTAAACTTACCGTATGATATGTACTACAAGTTAGTAAAGTAGCAGTAATTAAACCTTCACTTTAAAAAAACCCTCTCTTGACCCAGACATTTTAGCTAATAATAGACCAATTCAAAGTCTGGCCCCCAAAGGGAGCAGAAGAAGTACAGTTCATCCCCTCGACCACCGTCCACCACAGGGCTAAGGTTAGGGTTAGGCTTACAGTTAGGCTTGGGGTTGTGGTTGTGTTTGGGTTCAGGATCGGGGCCCTGGGAATTGACTGTACCTCTTCTGTTCCCTTTTGGGGAGCAGATTACCTTCCCCCATCCTAACCATTACCCTAACTCCAGGCTACCATATTTTTATTTTCTTTAAACATAATTAAAATTTTTAAAAAACATAAATGCAAGTTCGACAAACATAAATCCATGTTCTACAAACATAAATGAATGTCTTTACAAACATATTCCTTTTATACAAAAATAAATTCATGGTTGTGGCAGGGTGGAGGAGCAGCCACTCAGCAGATTGGGCACAATCAACTTCTCCACCCTGCCTGCCTTCATAAGGAGCAGCTGCACTCGAGAGAGCGGCTGCTGCTGGGAGAAGGTTCTGCTTGTTCACGTGTGGCGGTGTGAAAGAATAAAGAGTTCGTGCACTAAAACCCTGTGTCCTCTGTCCTGTCGGTCGGCCCCAGTGGCAACGAGCTTGCTACACTGGCGCCCAACGTGGGGCGACAGGATGGAGGCGCTGGCACAGGAGCTGGCAGACCTGCCAGCCCTGATCCAGAGCCAGGCGGAGCGGCAGACCGCAGCGCTGGAGATGCTGGCAGCGCAGCAGCAGGCAGGGTGGGGTCGGCCGCCGACTCTGCTCACGGAGGACAAGCCGTTCACCTTCA
The DNA here is from genome assembly GCF_033807715.1 of Cololabis saira. Taxonomy (NCBI): domain Eukaryota; kingdom Metazoa; phylum Chordata; class Actinopteri; order Beloniformes; family Belonidae; genus Cololabis; species Cololabis saira. The sequence continues at coordinate 46,982,924 of NC_084593.1, read as the reverse complement.
CCTACCCGGACGTGCGGCGAGCGGTGCTGGACGGTCCAGGGCGGTCCTCGGAGGACGACCCCTTCTCTTTCACATGCCCTTACGTGAGGCGAGCGATGCGGGACCGTCTGGGGCGGCCCTTGGCGGTCCCGGACGCGCCGGTTCCTGAGGCAGTCCTGGACGCGCCGGTTCCTGAGGCGGTCCTGGACGCGCCGGTTCCTGAGGTGGTCCTGGACGCGCCGGTACCTGAGGCGGTCCTGGACGCGCCGGTTCCTGAGGCGGTCCCGGACGCGCCGGTTCCTGAGGCGGTCCTGGACGCGCCGGTACCTGAGGCGGTCCTGGACGCGCCGGTTCAGGAGGCGGTCCTGGACGCGCCGGTTCCTGAGGCGGTCCTGGACGCGCCGGTTCAGGAGGCGGTCCTGGACGCGCCGGTTCAGGAGGCGGTCCTGGACGCGCCGGTTCCGGACGCGCCGGTTCTAGAGGCGGTCCTGGAGGCGGAGGTTGCAGAGGTGGAGGTGGAGGCGGAGACGTCGGTCGCTGAGGCGGTCGCTGAGGCGGTCGCTGAGGCGGTCGCTGAGGCGGTCACGGACGCGGCGGTTCCGGAGGCGGACCAGCGGCTGGAGCAGTGCTGGGTCAGGGAGGGGGTGGTCCTGGGCGTGCCAGGGCCGCGGATGCCGTCTGGCCCGAAGCCACCCTGGGCCCAGTCCCGAGAGCGGCCCTCTCGGCGGTCGGCCCAGCGCTGAGGGCGACCTCCCGAACCTGGAGGGCCCGGAGGTTCCGATGGTGGTTCCTGGCTTCCTCTCCTGTTCCGGGGGGGGGGGGTTGGCTAGGCCGGATGGTCCCCAGCCTGAGTTGGGCGATGGGGGTGTGTGGCAGAGTGGGGGAACAGCCACTCAGCACAGGTGTGCCCAATCAACCTCTCCACCTTGCCTGCCTTCATAAGGAGCAGCTGCACTCCAGAGAGCGGCTGCTGCTGGGAGAAGGTTCTGCTTGTTCATGTGTGGCGGTGTGAGAGAATAAAGAGTTTGTGCACTAAAACCCCGTGTCCTCTGTCCTGTCGGTCAGCCCCAGTGGCAACGAGCTTGCTACAATGGTTTAACATGAACAGCTTGGAAAGACAGCTAGCAGGAAGGAAAGACACCAAACGTGCTAACATGGGCTAGCAACCCATGGTAGCAGTGGTGAGGCCCAGTAGCCTTGCTATAACCATAATAATAGTAACAATTATAATAATACCTTTATTTTTTAAAGCGCTTTTCAAAAACAAGTCACAAAGTGCTTTACATGCAATTAAAAACAGGAAACAAACAATTAGTACAGTATTAAGATAAGACACAATTGAGAGATAAAAAAAACGGACAAATAATACAGTCAGTTAAACGCAAGTCTAAAATAGTGAGTTTTTAAAAGAAGACAATGTGTTAGCTACCCTGATCTCCTCCGGCAGGTCATTCCATAAGAGGGGCTAAAACAGGAAAGGCCCGGTCACCCTTGGTCTTTACCGTAAGTTAGACCAAGGAATGGCCAGGAATGACCCACCAGAGGATCTCAGGGTGCGTTCAGGCTCGTATGAGGTCAGGAGGTCAGCTATGTAATCAGGAGCTAGCCCCATACGAGCCTTAAAAGTCATAATTAAAATTTTAAAATCCACTCTAAAACGGACTGGGAGCCAGTGAAGGGACATTAAAATTGGTGTGATATGTTCTCTCCTGTTGGACCGGGTAATGAGTCTGGCTGCTGCATTTTGAATTAACTGTAGTTTATTTAGATTTTGCAGAGTGAGGCATGAAAAAAGTGAATTGCAGTAATCTAACCGGGATGAAATAAATGCATGTATAACTGTCTCTAGATTTTTTAGACGAAAGAAATGACCTGATTTTTTTATATTTTTCTAAGTTGGAAGAAGCATGATTGGACAACGGAATTTATATGCTGGTCGAAATTGAGGTGTTTGTCAAAAATAATGCCGAGGTTTCTACAAGAAGTGGTGATGTTGGATGAGAGGGATCAAGATGGGAAGAAATATGATTTTGCGATGAGTCTGGGCCTATGATGAGGATTTCTGTCTTCTCTGAGTTAAGTTGTAAAAAGTTTGATGCCATCCAGTTATTGATATCTGCAATGCACATGTGGAGGTTATTTAGTTGATTGGAGTTGCTATTATCAAAGGAAAGGTATAATTGTGTATCATCGCCATAGAAATGGTATTTAATATTGTGTTTTGTAATAATATGACCTAGGGGAAGCATGTAAATTGAGAACAGTAATGGACCGAGAACAGTAATGGGCCGAGAACAGAACCTTGAGGAACTCCATAATCTAATGGTGATGAAGATGACTGAAAATTACCAATTTCTACACAGAAATACCTTTTGGACAGATAAGAACGGAACCAATCTAAAACCAACCCTGAAATGCCATACCATAAACCGTAAACAAGCTACAAGTCACATAGGAAAAATACCCCAAGAGTTAGCAAGAGCAGGAGTGGAAGATGGTTGACGTAATAACGAATGGTAACGAAGGGACATGACTATACATCAGATATGTGACTCAGTGAAGAATAGACGCAGAGCCTTATCCTCTAGGGCTAGAATTTAGTCGAAAGAAGATAATCGGATGGAGCCCAGTTCCCAGGGTATCAGTAATAATGTCACTAAGGAGAAATAAATGTTGTCTGGTGTGGTAGACCTGGTCTCTGTTATACCCAGAGTATTGTCTCGTGTGGTAGACCTGGGACCTCATGTACAAAGCGTGCGGCGCACAAAAAAACATGCGTACGCCACTTTCTACGCTCATGGTCGGATGTTCGAAAAGCAGAGGTGGCAAATCCGGCTTCAGAAAGTAAAAGTCCTGCCATATATTTGTTCTGTCCATTCACTAAAACCAGGTGAGTTCACTAATTAGCTCATCTACCTGGCTGAAGAGCTGTGCTGATTAGAATCAGCTGGTTGAGTGAATGGACAGAACAAATACATGGTAGGACTTTTACTTTCTGAAGCCGGATTTGCCACCTCTGTCGAAAAGTGACTTGAACGTAGAAAGTTGCGGTCCTTCACGCATGCACATTTCTGAGGTTTCTTCAGTTAATAACACTCACTGGTGATGCAGTGAAGTGCAGAATATGAGGAAACGTGACGTCAACAATAAGTTCACGACCACGTGAAGGACACGACAGTCCCCACATCACCAGATAAGTTACACAAGAGTGGAACTGAGTGGAATTCACAATTAACCACATGATCTGAACTAAACTAAGGCAAGAGTATAACGATGGAACTCGCAAATCCCAATGTCAGCCTTGGCTCTGTTAGAGGAACATGCTGATGCGGGATCAGGAGGGAGACAGTCTTTAGGGACCACACTGATCTGCTGGTCCAGAATCACGACTGGATCACCAAAACCACATGGGACTCCGTAGGTTTCTCTGGTCCCCTCCCCAATCTGACCCGCAATGACATGTTTAGCCGCATGCTCTCGCTCCGCCGGCGGCTGTTGGGTTGGTGTTCAGAAAATGACGTGGCCTTTATTGACAATTGGAAGATGTTTTAGGGAAAGCCCGGTCTGATTAGAAGAGACGAGATTCATCCCACCTTGGATGGTGCAGTTCTTATTTCTAGAAATCTGGCCAATATTATTAGACACTCCCCCTGACAATGCAGGGTCCAAGCCAGGATTCAATTCAATTAAATTTTATTTATATAGCTTCTAATACAACAAAAGTTGTCTCCAGACACTTTCCAGAGACCCAGAACATGAACATAAACCCCCGAGCAATTATTACATAAACAATGGCAGGTAAAAACTCCCCTAGTCGGAGAAAGTACTTAAGCCAAACAGTGGCAAGAAAAACTCCCTTTTAGGAGGGAAGAAACCTTGAGCAGGACCAGGCTCATAAGGGGGGACCCTCCTGCTAAAGGCCAGACTGGGGGTCGGGGACATCAACAGCACACAGCAGGCAGGTGGAAGCAGCAACGGGATGACCGGGGGTGGGGACAGCAGGCAGGTGGAAGCAGCAACGGGATGACCGGGGGTGGGGACCGCAGGCCAGCACGCAGCTCCTGAAGCTCCGGCCCAATCAGCAAGCCCCAGGTTAGGTTCAGGGTCGGGGAAAGGTTGAGAAGGGGCAGGGCCAGGGAGAGGAGTCTTGACGGACAAATCTCTCCCCCGCCTGACCGGGCCGTTACCCTGCCCCTCTCACTCCCACGCTGCAGGTTCAGGTGTTGTGCATTCAGAGCAGCACCTTTTCCTCCTGAATTATAACTGTTTAAAGTTTTTTTTTTTTTTAAATACACCTAACCATAGTTATGTTTTCAGATGTATCACATTGTCTATTTTTGTGTCTTTTGATGAAAATCAGACTACTTTTGATTGCAGTTACTGCAGAAACCCAGCTAATTCCTAGATATTCAAATTATACATGGAAAAACATTAGAACTTGGACAACAACAGTGGAGTTAAAGTGCCTGCAGCATGTGCAAAAAGCTTTTAGATGTGAGTGGTCGCAGTGAGCACGTTGACAAATGTGTGGGTAGATTGAGCTCTAGCGCCCTCTGCTGGTTGAAAAAGCTTACAGCACCTGGTATTCCAAGGCGGTCTCCCATCCAAGTACTAACCAGGCCCGACCCTGCTTAGCTTCCGAGATCAGACACGACCAGGCGTATTTTTGTTTTTTATCTTTTATTATGAAAAAATATACTTTACATTAAAACATTTGCATTATTGCCATATAAGAAGCCATATAACATTCAAATAGGGCTTGGTCGTCTTGACGTCATCAATAGGGTCGCCACCTTTCAGAAATAGAAATAAGGGACGCCCTGATTTCAGCAGCGCAGGAGCCAAAAAAAAGCCCCAAAACTTCTAAACTGAATAAAAATGTGTTTATTTTATATGAAAAAACAAAATGCTTTGATTTAAAGTTTAAAGTGCTTTAATAGCATTGAACTTTCATGACTGTAGAGACAGACAACCATACCAGCAACTGAAATAGCCTCCTATGGTATGTATGTCCATCAGCCCAGATGTAGAATATACAGGTGAAGAATATGGTGTAAAAGCTAATTTATTTCAATAATTCAACTAGAATATGGTGTAAAAGTTAACTTATTTCAATAATTCAACTAGAATATGTTTAAGATTAAGATTCCCAGAATATTAAAATTTTTTGAGATAGGATATTTGATTTTTCTTAAGCTGTAAGCCATGATCAGCAATATTAAAATAATAAAAGGCTTGCAATATTTCAGTTGATTTGTAATGAATCCAGAATGTATGACATTTTTGTTTTTGTAATTGCATTACAGAAAATCACAATATTCTAATTTTCTGAGACAGTCCTGTATATATATAACACTTTGATTTGATTTTCTGCTATTTTAAATTTGAGCTCGCACTTTTTATCAATTACATTGCCTATATACATTATTTCTGACTTTTCTATGTTGATCTTTGCCCCAGATGCCCTGCCATAGCTCTCGAAGTATTTCACAACAGTTTGTATACTTTCCATGTCTTGTACTGTTATGGTAGTGTCATCTGCGTACTGCAGTAGGGTGGTCCTACCTCCCCCCGGTAACTCCATCCCCCTGATATTCTTATTGTATTGATAAACGTCTCCAACGGTTCTATAGACCGGCTGTAGAGGAGCGATGACATAGGACACCCTTGCCTGACTGAGCACTGAAATGGAAAGATGTTCGTTAAAAACCCATTGCACTTGACCTGACTTATCGCATTCTTATATAACAATTTAACCCACGTGGTTATTCTATTGCCGAAACCAAATTTTTCCAAGGCGTTGCAAAGGAAGTCGTGCCTGACCCGGTCAAAAGCTTTACTAAGATCAACCCCCAAAACAATTCCTCCTTTACCATTTGTGTTCATGTGATGGATTAAATCTCTGGCTGTCATCATTGTGTCACTGATGTCCCTGCCCGGTATTCCGTACGCCTGCGTCGGTGATATGATCGTATCTGCTACATTCATGCTACATTCTCGTGCCATGGAGTGAGGTAACTGTTGTGTCCTTTCAATATGTTGAATAACGGTTTTCATTATAGGTGCTAAAAGGTGGATGAATCTCTTATAGAATCCGTAGGTCAGGTCATCAGAGCCCGGGCTCTTATTGGCCTTCCCACTCATTATTGCCGTTGTGATTTCCTGCTCCGTTATGTTTCCATCACAAGCTTCAGCCTGTTGTCTGGAGAGTCTTGTAGACACAGTATTCAGCACTTCCTCCATGTCATTCTTCTCTTCCGAGAATAAGTGCTTATAAAAATCTTCAATTGCGTGGGGCACGGTGGCGCAGCTGGTAGTGCAGCCGTCTCACAGCAAGAAGGTCCTGGGTTCCCGCCGGGGACGCTGTGGGCGCTGAAGTGTGTGTTAGTTCCCCCATGACTTCAGCACCCACACCCTAGTTGGTGAAAGGATCTTTCTGTGTGGAGTTTGCATGTTCTCCCCGTGTTCCCCTGGGTAGCTAATGGGAGCTACCCTCACAAAAACATGCACACAGTCCTGGGCTACACATGCCCCCTCTGGCCAACTGTTGCGATTTCAAATTATTATTCTGGCGAGATCTGAAAATAATTCCCAACAACGAGGAAGCATCAAAATATTGATTTTATTCAAAGCACCCTCCAACAACCAAAATGTAACTTTTTCACATTTTTAAAACATTACCGTTTTACATTATTCTGACGAGATCTGAAAAAACGTTGCAACCACTAGTGATTATGTAAATTCACTGAGTGAATATTATGAAAGTAAAATATATATATTTCTATGCAGAAACTAACTCAAAATATTGATTTCTTTCACTCAAAAATGAAAAATGTCCACCATGTTTGTTGCTGTCACGGCCAGAATCTTAAAAGTCACGTGACTTGGACGCAAAATGAATAGGCAGAAAAATGTAACAGTTATACATTTCAAAATGTAACAGTTATACATTTCAAAATGTAACAGTTATACATTTCAAAGGCTAATATTGTAGCCCCTCTACGTTTTTGCACTTTGGACCAACGTAGGCAGGGTACGTTTTCATGTGAGACTGGGTTGCAACTCTTATCTTATCTTAGTGTTAAGTAAACCTCTAGCTGGTGTTGGTAAATCTCTAGGTAGTGTAAACTCTAGGGTGTTAGAGTCAGTAGTCATAGTTGCAGCTATAGAACAAAGCTATAATAGTTAGTCTCAAATATAGCTTTGCGGTAGATATGCTGCTATAGGCTTATGCTGCAGGGGGGACCGACATGATCCACTGGGCCTCTCACCCTTCTTCTCCTCTCCTCTCCTTTTCCCTTCCTCTCTTCTCCACTTCCATTTTTATTCATTATAAGTATCTCATAGCTATCATTTTTGTCCATCGCTCCTGTAGTTTCTTGTGCTGCCCCCCTTTTCTTTTTTCTGTTTTGTACATGGTGCAGCATCCTCTGCTGGTGGTGAAGAGCATCTCTGAATGCACAACACCGGAACCTGCAGCGTGGGAGTGAGAGGGGCAGGGTAACGGCCCAGTCCGGCGGGGGAGAGGTTTGTCCGTCAAGACTCCTCTCCCTGGCCCTGCCCCTTCTCAACCTTTCCCCGACCCTGAACCTAACCTGGGGCTTGATGATTGGGCCGGAGCTTCACCCCCGGTCATCCCGCTGCTGCTTCCACCTGCCTGCGGTCCCCACCCCCGGTCATCCCGCTGCTGCTTCCACCTGCCTGCTGTTCCCACCCCCGGTCATCCCGTTGCTGCTTCCACCTGCCTGCTGTGTTGTTGATGTCCCCGACCCCCCAGTCTGGCCTTCGGCAGGAGGGTCCCCCCTTATGATCCTGGTCCAGGTTTCTTCCTCCTAAAGGGGAGTTTTTCTTGCCACTGTTTGGCTTAAGGTTTTTCTCCCACTAGGGGAGTTTTTACCTGCCATTGTTTATGTAATAATTGCTCGGGGGTTTATGTTCTGGGTCTCTGAAAAGCGTCTAAAAGACAACATCTGTTGTATTAAACGCTATATAAATAGAATTGAATTGAATTGAATTGGTATGGCCGCAAGCAGAAGCTGGAGCTTGAAATCCCCCTTATATAGTGTTGAACATGTGGTGACACACAATCCCCTGTCTATGAGGCAAAGATTAAGGGGTAAATCCACAAAGAACCGATTGCGCCCGCAAATAGCGCTGTGAATTGCGCTGCATTTGCGCCCGCAATTTGCCCCGCTTTAAGGTCCTATTCACAAAAGATTTTGCTCTAATGATATACTGGCGCAAACACGCCCATAAAGTTTTGCGGCTGAGTGCAATTTGCACTTGTCTGAGTGAGCGGAGCTGTTTCCAGTGTTCTCCGTATTTCAGCACACAGATTGGTCCCTAATGAAAACTGCAGAGAGCACAACAGCCTCAACTTTCACGTATTTGTACTTCTAGTATTTCGCATGCAGATAGATAGATATAGATAGATTAGATAAATAGATAGATAGATAGATAGATAGATAGATAGATAGATAGATAGATAGATAGATAGATAGATAGATAGATAGATAGATAGATAGATAGATAGATAGATAGATAGATAGATAGATAGATAGATAGATAGATAGATAGATAGATAGATAGATAGATAGATAGATAGATAGATAGATAGAAAAGACCTCAGTGTCTGTATGACATAAGCTAATGAAATAAGAGGCTGTGCGCATTTACGCACAAGGCACAGCACCAGTAACTTCATTAACACTGGATCGGGATCAGATCAGGATCTAATGGTAATTCATGTTCTTTGTTTTGCTACACGTATGAAAGCTGTATGTGTACACTGTATGAAAGCGATACGAAAACGGCCCCGCAGCCCCGCTCCACCCCCCGCTCCCTCTCCTCCTCTCCCGTCTCCCCTCAGAGCTGCTCAGGGCGGGTTTATGGTTCTGCGTTCCTTTAACGCAGAGCCTACGGCGTAGGTGCGCGTCGCCGCGTACCCTACGCCGTAGCTCTGCGTCGTTTTAACGCGGGACCCTAATTTAGGCACCATGTTATTTTTTTTTTTTTTAAATCCGAGATCCACAACCCCACTTGATCTGACTGTGTACAGTCATGTCTGACTGTAGATTTCACCCTTAATATCATTCAGTATCACACAGGCTTGAATGACATTGAGAGAGAGAAACAGAGAGACGGGGACTGAGGAGTTTGCGCGCAGTTTAATACACGCTTCTGAAAGACGGTATTTGCTCCACTATCTTTGCGTGTGGCAAATAGCCCTGGCCTTTGTGAATTAGGCGCTTTTTGCAATGAGGCTTATTTGCATAGAAAGGGGGCAATTTTGCGCCGAATTACCTAATTTGCATGCATGCAAATGGTACCGGCGCAGACTGCCACTATTTGCTTGGCAGCGCAGTTTGTGGAGCAATTCCTCCTTTGCGGGTGCTTTGTGAATTAGACGCTCTCTTTTTGTCTCATTTGCACCGGTTTAGCGGCCGCAAAAGCCGCGCAATCCTTTTGTGGATTTGGCCCTAAGTGCGGTGTGTTTAAGAGTCATGTAGAGCCCGTTCATGATTGGAGCTGAAGCTCTGCAGCTGCTGCTGCGTGTCGGCGTCGCATGAGACGCCCCGCTTCAAGGCTGCATTATGGGTCTGCTTCAAATCGAGGCCGGGCCTACGCCGCAGGTTGCGCCGCAATGAGCACCCCTTGGCGCACGCCACGCCGTGCCTGACGCGCATCTCCCAAAAATTGCAACTAGGCGCCAAGGGGGACGCAGACCCAACGCAGACCCAACGCAGACCCAACGCAGACCGAGAGGGCTGTCATTGGTTCGCTTGGTAGCAACGCATTTCCGGTTCCGGGTCATGAAGCAGTAGTGAACTTTCAGCGCTCTTTTCAATTCAATTCAATTCAATTCAATTCAATTCAATTTTATTTATATAGCGTCTAATACAACAAAAGTTGTCTCTAGACGCTTTCCAGAGACCCAGTGTGTCTTCGTGTGTGTGTGATTTTTTTTGTATTGTTTTTTTGCAAAAAAGTTGTCCTTATCTCTTTGATTCACTGTGACCGGAAGAGTTGGATAAACCTCGGATAGTCGGATAAGGCTTCACCCGACGTGTTCAGCAGTGTGTTGTTGTCACATTGCACGAGTGTCTAAAATAAGAGGCTGTGAATGGGTGAATAGGAAAAAGGCTAAATCGCTTTGCAGAACCTATAAGTGACTGAACTAAAGAAACAAACTATATGAGCGCTATCCATTTACTTTAAGGAGAGACTCGGTCGTCAAAGGACAGCATGCAGGTGTTTGTGTTGTTCGGTTGAGATGAAGAAAACACAAACGTGACAGCACACTTGTCATTGTTTTCAGCAAATCAGTTCCAGCATCAGACGTACAGCGTTCAAATCCTCACTACCATGTCTATATTTAATCAGGTTTTTTACTGCAGTGAAGCAATTTGCTGCCAGTAATACACACTGTCACATTGCACCTGCTGCACCCACACTGTGATGCTTGTACTATAAATTAGAGCTGCTATATGACTCACAGTGCACAACAGTGAGTGTGATATGACCTACGACTCAGTGCAGTACTTTTACCTTTTTATGTTCAACATTGCTTTTATCCTATCCTAGTAATTGTTCTATAAAGGAACTTAGAACTGAATTCTGTCACAATTCTGTATATTGCACCTAAATGTTTAAAGATCATTTTTATATTTTATTGGCTATTATTGTTTATTTCTCTATTTCTCATTGTTCTTAACATATCTATATTCCTACTGTGAGCACTTTGAGCTGCAATTCTTGTATGAAAGGTGCTATATAAATAAGTGATGACGTCACCAAGAATACTGCATGAGGAAGTGATTATCACTACAATGTAGATAATGAGGAGATTGGCTGTTTAGGACTTAATACACAAGTAACAGAATATTGAATTGGATTCTGACTTTAGCAGGGAGCCAGTGGAGTGAGGCTAACACAGGAAACACATCTCTCCTGCTGATTCCTGTCAGCATTCACCCTGCTGCATTTTGGACCAGCTGGATGATATTCAGAGATTTACTTGGACATCCTGATAATTATACATTACAGTAATCTAGTTGTGGGATTAATCCAAGTTTTATCACTGTGAAACTGCCAAAATCAGAATTAGAAAACTGCCTGTTATTCTCATGACATGCATTGGTAGTTCAGTGGTAGAATTCTCGCCTGCCACGCAGGAGTTAAAACTGCTGACTTCTCAGTCTGTCAATGAACCATTGTCAGATGGACACATCTGTCCCAGATTTCCTGGGTTCAGGAGGAGGCCCAAATTGACCTTTGCCCTGAAACCGATCACATGCATAGATTCCTGAGAGATACTCAGGGGTTTTTGGACTGTCCTGGGACAACTGTTCTATTATATTTGTAAAGTTAGCCTGCACACATCTGTTCAGAGTTCCTGTTTCAGCCCCAGAGGGCATATAACCTCAGCGACCTATGGTTTATAAAAACTTTAAGCTTCTGTTTACCTCTTTAACTGAAAATGTCACATGTGTGACATTTTGACCCCGATGTCTGTTCCTCTGTATGTTTCCCGTTTTCTTCCATATGTCCATTGTATGTCTATTTTCTATTGGCTACCTAAATATGGTAATTTCCTGTGTCCCATTTTAAATAAAAAGCCCCTGCAGAGGATGAAACAGCAAGCATTTCGTCGAGAGCGAGAGGGCTGTTGCTCTGCAAGCTTCGACTGTGCTTCCCTTCTGCAGAAGGCCTTTAAAAATCATTCCATAAGTCTCCGGTGTCTTTTTCTAAGTTAATTAATGTATGTTGATGACTTTTGAAACCTAACATTTGGTGCAGAGAAACCCGGGATCTCAAGTTCTGGCGATGGAACGGCGTACGGTCAAAGGAGGCCATCTAAAAATCTGTCGACAGCGTTCTGACTTCAGGAACGGGGCCCAGGTTGATCTTGCGCTGTTCCAGAGTCCAGACGACGAGATTTCCCAGCCAGGGGAAAGCACTTGGAGACTGGTGAGAAAACTCCTCTTACTTAATACCTGGGGTATTGAAGTATTTTTGTGTAAAATACGAGTGAAATTCTGTGTGCTAACAAGAAGGTTAGTGAAAGAGGTGATTGGCAGCAGGTCGGGGACACGATTTTTATAGAAGGCATAGGGGCCTCTAAAAATACTATGCCTGGGGCAGTGCGTAAGGCCAACACGGGGGTTTCGGACCCGACAGAATAACAAGAGGAGGTTTCTTTGGAATGATTTTTTAATGGGTTTTGTTTAATGTTCGTCTTGTCTAATGTTTGTCTAATGTTTGTCTGATGTTTATGACAGGAAAACTGTCTGTTCAATGTTTGGGGTTTCCAAAATTGAGAGGAAAAAATTAAGTTGTTCACTAAAGATCAGGCTAAAACCAAACTGTTGAAAAAAGGAAACTTGTGTCCTGAGAGAAACTTAGGAAAAAATAACTGACGAAAAATAGCAGAGGCGTGGTTAAGCTGAAACTTATGCTTAAAGAATCTCTAAAAGATGCTTAATTGATGGGGAGACGTCCTCAAACTTAAGAAAATGGAGACAAATCTTGCGAAATATAGGGAACTTAAAAAGAAGTAAATGGACTAATTTAAGACTAGAAGAAGAAACAAGAAAATTGCGAACTTGTGAGGAGAGGATGGATTTTGGGAGAAGTGGGGGCTGCTGCAGGCTGCAGCATGAGGAAGTCTGTGTCTGTGTGTGTGTGAAAGCATGCTCCGCTTTACGAGCGGCTGCAGGCTGAGAAGTGAGCTCTCCTTTTGGAGGAGACGTACAAATGGAGAAATATAGTTTGTTCTATCATTCTAAGCCCTGAATGAGGGCATAGAATCATAGAAGTTTTAAATTGGGTTAATTCATCATTTAATTTGCAGATTACTTTTGTAATACTGTATTTAACTCGGATTGTATGCAGGAGAAACAAACCCGTTGTACAATCTTTTTAGAAAAGAAAAACTCTGAGTGCATACTAGGCTATTCACACTGAAAATGTGTACATTTGTGATCAGTGTTGTTACCATTTAGTTTTGGAGTTAATTTGAAATGCACCAATTGAGTTTGGTTAGTTTAGTTGGAGGATAAATAATTTACACATTTGCAGTGATACACAAACCCACATATAGATGATCTGAAGTTGTGTTTAATGTTAGTGGGTTTTTGTCTATGTGTAGTTTACACATGGGAATTTATCCCACAATTTTCTTAAGACTTCTATGAGTTTTCATAGAAGAGCATGCATTTGCGTTGCAGCATGCAAACAGAAGATTAGGAATCTCCTGAAGACTATATGATTTATCTGGAGACAATTTTTCTGATAATTTTCTGACAATTTTCTGACAATTTTCTGGCATTTCTTTTTTGATTTGGGGAAAATAGAGCTCAACAACAGTTGAGAAGACATTATTTGATAGAATGCTCCTTTAAGTCCGATGTTTTGTGACTATGACTTATTGTTTATATATATATATATAAGTTCACTGAAGACTACTGTTTACGTTGCAGGAGAGTTGCTGCACTGACAGTTTTTGTGTGGTGATACTTTAATAAGATCATAACCTACCTGGGTTGAAATAAGAACATTTTGAAATAAGGAAATTCTGTAGTCTAATCTATGGTGGGAGACAGAATTTAAAAGGTTTTGCCCCTTCTAATCTGGTGATGGGAGGGGGGATTTGAAGGACATGGAGACCTCTTGTCCCTAGAGCGTCAGACCTGCAGACTTGCCAGGGTGCGAAGGTCAAGAAGTGGGAGGGCCACTTATCTGGGGAGCCTGGCTCTGGCAGCCTGACTCTTCCAGGGAAAAGTCAACAAGGAGGGGGTCTAATGACACAAAACCCCCACCCCTGTCGGCATGAAAAAAAAATGCTGTGAAGCAGACCAGCGCTTCCAAGGAAGTTGTTCCCCCTGGTGGCTAAGTTGAGCCATAGGAAGTTTTTATGGCTCAACAGGAGGGAGTAGGGGTATATGATACATCATGAGGATTAAATACTAAATACCCTTTAAAAAATTTTTTAGTAGGAGCTTTCCGACATGTTGCAGATACAACATGAAAGGACCTATCCATTTGAAGTTGTTCATATGGATTTCATTCTTGGAGTGAACTAATGGCCTGTTAAGTTAAGGCTCAAGAAAGCCATGGCCTGAATGCCGGCCATTAGTCGAACTGTACATGAGAATCGTCTTCTTGTACGCTGCTGTTTTCTTCCTCTTCCCTCTCCTAAAGCAGGAACTGCTGAAACTGGGTGACCGGATCCTGAGTCGAGTGGTGAAACGTCATCACCCATCAGGACGGGCCCTTTTGCTGTCCAGATCAGGACACCGACAGCACCGGCAGCAGTAAAGGCTGCTGGATGATCTACTGCGTTCACCAGTTGCAGTGAAAGCTAGCGGACAAACGTGCCAGGCTCGAGTAGTGCGGGAAGTCGAGCGGTACCACAACCTTTGCTCGCCGAAGTAATCAACTGATGCCTACTCGCCAGCCCAGCCTGAAGAATATGACTAGCCAAACTGACTTGCGACAACAAACTAGGAGAGGAGTCCGAGGAATGGAAGAGACTTTTTCACTACTGAGTCATGCTGACATAATGACTGAGATTCCGATTCTGACTATCACTGTCTTTGTACTTCTCTGTGTTTTCATTACCTGTATGTTTATGATGACACTGGAGTGTTTTATTTTGTTTACTGTTGAAGTTTCAAAATGATAAAAAAGGAGGGAAATGTGGGATTAATCCAAGTTTTATCACTGTGAAACTGCCAAAATCAGAATTAGAAAACTGCCTGTTATTCTCATGACATGCATTGGTAGTTCAGTGGTAGAATTCTCGCCTGCCACGCAGGAGTTAAAACTGCTGACTTCTCAGTCTGTCAATGAACCATTGTCAGATGGACACATCTGTCCCAGATTTCCTGGGTTCAGGAGGAGGCCCAAATTGACCTTTGCCCTGAAACCGATCACATGCATAGATTCCTGAGAGATACTCAGGGGTTTTTGGACTGTCCTGGGACAACTGTTCTATTATATTTGTAAAGTTAGCCTGCACACATCTGTTCAGAGTTCCTGTTTCAGCCCCAGAGGGCATATAACCTCAGCGACCTATGGTTTATAAAAACTTTAAGCTTCTGTTTACCTCTTTAACTGAAAATGTCACATGTGTGACATTTTGACCCCGATGTCTGTTCCTCTGTATGTTTCCCGTTTTCTTCCATATGTCCATTGTATGTCTATTTTCTATTGGCTACCTAAATATGGTAATTTCCTGTGTCCCATTTTAAATAAAAAGCCCCTGCAGAGGATGAAACAGCAAGCATTTCGTCGAGAGCGAGAGGGCTGTTGCTCTGCAAGCTTCGACTGTGCTTCCCTTCTGCAGAAGGCCTTTAAAAATCATTCCATAAGTCTCCGGTGTCTTTTTCTAAGTTAATTAATGTATGTTGATGACTTTTGAAACCTAACACTAGTCCCCCTCCTTGAACCGCCACCTTACTGTTGTGGAGGGGTTTGTGTGCCCGAGTGATCCTAGGAGCTCTGTTGTCGGGGGCACTTACAAACAGGTCCTAGGTGACAGGCCAGACTAAGAGCGGTTCAAAGGCAATCATGGATAAAGTAAGACCAAGGACCGTTACGTCGCCCGGATCGGCGTCACCGGGACCCCTCCCTGGAGCCAGGCCTGGGGTTGGGGCTCGCTGGCGAGCGCCTGGTGGCCGGGTCTTTGCCCGTGGGACCCGGCCGGGCTCAGCCCGAAACAGCGACGTGGGCCTGCCTTCCCGTAGGCCCACCACCCGCAGGAAGGACCGTGAGAGGCTGGTGCAATGTGGACTGGGTAGCAGTCGTGGCGGGGTGCCTCGACGACCCAATCCCTGGGCCAAAACCCTCACAGTGGGGACATGGAATGTCACCTCGCTGGGGGGGAAGGAGCCGGAGCTTGTGCGTGAGGTTGAGAGATACTGGCTAGAGATAGTCGGGCTCACTTCCACACATAGCTTGGGCTCTGGAACCAGCTCCTTGAAAGGGGCTGGACCCTCCACTACTCTGGAGTTGCCCAGTGTGAGAGGCGGCGGGCTGGTGTGGGCTTGGTTATAGCCCCCCAGCTCAGTCGCAATGTGTTGGAGTTCACCCCGGTTAACGAGAGGGTCGCTTCCCTGCGCCTTCGGGTCGGGGGAAAGGTCTCTCACTGTTGTTTGTGCCTACGGGCCCGGCCTTCTTGGAGTCCCTGGGAGGAGTACTTGATGGTGCTCCAACTGGGGACTCCATTGTTCTACTGGGGGACTTCAACGCTCACGTGGGCAATGACAGTGATACCTGGAGAGGCGTGATTGGGAGGAACGGCCTCCCCGATCTGAACCCGAGCTGTGTTTTGTTGTTGGACTTCTGTGCTAGTCACAGTTTGTCCATAACGAACACCATGTTCAAGCATAAGGGTGTCCATCAGTGCACGTGGCACCAGGACACCCTAGGCCGGAGGTCAATGATCGACTTTGTTGTCGTTTCATCTGACCTTCGGCCGCATGTCTTGGACACTCGGGTGAAGAGAGGGGCTGAGCTGTCAACTGATCACCTGGTGGTGAGTTGGATGCGCTGGCGGAGGAGGAGGTTGGACAGACCGGGCAGACCCAAACGGATTGTGAGGGTCTGTTGGGAACGTCTGGCTGAGCCCTCTGTCAGGGACGTCTTCAACTCCCACCTCCGGGAGAGCTTCTCTCAGATCCCGGGGGAGGCGGGGGACATTGAGTCCGAGTGGACCATGTTCTCTGCCTCCATTGTCGATGCGGCGGCTCGAAGTTGTGGACGCCAGGGTTCCGGTGGCTGTCGTGGAGGCAACCCCAGAACCAGGTGGTGGACACCGGAAGTACAGGATGCCGTCAGACTGAAGAAGGAGTCCTACCGGGCTATGTTAGCCTGTGGGACTCCTGACGCAGTAGATAGGTACCGGCAGGGGAGGGGAGGCCATGGAGGAAGACTTTCGGTCGGCCTCGAGGAAATTCTGGAGGACCGTTCGGTGCCTCAGAAGGGGGAAGCAGTACTCTGCCGGCCCCGTTTATGGTGTGGGTGGGGAGCTGTTGACCTCAACTGGGGACATCGTCGGACTTTGGAAGGAATACTTCGAGGATCTCCTCAACCCGACTGACATGCCTTCCACTGAGGAAGCAGAGAGTGTGGACTCTGGGGTGTGCTCATCCATCACCCAAGCCGAGGTCACTGAGGTGGTTCATAAGCTCCTCAGTGGCACCGGGGGTGGATGAGATTCACCCTGAGTACCTCAAGTCTCTGGATGTCATGGGGCTGTCTTGGTTGACACGCCTCTGCGACATTGCATGGAGGAAGGGGACAGTACCGCTGGAGTGGCAAACCGGGGTGGTGGTCCCTCTGTTTAAAAAGGGGGACCGGAGAGTGTGTTCCAACTATAGGGGGATCACACTTCTCAGCCTCCCCGGGAAAGTCTACGCCAGGGTACTGGAGAGGAGAATACGGCCGATAGTTGAACCTCGGATTCAGGAGGAACAATGCGGTTTTCGTCCCGGTCGCGGAACACTGGACCAGCTCTATACCCTCCGCAGGGTGCTCGAGGGTTCATGGGAATTTGCCCAACCAGTCTACATGTGTTTTGTGGATCTGGAGAAGGCATTTGACCGTGTCCCTCGTGTCATTCTGTGGGGGGTGCTGAGTGAGTATGGAGTCCGGGGCCCTCTATTAAGGGCTGTCCGGTCTCTGTATGATCGGAGCAGGAGTCTGGTTCGCATTGCCGGCAGTAAGTCAGACTTGTTCCCGGTGCATGTTGGACTCCGGCAGGGCTGCCCTTTGTCACCGGTCCTGTTCATAATTTTTATGGACAGGATTTTTAGGCGCAGCCAGGGGCCGGAGGGGATCCGGTTTGGGAACCACAGGATTTGGTCTCTGCTTTTTGCGGATGACATTGTCCTGTTGGCTTCATCGGACCGGGACCTTCAGCATGTGCTGGGGCGGTTTGTGGCCAAGTGCGACGCGGCAGGGATGAGAATCAGCACCTCCAAGACCGAGGCCATGGTTCTCCACCGGGAAAGGGTGCGTGCCTTCGCCGGGTGGGTGGAGAAGTCCTGCCTCAGGTGGAGGAGTTCAAGTATCTCTGGGTCTTGTTCACGAGTGAGGGAACGATGGAGCGTGAGATTGATAGACGGATCGGTGCAGCGTCCGCAGTTATGCGGTCGATGTACCGGACCGTCGTGGTGAAGAGGGAGCTGAGTCGAAAGGCGAAGCTCTCTATTTACTGGTCAATCTACGCACCTACCCTCACCTATGGTCATGAACTTTGGGTAGTGACCGAAAGGACAAGATCGCGGATACAAGCGGCCGAGATGAATTTCCTCCGCAGGGTGGCTGGTTGCTCCCTTAGAGATAGGGTGAGGAGTGCGGTCACCCGGGAGGAGCTCGGAGTCGAGCCGCTGCTCCTTCACATTGAGAGGAGTCAGCTGAGGTGGCTTGGGCATCTGTACCGGATGCCTCCTGGATCCTCCCTAGGGAGGTGTTCCAGGCATGTCCCTCCTCCCTAGGGAGGTGTTCCAGGCATGTCCCACCGGGAGGAGACCCCGGGGCAGACCCAGGACACGCTGGAGAGACTATGTCTCTCGGCTGGCCTGGGAACGCCTCGGACTCCCCTCGGAGGAGCTGGAGGAAGTGTCTGGGGTGAGGGAAGTCTGGGCATCCCTGCTGAGGCTGCTGCCCCCGTGACCCGGGAACGGATAAGCGGCGGACGATGGATGGATGGATGGATGGAGTAATCTAGTCTAGAATTTAAAAATGTGTTATTCAGGATCACTCAGAGAGGATTTTTCTAATCTTTGTGATAATACGGAGATGAAAAAAACCAAACCTCCTCCTGGCGTACATACAGTATGTGGACGTCGCACGTTTTGTTGTCTGTCGTAATATTTTATTTCTTAACGGGGACTCAAAGCAAAAAGGAAACATAGCTGAACCAGGTCTTAGGAGGTAAATAAGCTATTCGAATGACAAATCATGATTAAAAATAACTGAGGTTTCTCACACTGGAGGCCATCGTAACATATGATCCATTCATAAGATGTTTGGTACCAAAAACAACCTGTTTTATCAAAATTTAAAGCCAAAATGACATTGAGGTCTTAATGTCCTCAAGACGGTGATGTTCAGAAAATGACGTGGCCTTTATTGACAATTGGGAGACATTCTGGGGAAAGCCCGGTCTGATTAGAAGAGACGGTATTCATCCCACCCGGGATGGTGCAGCTCTTATTTCTAGAAATCTGGCCAATATTATGAGACACTCCCCCTGACAATGCAGGGTCCAGACCAAGATGCAGAGCTGCAGTTTAACACGCTTCTCTGCTGCTTCTCGAGGACTACCGATTGCCAATAAAAACGTAGGAATATATAATTGGCAATTTTAACAGGGTACCAAGCAAAATAGAATCGGTGCATATTCCTCACCCTCCAAAAAGCTAATCTCTCTGTTCTTCATTCTCTCTGTTTGTTTGTTCTCCCTTTTCTTGCTGGCCTTCGGCAGGAGGGTCTCTGGAAACCACTTAGCGACAACTTGTGTTGTAATAAAAGCTATATAAATACATTTGAATTGACATGTCTGAAGTTTAGCAAACGGTTCTGTTTCATCTGGCTTCATAGACAAATAGAGCTGCGTATCATCAGCATAACAATGAAAATTGATGTGGTTCTGGATTATACTTCCCAAGAGCTGCATGTATAAATTGAAGAAGATTGGCCCTAACACTGAACCCTGTGGAACACCATAGCAGACCCTGGTCAGTGCAGAACAAACCTCATTAACATGAACGAACTGGAATCTGTATGATAGACATGATTTAAACCAACCTTTAATCCCAACAACATGCTCTAACCTGTGCAGTAAAATGCTGTGTGATCTTCAGCATCACAAGCAGCATTGAGGTCCAGCAGAACTAGTATGGACACTAATCCCTTATCTGAGGGCAGAAGAAGGTTCTTAGTGACTAACCAGCACCTTTTCTGTGCTATGATGTATTCTGAACCTGAACCAACCTCTCACAAAAATCCATGAAATGCCCACGACCTCTCACCACTATTTTCCGTGGGACCAGCACGGAAAGTGGTAAATTCCGTTTACTTCCACGTCCACGTCGGGGCACTCGTCACGTGATCAGGATCTCAGCTCGTCACTCTATGACGTAGAGGGGATTCCCAGGGAATTCCAAGTGGTTGACGAAATGGGAGAATGGTTAAAAAATTAAATTAAATATTGCCTGTCTCCACTCCCTGGTTCAAAAGCCATTTAAAATGATATTTTGTGGCTGGACGACGCTCTGGCTAAGGTCTGGTTAGGTTAATGCACCACTTATGATTGGTTAGAAGTAGGAAACGCTTGTGGTTTGTGCTAAAAATAATAATTTCACATCAATTACGTCACCTCCGTTGTCATGGCAACAGCAAACAACACGGTTAAATACTCAAATTTACGTTAAATACTAGAAAACACGGTTAAATATTCACCGTCAAAATACTGTTAAAACAAAATCAAAACATCAATAAAACACTGTTAAAACAGCATTAAAAACATGCTTTTACAAACTGACAGTAACAAACAGTAACTTGCGCGTTAAACTCATAACTTAGCCACTATAATAAAGAATAATGTAATATTCCATGTATATATCACAACAACGGATCCCAATTGACTTCGCATAGGTACAATATCCGTGGTGCTCACACGGAATTTACCACTTTCCGTGCTGGTGCCACGGAAAATAGTGGTGAGAGGTCGTGGGCATTTCACGGATTTTTGTGAGATCAGGTTGACCTGAACACAAGAAATAAAAAAGGAAGTAAAGTGTCCTCCAGTTCTCAGCATCTGTCCATACCAAACCATTTATCAGGTTTAAAAATTAAGTAAACAATACCTGACATGTTACAGCACGTCTTTATTTATTCACCAAAAACTAAATCACATTAAGAGATAGTCAGGGACAGTTTGGCTCCAGGTTTCTCCTTCCCACAATTCTCTGTAAACCCCTAATATTGACCATTATGGTGTTTGTCAGAATTTGCTCAAAACTATTTTTTGACCCACAAACTATAAATATGCAACATGTTGAGTAATTACTCATTGTTTGTGAGTGTGGCTAACTTATCTGCAGTTAGCATTTGGCTAAAACAGTTGTAGTTAGCATGTGGCTAACAAAGCTAAAGTTAGCATGTGGCTAACGTAGGTGTAGTTAGCATTTGGTTAACTTTGTTGCAGTTAGCATGTGGCTAACATGTGGCTGTTTAACCAGCAGCTGATTTAAACATCATAACCAGGACAAGATCAGCTAAACTGTCTGGCAACAGGAAGCTACATGAAATCAAACCTGTTCAGTTATGTAGGAATTTATCAAAGCAGCTAATAGTTGAAAACAGAAACACCAAAACACAATTATTAGGCCAGAAATAAGCATGAATGTGTAGTGATTCTGACTAATAAATAATTGCTATAAATCTATTGGTCTTTAATTCAGAATCAGCGTACTGCATCAGTCAAAATGAGGGTAAATCTGAGTTAAATGAGTGTGTAAGGGAAATCCAGGTTTACTGGTGTTAAAGAAATGAGACTTGTGTTCAAACTCACCAGTAGCAGCTATAAACCTGCTGCAGGTGAGTACTGTACCAGGTTAAACCTGCTGCAGGTGAGTACTGTACCAGGTTTAAACCTGCTGCAGGTGAGTACTGTACCAGGTTAAACCTGCTGCAGGTGAGTACTGCCCCAGGTTTAAACCGGGTACTGGTGAGTACTGTACCAGGCTTAAACCAGGTACTGGTGAGTACTGTACCAGGTTTAAACCTGCTGCAGGTGAGTACTGTACCAGGTTTAAAACAGGTACTGGTGAGTACTGTACCAGGTTTAAACCGGGTACTGGTGAGTACTGCCCGGTACTTCCTGGTAGTGTACACTCACCAGTACCTGGTTTAAACTAACACAGGTGAACAAAGACCTCCAGTGGTTGGAGTTAACCCTCAGCTACAGGTTAAACCAAAGCCGTGGCGTTCAGAGGTCACATGACTGTATTATGTCACACAGAGGTTCATTTCTAAACATCAATTAAGCTAGTGCCAGTAACACCGGCCTGAAATAAATCAACAGATAAGTGGACAGGAACCAGGAAGACTGACTAGTTGCATCATATCACTAGTGACATTTTCAGTCCGTTTAGTTGTCTCTGAACCTGAGCAGAAGCTTCCTGTCTGATCTTCTCCCGTCTGAGCATAAAGGTACTTCAGAGAAAACCCACGTTCAGTTCCAGCCGTTAACAAGTCCTTCACCGGTCGTCAGCCGAGCGCTTTCTTCTTGTAGCTGGGCCAGCGACACACCGGACAGCAGTGGCGTCCTGCGGCCAACCAGACCATGATGCACTGCTGGTGGAAGGCGTGTCCACAGGGCAGCGCCATCAGCAGCTCCTCGCCCTCAAAGGTCTCCAAGCACACCACACACTCTGAACACGGGAGCACCCCGGCGGGCCAGTCCCACCAGTCACACCGCTGATCCTCAGAGGTGCCGTCAGGTGGGAGATCTCCGTCTGCCGACGCCGAGCTGCACTTTCCATGATGGCAGCAGGGTGAGGAGCTTCTGCTGAGACTTACGTTGGCATCCTGACTCTCTGGGTCCGACCCCGAGCCCTTATCCCACGGCTCCCCAGACGGCGGGCGATCAGCCGTCAGTCTCCAGGTCGGTAACGCCTTAATATAGTCCATGTTCACCAGCGGGCGGAGCCAGAGGTCGGGGAACGCCAGGCGCTCAAAGAAGAAGAAGCTGGGATCGTCCCAGTCTGAGTCTGATGGGGGCTGCTGGAAGGAGGCGATGGGGTGCAGCAGGTAGGAAGCGTACCAGTCCCACAGACTGGCCAGCCACTCCAGGTTGGTGGAGCTGTCCTCCTGGCTCCTGGTGCCACAGCGCCGTTTCTTTTCAAAGTAGTCCATGAGCAGGCCGTAGGCCAGGTATGTGGACAGGAAGAGGGCTGGGTGAGAGGAGTAGAAAGTCCAGTCTGCTCGGACCAGACCGGCCAGGGTGGTAGTGTCGGCGTATCGCAGCAGCTTCAGACTGTAGGCGTACAGGGCGTCCAGAGACGGCAGCTGCAGCAGGGCCTACAGGGAACAATACACGAGTTAGTGATCAATAATCATCGCTTTATCTCAGCATAGAAGTCTGTTCTTTTAGAGGACACATAATCATCAGACAACATCTTCAGAGAACGCCATTTTTAAAGGGTCTACTCTCTGTATTATTAAAGGGCATATTCTCTGTATTTCTCCGATGGACCTCACTCACCTTCAAGAGGTCACTGATTAAACCATAATCCAGTTGTGACAGTTACTGTATATCACCAATCAAAATCCATCCTCCATTTAGGGCAGAGCTCGGCAACCCGCGGCTCTAGAGCCGCATGCAGCTCTTTAGCGCCGCCCTAGTGGCTCCTGGAGTTTAAAAAAAAATGTTTGACCTTTTTTTCTCCTTTTTTTCCTTCCTTCTTCCTTTCCTTTTTAATCTCGACATTTCGAATTTCTTCTCGAAATTTTGACTTTTTTTCCTCGACATTTCGACTTTTTTCTCGAGATTGTACTTCAACATTAATCTCTACATTTCGACTTTTTTCTCGACATTTCGACTTTTTTCTTGAAGTGCATAATGAAAAAAAAAAAAATCTTCCTCCAGTTCTAACTAATATAGATACATGCAGCATGTGTTGCCTTCATTCTAAGGCTTATACAATACTTTTTTGCGGCTCCAGACATATTTGTTTTTTGTGTTTTTGGTCCAATATGGCTCTAAAACATTTTGGGTTGCCGAACCCTGGATTAGGGGAACTATAAGAGATCAGCAGCATTTTTAACTGTTTTCCTGACAGGTTAGCCATTATTAGATTTACATATGTAACAGCTATGAAACAACACTATAGTCGTATTTATCACCATTACATCATCTTGAATGTTGTAGAGACCACCAGATGTCTAGTTTCCATGTTTTCAGGGTATGTCCCTCCCATCTAGACCAACTTCTACTGACCAGTAGGGTCTGGATCCAACAGTGACTTCATCTCCACTGGCCTCCATGTTCAAATAAAAAGAGCTATCTTTACTGCTTGTTCACTCCAGGACTTGGCTAAGTAAGTAAGTAAAAAGTAAGTAAAATTCTGAGAAAAAAGTCGAAATGTCGAGAAAAAAGGCAAAATTTTGAAAAAAATGTCGAGATTAAAAAGGAAAAGAAAAAGAAAGAAAAAGAGAAAAAAGAGGAAGAAAACAAGAAAAAGAAAAAAAGAGAAAAAAAAGGTCAAACATTTTTGAAAAAGCTCCAGGAGCCACTAGGGCGGCGCTAAAGAGCTGCGTGTGGCTCTAGAGCCGCGGGTTGCCGACCCCCGTTCTAGACTGAGCCCTGCTGAGCCCTGCGAGTGCAGGCTCGGCCAGCAGGCGTTAGCTGACACCCCCCCCCCCAGGGATCTCGGTGCAGGAGAGGAGTGTGAAGCAAGGGCAGCAGGAAGTTACCGGGGATGGGTTTTGCTGGTAGCAGGAAAAAAGGCTAATTGCAGCTAGAATATGCTTTTTAAATGTAATTAAATATTTGTCAAATGAAACAGAGACCAATTTTAACATGAACCAAAGCCTACTCTATCAAATTGGATTACTTTTTCATTGACATATCTGGAAAACCTTGACGACAAACTAACATGAACTGTGTTGGCTGAACTGATTCTGGTTCTGGTGGTACTGATGAGGTTTACATGAGGTCCTACCAGAACAGGAAGCCAGGACACCAGCAGGATGGAGTTATAGGTTCCCAGAGTTCGGATCAAAGCCACGAACCGTTTCACCGTTGCCCCCTGTCCATGAAAGAGAAAACATGGAAAAATGGAAATTAACCAAGACAGAATTATACAGTTTTCTCTGATGATGTTCTCTTTATGAAATTAAATAATATATGCTTCTCCTTCCTCCTTTACAAACAGCTTGCAAGTGTTATTGGTATTATATTTATTATTATTATTACCATTATTTGTTCGAAATAAAAAATTCATTCATTATCAGTACCTCCATCAATATTACCGTATTTTCCGCACTATAAGGCGCACCTAAAAGCCTTCAATTTTTTCAAAAGCTGACCATGCGCCCTATGATCCGGTGCGCCTTATACATGGATCAATATTGAGCTGCAACAGGTCTCGCAACCATAGACATATATACGCATTTTGATCGACGAAAAACAATAAAATATATTTATTCTAATATGTCGAGATCACAATAATCTTCCAATTTAGAACTAAAATATTAAAGAACTAACACAAATAAAATACACTTCAATTAAATACTTATTTTTTTTTTTGTAATTTATTTTTCCAATAGCAGAGCCGCGGGTTGAGACCCTTGGTCTAATGGATGCAGAACGTAACCCCAGCCTCTACTGTGGCGCCTTATAATGCGGTACGCCTTATATATGGACACAGTTTAAAAATACATTCATTGAAAGTGCGCCTTATAGTGCGGAAAATGCAGTAATAGAAGCATCAGCATAGTAGCAGCTGGTATGGCCCCCCTCTGTTAAGTGCAGCTCTCAGTTTTTAGTCATCCATGCACCATGGGAGTGTGAATGCTACCTGTGTGATGAAAAGGTCCATCCAGGCCAGCAGATTGATGAGGACCAGACTGAGGACGAACAGGTCGTTGACCTCGGGCTGGACCGAGCGCAGAAACGTGTCCATGGCAGCGAGGGACAGGAACTCCCCGGTACTACCAAGGTGAAGGACAGGGAGTGAGATCAAAGACAAAGACAACGAACAGAGGGGGAATTCTTTCACTCAAATTGATACTCTATATCAGGGGTCGGCAACCCAAAATGTTTTAGAGCAATATTGGACCAAAAACACAAAAAACAAATATGTCTGGAGCCGCAAAAAATGAAAAGTCTTGTATCAGCCTTAGAATGAAGACAACACATGCTGCATGTTTCTATATTAGTTAGAACTGGGTCCTCGTCTGCAAATGTAGCTGCTAATGTCTTTCCACGTTACTCTTTGTTATTGGACAACTTCTCACTACAGAGCAAACATTCAGGCAACAAATGCAAATGATTCGCTCCAAGAAACATTGAATCTTGTACGGAGAATTAGAATTAATATTAATTTTCAACATTTCTGTTAACGAAGATTTGTACGGAAGAGTCAGGGCCATGCAGGAGAAAAAAATATTTGAGGGCAAGATTTTTTTTTATTGTGCACTTCGAGAAAAAAGTCAAAATGTCGAGAAAAAAGTCGAAATGT
The DNA here is from genome assembly GCF_033807715.1 of Cololabis saira. Lineage (NCBI taxonomy): Eukaryota > Metazoa > Chordata > Actinopteri > Beloniformes > Belonidae > Cololabis > Cololabis saira. Next base: position 46,956,684 of record NC_084593.1, on the reverse strand, counting down.
AGAGATTAATGTTGAAATACAATTTCAAGAATAAAGTCGAAATTTTGACTTTTTTCTCAACATCTCGACATTGACTATTTTCTCGAAGTGCACTATAAAAAAAAAATCCTCCCCTCTCAAATAGAGGCCCTGATACTCTTCCGTATAAATCTTCGTTAACAGAAATGTTGAAATATAATATTAATTCTACACATTTTTACAGAATTGGAAAACATTAAGAATGTTTGTGTCATGTTTTCCTACAGAAACCATATGAAAACAGAAAATATATTTCCCTCCCCCATCGATTTCCATTTTCAAACATTTTTGAAAAAGCTCCAGGAGCCACCAGGGCGGCGCTAAAGAGCCGCGGGTTGCCGACCCCTGCCCTATATATTTAAAGATCACCTGTTGCCATAGCGATAGATGCCCTCAGGCATCTTGAGGATGTAGGCGGGGCTCTGCGTCACACCGATGTCCGACAGGCTGCTCTGGTTGTTCCAGTGACGGATGTCCACGAAGATGAACTCGATCCTGCCGGTGAACTTGACGGACAGCGAGGAGAAGAAGGCGGGAGGCTGAGCCAGGCGGGCGAACAGGAACATCTTTACTGGGTGGACCTGATCAGGCTTCCACTCCTCCATCAGCTGCTCCGGCCTCTGCAGGGTCTTGACCCGGTGGGCCACGTGGGAGGTCATCCAGCGGAACACGCGCTCAGCCTCAACGAAGCGGCCGTCGTATTCCTTCAGCATGACTTTACCCTTGGAGGCTGAGGTCTTAGGAGCCGACATGATGAGGGTGGAGCGCTGCCATCCACGCTTGAGGCAAGACCTGGTGAACAGAGAGATAGACATTAGGGATGGGCGGTATGGACTAAAAATGTTATCACGATAATTTCTGGCATTTATCCCCATAACGATAAATGACGATAAAAAAATACCAATTCAACTCCACCTTTCTAACTATAAATCTATCACCACATTCAGTCTTTGGAGCCCCCAAATCACTGCTCTAAAAGAATACTAAATGCTACTAAACTACACCAATTAAATGAGTCCACTTGTACTGCAAAACTGGAATGACTCGAGCTCCTCGCTCTCAGATCCGCCCGCCTGCCCCGTCTTTGTCTGGTCTGAGGCTGAATGTTCTGGGTTTTGCAGCTATGCTATGTAGTAAATGTATGAGTCAGATTTGCTCAGATGTTATGTGTTACGGATGTTTGATAATGAGGTGGGTCTATTTTGTTTTTTTGTGTGTGGCTGTTTTGTTTTCACATTGGTTTTGGTCACACTTCTATTTTTACATTAATCCTCATAATTGAGTGCATCCATTTTTTTTGTGCTGGATAAAAATCCTAACCAGCAGAGTCTCCTGCCATTTATTTCTGTGTGCAATATATGTGGCAATCTGAGCATGTTACACTTGGTTTTGGTAGCGATCGTTCTAACCCGTTCTTATGCGGAGGCCCGCCCTCGCCCCCTCCAGCCCATATTCGGTGCACACTCACTCCAAAATTTACAAAACTAGGTCATTTACAAATCTTGTACAAACCAAATGTCTATTAGATCCTATTCAGTAAAGTATTTAGTCCAAAATACATTATTATACCAGTATATAGGTACGGCTTAGCTCCGCATAATTTGCAAGACCTGATAGTGCCTTATGTTCCTGGCAGAGCTCTCCGTTCTCAGAGTGCAGGTTTACTCGTAGTTCCTAGAGTATCTAAATGTAGATTTGGAGGGCGGGCGTTCTGCTATCAGGCACCATTACTATGGAACCAATTTCCACTCTGAGTTAAGGAGGCTGACAACACCTCGACCTTTAAAACTAAATTTAAAACCTTTCTGTTTAGTAAAGCCTATAGTTAGTGTTTAGTAAACCTCTAGCTGGTGTTGGTAAATCTCTAGGTAGTGTAAACTCTAGTGTGTTAGAGTCGCTCCTGTAGTTTCTTGTGCTGGCCCCCCCTTTTCTTCTCCTCCCTTTTTTCTCTTTTGTCCATGTTGCAGCATCCTCTGCCGGACACCGGAACCTGCAGTGTGGGAGTGAGGGGGGCAGGGTAACAGCCCGGGCAGGCGGGGGAGAGGTTTGTCTGTCAAGACTCTTCTCCCTGGCCCTGCCCCTTCTCAACCTTTCCCCGACCCTGCACCCCAACCTGGGACTTGATGACTGGGCCAGAGCTTCGGGAGCTGCGTGCTGGCCTGCGGTCCCCACCCCCGGTCATCCCGTTGCTGCTTCCACCTGCCTACTGTGCTGTTGCCGTCCCTGACCCACCAGTCTGGCCGTCGGCAGGAGGGTCCCCCCTTATGAGCCTGGTCCTGCTCAAGGTTTCTTCCCTCCTAAAGGGGAGTTTTTCTTGCCACTGTTTGGCTTAAGGTTTTTCTCCCACTAGGGGAGTTTTTACCTGCCATTGTTTATGTAATAATTGCTCGGGGGTCATGTTCTGGGTATGGGTCTCTGGAAAGCGTCTAGAGACAACTTTTGTTGTATTAGACGCTATATAAATAAAATTGAATTGAAATTGAATTGTAAATATCCACAAACAGCCGCTCTTCATCTCCACCGTGGTCGGAGAAGCACATGTTATTATTTGTTTACACGTCTGTAACTCCTCCGTCCTGCACGTTTTCAGACGGGAGACTGCGATGCTAAAATGGAGCGTACACTCTACATTGATTGACAGGTCATCCGGCCAATCAGGAGCTTCCTGTCCCCTCATAGTGAATGAGCGCCTGTGTTGGGGCGGGACGAGCACGTCCGGCTTTTGTCATGAGAAAAACCAAGGCAATTGCAGCATTTGCCCAGAAGACGGTGCAACTGTATAGCAAATGAAATGCTGAACACAACATAGACATAGTCTTACAAAAACATGTGTAAAATACTAATTTGTTGTGGTATTGTTATCAAATTTGAACTTGCACTAGATAAGACTTCAGGCTGTGGTGTCAGTGTGTTTTAAAACCAATAAGTCACAGATTCTCTCATCTGCAGACATCTGATTACAAAACACATTTCCGGCTGAAATAAAAACCTTCTATTTCAGTGTGTTCAAACTGAGATTACTGAATAATAGTAGCAGTTACAGTGATTCTGACAGTTGGGGGAAGAACTTCAGAGTGTTTCCTTTCAAAAGAGACCAGAACCATCCATGAACCTCAAACGGTTCAAGAACAGCTTTACATTTACTTTGGGTAGAACTTGGATAGGCGTTTTGGGCGACTTTTACAAGTGCGGGAACAGGTTCATTTTATTTTACTTTAGTATGAATTTGGTAGACCAGTAGACCTGTTTGGTAGATGTCTCTTGTTTCTGCTAGGCTTTGTTTTTGTCCCCTGGAGTGACGTCACAGGGAAGTGCGAAGTGCCCCTGACAGGAGACGTGGCATCAGTTCCAGCTTCTCTTTTGGGGAACCTACCTGTGATCACTGGAGCAGTTGAAGGTTCCAGTTCTGATCCCAAAACGAGACACTTTCTGGACCATCTTCCCCCAGCTGGTGTGACTGAGCAGGGCCTCCTGGTCCTGGGCTACGACCTGGAGAAGGAGACGGACCGGGTCACACCAGGACTCTCAATCCTCTGTAGGAAATATCTGCTGAAAATGTTTTAAAAAGCGTCGCTGCTTTAAACTTTTTTTTATAATTTAATCCCCGATTTTTTATCACCCAGTGTTCCTACCTAAGTGACAGTCCTGGGCATTGCTCCCTCTACCAACCCCAGGAGTTCCTGCACTTTAACCTGAGGAGCAGCAGCTCCTTTTCACCGGACAGGGTGGGGTTTCTCTGGCCGGACGTAGCGCGTGGAAGGATCACATTATTCCAGTCGTATCCTCCCCACCCCATCTGTCCCCGGTTGGCCAGAGGGGGCATGTATAGCCCAGGACTGTTGCATGTTTTTGTGAGGGTAGAGAACATTAGGGAACCAAGGGAACACGGGGTGATGCAAACTCCACACAGAAAGGCTTTCACCAAGGGTGCTGAAGTCATGGGGGAACTAACACGCACTTCAGCCTCCCCGGCGGGAATCGAACCCAGGACCTTCTTGCTGTGAGACGGCTGCACTACCAGCTGCGCCACCGTGCCCCCTCACTCTCATATTCTAACTTGATATGGAACACAAGCCACAGACCCAGCAGCACATCTATCATCTCCTCCAGGTTCTACATCTTTAGTGTTGTTGTCTTCTTTGTTTAGATACACAATCAAATACATCACAGCAGCTTCACTCCAACCTCCTACTTCTGATCTGGGTATTGAAAAGAAACAAGGGCAAGGAGAGTGGAGGCGAGACGAGGCGTAGCGAGTAGGTACTAGTATAAAAGCGCCACTTGTTAGACGGGACAGCCCAGGGTTCAGTCCCAGAACCCCCCCCCGCCCCCACGATGGGGCTTGGAGGAGCGGTCCTACCTGAACCAGCCAGATTCCGTCTTTAGTGTCCTCCACCAGCTCGTAGAAGTGCGTCTCCCCACTGAAGAGGGTGGTGGTGACGTCTCCAGCCTCCTTCTGCTCCTTCTCCTTCTTAATGGCCGAGTACAGCTCCCCCTGGGTCAGCTCTCCTGGTGGGGGGACACACAAACACCCCAGTCAGACCTAAACCTCCAGCCCCCTCTGCAGGGGAGAGGCCAGTGTTGACCCGGGTCAGTACCCTGACCCAGACCCAATAAACTCATCAGACCTGGTACTGGTGACACATCCAGACCGGACCAGTTAGCTCAGGGGTCGGCAACCCGCGGCTCTTTAGCGCCGCCCTAGTGGCTCCCTGGAGCTTTTTTAAAAATGTTTTACTTTTTTTTCTTCTTTTTCCTTTTTTTCATTTTTACTTTTTTTTTTCTTCCTTTGTCCTTTCGACTTTCTTCTCGCCTTTCTTCTCGACATTTCACCTTTCGCCATTTGTCTTCATTCTAAGGTTTATACAAGACTATTAATTTTTTGCGGCTCCAGACATATTAGTTTTTTGTGTTTTTGGTCCAATGTGGCTCTTTCAACAGTTTGGGTTGCCGACCCCTGAGTTAGTTGGTCTGGTTCAGCAGGCTCTCTTATTTTTATTTTTTAATTTATTTAAATCTTGAAATACAACAAAAGATCAAAGATCAAAAGGCAAAATACAAATACAGATAGATTCCAACACCAAATTGAAAAGAAATAAACAAAATAAATATATAAAAAGGACAAGACAGTTGAATGTAAATTACATCCATCCATCCATCCATCCATTATCTATACCCGCTTCATCCTTACAGGGTCACGGGCCCCCACCAGCTCATTTCAGGTGAAAGGCAGCCTGGACAGGTCACCAGTCCATCACAGGGACACATACTGTATATACAAACACCCAGATACACTCACACTCACACCTACGGGATATTTAGAATCACCAATTAACCTACTACGCATGTTTTTGGACTGTGGGAGGAAACCGGAGTAACCGGAGAAAACCCACGCAAGCACGGGGAGAACATGCAAACTCCCTGCCGGGCCTGGGAGTCGAACCGGGGACTTTCTTGCTGTGAGGCAACAGTGCTAACCACTAGGCCACCGTGCTTAAAGCATAAAGTGCAAGAGTAAGTTTCATGTTAACAAATTCAGCGTTTAACAGATGCCGATGGTCTTTTGTGCCTTTGTGGTTTTCGATGAGTAGATCGTCCTCATATATTGTTCAAGTTCTTTTTTGAGTATAAAGAGTTCAGGCTTTTTGTGAATGAATTTGCACTTATGTATGTGAAACCTTGCTAAAAATAAAGACAGATTTATAAAAAAGAAAGCGTCACTATCTTTGTGATTCAAATTATGAAAACGAAAAATAACATTCTTATAATAAAGATGAAAATCAGAAAAGACAGAATCAGCAATATACTTGTGGAAGTCCCTCCAGAATTTATAAGAGAATTCACATGACCAGAATAAGTGAGAATATGTTTCAGGATGCCTTTGGCAAAAAGAATGTAGGGCAGTGGTTCCCAACCTTTTCCAACTCAGGGACCACATTTATGTCTCAAAAATGTTCGCGGCCCACCTCCTAACTTTTAAATTCCCCCTGTTGCTAGCCAGCTATCCATCTTTATACTCCAGTGTCAGGTATCAGCATCAAATGTAAATAAGTCAAGTGCAATGCAGTCCCGCTGCAAAGTGGTCCGACCGATAACAACTAAAGTTCCTATCGCTCATTTGCTTGTCACATGTCTAATACTTGAAGGAAAACAAAACTAAATAATGAAAATAATATTTAAACCTTTTTAAATATAATTTTAAACATAACTGAGTTTTAACATTTAAAACATTATTCTGTATATTTTTATATAATTATCCCCCCCCCCCAAAAAATATCATACTTTTTTGGAAATTGTTTGGCGGCCCACTTGCAATACCTCCGCGGCCCACCAGGGGGCCGCGGCCCACAGGTGATGGACAACCACTGATGTAGGGATATTGTATTGTTCTTGTAGGAATATCCAGGCCCGGTGTTCTGCCAATTTCTGCTACCTGCCGAGAAATGCTACTTTGTGTTTCTGCACAGTCGATTTTCAAAGTTTGATTGCCACGCTAAATTGATAATATGGGATGTTGAGTATTTGATCCTTCAAAATAAACTACCCATGACATGAATTGCATTACACTTTGTGAACATTATGCGATAAAGAGAAAAAAAACCCAATTCTATCGCTTTATCTGATATTCATTCAGTCATTGGCCTTTATTTAACCAGGCAGCTCATTAAGAACATTCTTATTTACAATAACGGCCTGGCAAGAGACAAGGACCACTTGGGGGGGAAAGGAGGTGGGCTAGAGAGTAAAACACAGTAAAATTGTAGCTCTACAAAAAGTAGAAAACCATTAGGGGGCATTTTTTGGCAAAGCAGCAGAAATTGGCAGAACACCACATGACAGGTGTCGTGCCAAAAAGTGATTTCCTGCCAGAATCTGATGCTGACGTCCCCGACTCCCCCAGTCTGGCCCTCGGCAGGAGGGTCCCCCCTTATGATCCTGGTCCAGGTTTCTACCTCCCTTATGATCCAGGTCCTGGTCCAGGTTTCTTCCTCCTAAAGGGGAGTTTTTTCTTGCCACTGTTTGGCTTAAGGTTTTTCTCCCACTAGGGGAGTTTTTACCTGCCATTTTTTATGTAATAATTGCTGGGGGTTTATGTTCTGGGTCTCTGGAAAGATCCTATAGACAACATCTAGAGACAACTTCTGTTGTATTAGATGCTATACAAATAAAATTGAATTGAATTGAATTGAATGAGCTGATAACTCTGATACAGCTGCCACTCAGGGAGGTTATCATCATTTTCAAAAATCATAAGTAAGTTTTGTCACCTTGAGTGGTACTGACCAGTGAAATGTTGGGATCTGGCCCCTGGACTAATTATGAGATCTTGTATTCCTGTAGGAACCCCGGGCCCGGCTCTTACCGGACTTGTGCAGCAGGTCCCGGGCGTCCCCCCGGTCCTCCAGGCCGGAGTGGCCCAGCCCCCGCCCCTCCAGGACGGTCTTCAGCTGCTCGTAGCTCAGCCCCAGCGGGTCCACCAGCTGCATCGGGAACGCGCCGCTCTCGCACCACACCACCGCCTCCAGCACGCGCGCCAGCACGAACAGCAGGCAGAAGTAGAGCAGCAGGAAGAAGAGCTTCAGCCACATCTTACACGAGGACGGCCGCGCTCCCGGCGCTCCGACGGTCTAGAGCAGCAGGAAGAAGAGCTTCAGCCACATCTTACAGCCTGTCCTAACTGCACGCGAGCGTCCGACTATCGCGTCGCACTGCGTGGCATCGGACGCTCTCTGTCCTGAAACACTGACAGCGTTATGGGCCCCCACGTTCTGTTGATTGACAGCTGAAACTCGCTTTTTAAAAGGCTGATTTATGGTTCCGCATTACACCAACGCAGACCTAAGGCATAGTGTACGCGGCGACACGCACAGAACGCTGCGCGTCGCCGCGTACCCTACGCCGTCGATTTTACACGGAACCATAAATCAGCCTTTATTCACCGCACTACCCGCCCGTGCGCTCCTGAAAGAAACTCCTAAAATAACTCCTAAAAGAGTAAAGAGACAAGTAAAAGATGGGTGAGTACTTGTAATCTTCCTACGTTTGTACTTTCTAAACAGAAAAAAGCCTGATATTGTGATATTTAAATGTTCTTCTATTTTCTTCCTGCCGCTCGCGTTGAAAGCCGGTTGAAAGCGCTGTAGGAAACGGATGAGGAACGGCTGATCCAGTTAGTTGAAATGAGAAGTTATCTCTGTGATTCCTCCTCATTTCACTACAAAAACCTCAATAAAGTGGCAGAAAGAAATATTACCCTATTATTATCTTATTATCTTATCAGAACCTTCCAGCTCCCTGGCGATCTCCCTTCAGCTGCCACTTTATTGAGGTTCTTGTATTGAAATGACTGTTTCCTACAGCGCTTTCAACCGGCTTTCAACGCGAGCGACAGGAAGAAAATAGAAGCAGGGCGTCCGACAAATGATTAGCTCAAAACGGCGCAGCACTGCGTCGTCGCGGCCAGTTAGGACAGTACAATAGGAAATAAAGCAATGGAATTGTTTTTGTCGCTGACGCTCGCTCGCTCGCGTCGCATGCAGTTAGGACACGGTGTTACACGGGGACGGCCGCGCTCCCGGCGCTCCGACAGTCTAGAGCAGGGGCGTCAATTGGGTAAGGCAATGTACGGCAGCCGCCACACCTCGGCTTCAAGGGAAAATGTAAATGTTTGTTTTTTAAATACATTTATGGAATTACTCTGTGTCTATTTGTATTGATTATTGTATTACTTAATACATATAGAATAACTACAAATGCAAATCAGAACAACATGATCGATTTCACTAGTTATTTTACACTGCAAAAACTCAAAATATTAACAAGAATATTTGTCTTATTTCTAGTTAAAAAACTCATTACATTTAAGACAAGACTAGAAAACAACCATTTTCACCTGTTTCAAGTAGATTTTCACTTGAAATAAGTAGAAAAATCTGCCAGTGGAACAATATTTTTTTGCTTGTAATAAGAAGATAAATCTTGTCCCACTGGCAGATTTTTCTACTTATTTCAAGTGAAAATTTACTTGAAACAGGTGAAAATGGTCAAATAAGTTATTTTTCTGGTGATGACTCTTGTTTTAAGTGTAATGAGATTTTTTGACTAAAAATTAGACATTTTAACTAGAAATAAGACAAATATTCCTGGTAAGATTTTGAGTTTTTGCAGTGAGCGAGACATTTGAAAAAGTTCCAATGTTCTTGACCACACAGATCAGCTCCATAGCAGACTCTGTGATGAGTATTTGCTGGACGTGTTGGTTGATAGTCTAGTTCAGTTCTGTGACTCGTAACCTTGCCGTACCTTAGCTTGGACTGAATTGACTGGTCTAGAGCAGCAGGAAGAAGAGCTTCAGCCACATCTTACACGGGACGGCCGCGCTCCCGGCGCTGCGACAGGCCAGGTGTCACCACGGACCGGCGGGCCCGGGCATCCCCCAGCCCCGGCCGCTGCCGCTGCGCCGCCTCACGTCCCGGGACACGGACGCGGACCTGGACCTGGACCTGTAGCCCTGCTGATGTTGACGGTCCTCGGACCGCAGACCTGCAGCTGCTGGTGTTTACAGTCTCCGGAGGAGAGCAGTTCCGGGGACGTCACCGAGACGTCAGCAGATACGTACACACGTAGAGACGTAATTAACGTATCCGCCCCACCGAGCTGCTGCGATACGTCAACGTCGCCGCCATATTGGATGAGGCAAGACTGCGCTGGAAACTAATACAAGAAAATTGACTTATTTTCATAAAGCGCCTGTCTACAAATAAATTTACGTTTTATGTCTCATTTATTCATTCACACACACACTAATATACTTGGGAAACAGTTAGACACCAAATATAATATATTTAATTTTCTCAGATGGCAAAAATAAGAACTTTATTGATCCCACATAGGAGTAATTCATGTTATATCAGCTATAGAGAAACACATTTTTTCATCAACAAAACAAATTTTCAAAATTTCAAATAACAATAACATATTTGAACAATTTTTCAGACGATAAAATACAATTTTTTTTAATCATTTTTCAGACAATAAAATAATTGAAAAAGTAAAAAAAAAATTATTTTGTTACTTGAAAAATGTAAAATATACTTTGTTGATGAGGAAATATGTTTCTCTATTTTTCTTATTTTTGTGAGGGGGGATATATATTGTTTATCGGCACTACCTTGTTCTCTATAGCTGACATAACATGAATTACTCCTATGTGGGATCAAGTTCTTATTTTTGCCATCTGAGAAAATGAAATATATGTGGTGCCTAACTGTTTCCCCAGTATATTAGTGCGTGTGTGAATGAATAAATGAGACGTAAAACGTAAATTCCTTTGTAGAAAGGCGCTTTATGAAAATAAGTCAATTTACTTGTATTAGTTTACAACGCAGTCTTGAACATCCAATATGGCGGCGACGTTGACGTATCGCAGCCATGGGATCGCAGCAGCGGACAAGAACCGCAAGAACACTGGATTCGGCGTCTACGGATCATGGATCTATAATAATAACTGGATCGGACGTCAAAAATGGCCGCCCATTCATTTCAATGCATTCTGCTCAGCCAGCGCATCCGCCGAAAAAATCTCTGACTTCCGGGTTTACTTCCGCATACAGCGGCCCATAGAGCATGCGCAGTTGAGTCACCTCCCATGATGCTCTGGGGCCTCCCATCATGCCCCGGGGCAATGCCGCGAATATTAATATAATATGTATTAATATAATATATTAATTAATGTATATTATTACATGTATAGCATTACATATATTATTAATGTATTAATATAATATAATTATATAATATATATTAATATAAAACATCCGTGGAATGCACGGACACGGCTGTGACGTCAGCCGTGACGTCACGCCCAGAAAGAGACTTTTCTTTTACTTTTCTGGCCGTTATAAAACATTTTTGACGGATATAAAGTCCATGACTTAAAAATATAGAATACAAAGATTAGTAATTGCCGGTGATCACAGCTGGAGGTGTCCTGTGAACAGTTTTAGAGGCTTCTCTTTTACTATTGCGGTCTATGGGAAAAAAGCTTTCTGGGCCGCATGGGATTTTTGGTTGCAGTACCGCGGTTGGCCACTGGAAAAAATCGGCGCGCCTTCTGACTGCCAGACCCGGGGGCTGCTACGGATACGTGCATACGTACGTTATGCGTCATCACGCCGTCTCGTTTTTCAGGAGAAGCTCCGCCCCTTGCTGCAAGAATGCGCAAAAACAAAAACCCATAAATGCTAAAACATATCAACTCATAACAAGGATTTACTGTGAACAATGAGAATGCTTTATTAAATCAATTTAAAACTCGAATAAATTAATATTTAAATCATATAAATTAATGTTGCTAACGCATTTCTGTAAGAAAATCACAATAAGAAAGTTGATTTCATACTCAATAATAACGTAGATTATTCATTATTATTATTATTATTATTATTATTATTATTGTACCGTTGTCTGCTCAGGGTTGCTGCTGGATAATTTCTGTATTTAAAAATGCATGTTCATTTATCAAAATAAAATATATTTATAATATATTTCTATATATTTATTAAAAATATCAAACCGTTTTCATTTTATGTTTATTGAAACCATTTTATATTATTTGTAGGAGATTAATTACTTAAAATAAATTGAAATAGTCAACACAAACAATTGATCAAATTTGTTTCATGACAGTGAATGAAGAATTATAATTCTTTTAAGTCTTAAAAGTTTTAATTATTTTAAGTCAACATTAATTCATGCATATATTTAGTCGTTTATTTAATTCAAAGTTTTTTTTATATTTATGAAAATTATAGTAATATTTATTGAAATAAATATTCAATTGAAGTTATTCATGACATGTACTGAAAATTAATAAAACAGAATAATTAATTACTCAACTCAACAAATATTATGTCAATAAATACATTTGACAATGAGTATAAGTTTAATACACATTAAATATGACAAAAAAGTTATATAAATCAAAATTAATTTAAACTTGTATCTGCATGTAAACTGATAGAGGTTTATTACCCAAATAGTTATAAATCATCTGTGAAGGACAGTACGGTAATCTGATGCTCTTATTGTGAAGGACAATACGGAGCATTTATCATATTATTATGCGGCTATTGTGGAGGCCAGTCAGGAACAATTACTCTTACTTTTAAGGATAATGAGGAGCATTTTACAGTAATTGGAGGCTCTTATTGTGGAGGTCAGTAAAGAGCATTTACAGTAATCTGATCCTTCACAAAAGGACAGCGAGGAGTGATTACATTAATCTGATACTTTTATTGTGAAGATTAGAAAAGCGCTTTTACAATAATCTGATGCTTTTATTGTGGAAGTCAGTAAGGAGCATTCACAGTAGCGTGATGTCGTTATTGTGGAGGAAAGTAAGGCACATTTGAAATAATCCCATATTTTGTGAAGGACAGTACGCAGTATTTACAGTAAATTGATGCTCTTGTTGTGAAGGACAATAAGGAACGTTTAGCAGCCACTCATTCAGGATCACACCTGGACTCTTCTCGTGGTTGTTTCTGTTTTCTTGGTGCTGAGATCATGGCTGACACTTGTTGAATTGAACGTCTACTTCCTCAAGGCACTGACATTTGGTTGGATGCAGTCGTCCGGTGAGAAGGAGGAAGAGAGCCGGGATCATGTGGACAACTTTGATCAGGAACAATTAGTCCAGAGGCCCAACATTTCACCTGTCAGAGCCACTCAAGGTGACCAAACTTGCTTATCATTTTTGAAAATATCCACATCTGTAGATGATATTCTGGTATTAAACCTTCCTGAGTGGCAGCTGGATCAGAGTTATCAGCTCATGAAGTTCAGAAAATTACAGTAGATGCTGCTGCATATCCTGGTTTAGACTCATGTTCAGGAAATCTGTCAATGTTTCACTATATTGTCTTTGGTATCATTTTAAAGGAGACCTTTAAAGCATTCATTCAAGCTGAGATGTGATACATTTCCTGAATCCTTATGGTCCTGTGAGTATTCCAGTTTTTGTATTTTGTGTCTCTGTTGTTCCTAGATGACACAGGGATAAAAGATAGTATATCATTTAGGTGAAAATGGTGTAAAAATGTGTGTTGTTTCTAGTTTAAAGAGCTGCAGTGACCTCTATGTTGGTCAGAAAGATTCACATCTTAGATTGAATGAATGCTTTAAAGGTCTCCTTTAAAATGATATCAAAGACAATATAGTGAAACATTGACAGATATCCTGAACATGAGTCTAAACCAGGATATGCAGCAGCATCTACTGTCATTTTCTGAACTTCATGAGCTGATAACTCTGATCCAGCTGCCACTCAGGAAGGTTATCATACCAAAATATCATGTACAGACATGGATCTTTTCAACAATTATAAGCAAGTTTGGTCACCTTGAGTGGTGCTGATATCTGGTCTGGAACATGGACTAAATGTTGGAGAACGTGGAATGAGAGGAGCAAACAGGAAGAATAGGAGGCAACCGGGACGTGATGCTTGAGTCAGGGTGGCTCCTTCAGTCAGCTCTGAGCCCGGTCTCAACCACACCACTAGCCCTGAGAGCCCGGCCCACATGGCCAGTGCACGGACAAGGATTTCCTCATCTGACACTTATGGCAACTGCAGTTTTTACTGATGCATAGTTCTGTGCGTCCAGTACTCGAGTTGTAAAAAGAAATCGGGGGGGATGGTGGATTTGATCATATGGGGACAGAATTTGTGCTGATTACAAATAATATAATATATTACAAATAATAGCAGTGACCAAAACAGCTGCAGAAATACTGCAGGAATGACATAGCAGCAGTTAAATGCAGCCTTCTGTAAGCTTTAAATATCCACTGGGCTTACATCAAATACATCAAAACACAACAATAAAAAACACTTTTCTGAACTTATCAATATGACTCTGTCCTTCACAGGATAAGTAACATGGATCACTGCAAAAACTCACAATCTTAACAAGAATATTTGTCTTATTTCTAGTTAAAATGTCTCATTTTAGTAAAAAAAATCTCATTACACTTAAAACAAGACTCATCACTGGAAAAAACAACACGATTTTTTTGCTTGTAATAAGAAGATAAATCTTGTCCCACTGGCAGATTTTTCTACTTATTTCAAGTGAAAATTTACTTGAAACAGGTGAAAATTGTCAAATAAGTTATTTTTCTGGTGATGACTCTAAATGTTGAAATAGCAGTAAAACCACATTCATTGATGAAATGACATAAGGGATGGAAAGGGGGATGGCAGTTTTACAGGGGGGATGATTTGGACCGTTTTTTTATTTCAGGGGGGGATGATTTGGACCGTTTTTATTTCAGGGGGGGATGATTTGGACCGTTTTTATTTCAGGGGGGGATGATTTGGACCGTTTTTATTTCGGGGGGGATGAGATTGGACCGTTTTTATTTCAGGGGGGGATGATTTGGACCGTTTTTTTATTTCAGGGGGGGATGATTTGGACCGTTTTTATTTCAGGGGGGGATGATTTGGACCGTTTTTATTTCAGGGGGGGATGATTTGGACCGTTTTTATTTCAGGGGGGGATGATTTGGACCGTTTTTATTTCGGGGGGGATGAGATTGGACCGTTTTTATTTCAGGGGGGATGATTTGGACCGTTTTTATTTCGGGGGGGATGATTTGGACCGTTTTTATTTCGGGGGGGATGATTTGGACCGTTTTTATTTCGGGGGATGATTTGGACCGTTTTTATTTCGGGGGATGATTTGGACCGTTTTTATTTCGGGGGGTGATTTGGACCGTTTTTATTTCGGGGGATGATTTGGACCGTTTTTATTTCGGGGGGTGATTTGGACCGTTTTTATTTCGGGGGGGATGATTTGGACCGTTTTTATTTCAGGGGGGGATGATTTGATTTGACTCAAGAAATGTGAATGTAGGTGTCTGAAGTGCAGACGAAGGCTTTGACATCAGTGACACGTTCAACTCTGGAAGGAAATCAGTGTCCAACAAACATGGACGACTGTGATTGCTGGTTTATTAAATATGTAAACTGCTTCAACACAACCTGGGAATTGTTACAGCTTCTGAATGCAGATGTATATCATCTTCTGATCCGAGATGTGACAGAACACACGGGTTTATGGGTTAACTGATTTCAGACGGACATGATCCGATACCAACGAGGTCGTTTCAGAACTGACCACGGACGTCCAGGTCCTTTGGCAAACATGAGTTCAAAGATCAGAGGTGTGAGGTTTTAACAGATTAAAAAAAGGCACTGTGGCTGCGTATTAACGCGCTCTCCTCTTCAGATGGCTACCATGTGTTGCCATGACGACAGCTTGCTTGTTGACGGCTGGTCTGAGAAACTCCCGGCCTCTGGTTGGGGAGAGGATGGAGACCTCTAATTCATCAGGAAGCTGCAACAGAGAGGAGAGAGCTGTGAGCAATAATAATAAAAGGGTACGTGCCTTATTTCAAAAAGATATTGTTGCTACCCCTAATATTACTGTTTATTGGAATCCTTTCACAGATCATATTGATTGGAAAACAAACTTGGATGCTAACAAGTTTTTAATCACAAATAAGGTTAAGGAGGTCTGTCGTGGGCTGCTCTCTGGACACAGTGCAGGTGGTGGGAGAGAGGAGGATGATGACTAAGCTTCATCCATGATGGAGAAGGACTCCCACCCCATGAAAGACCTTCAGAGCGCTGGAGAGCTCCTTCAGCGACAGCTCCTTCACCCTAGGTGTGTGAAGGAGCTACAGAAGGTCCTTCCTCCCTGCAGCTGTGAGACTACACAACCAGCACCAGCACAGTAGACCACATACAACCTGACAATAAATGTACATAAGGGAAATAATGTGCAATATCATTCATTCACTACAACGTGCAGTTATGTAAATATCCGTCTGTAAATTTCTGTCTGTTATTTTTTTTTTATATACTAGTATTTCTTATTTATTTTTCTTATTATTATTATTATTATTATTGTATATACCAGTTTACTGTTTATAGTGTGTTATTATTATTGTGTTATTACTATTTCTATTGATGCCTCTATCCCCTTTGCTTCTGTAAACTGCAAATTTCCCCTCTGTGGGACTATTAAAGCATTATCTTATCTTATCTTACAAAATCATACATAAGTATTATCCTGCTAGCCATTACATGCAGAAATTTTAAAAGGACATTAATATGAACTGTTCCTTCTGTAATTTACATCCAGAAACAGTTCATTTATTCTGGCTTTGCTCTCATTCCAAAAAACTATGGGCACATATTAGCAAATTTATTATTGACTCTTTCACTATAGATTTTAATTTACATTGGGAAAATGTTGATTTTGGTTTCCATTGTTTCCCTAAGAAAGAAGGAAAATGTTACTTTTTGATAAATCTGTTTTTATTTCTTGCCAAATTTCATATTCAGTAGATTAAATTTTCAAAGAAAACGCCTTGCTTTTATGTTTTCCAGAAAGAAATGGAACTTTACTTAAAACTAATCACTAAATCAACAAATGAAAAGGCTATTAAAACCATAGACTTGTGTAATATGTATAATCTTCTTGAATAAGGAACATCACCCCTGGCACTTGTTCTGTATTCTACTTGTATACTGTTCCTGTATACTATTCTGTGATGGTTCTTTTAAATAAAGTGTAATAAAGTGTGAAGCGTCACCTGTACGGGTATCCGTGGTACTTGGCTCTGAAGATGGACAGCAGCCAGCTGAAGAACAGCACCACCAGACAGATGCCAGCCACACACATGACTGGGACCACAGGGAGAGGTTAGAGTCGCTCATGAAGCACGGAACATTTCACTTCATTTTTATTTATTTCAATCATTGAAATATATGCAAACAAAAAAAACAAGTAAAATGACAACACAAAAGCATATTCCATAACCAGAAAGGAGCAGAAGAAGAAAATCTTATTCTACCTGCCCCTCCCTCAAAACTAAATTGAACAATAATAATAGATGGTCTGCACAATTACTTAGTTACGGAAGAATACAGATTTTTTTTTATTGTGCACTTCAAGAAAAAAGTCAAAATGTCGAGAAAAAAGTCGAAATGTCAAGATCGACTTTTTGATCGACTTTTTTCTCAACATTTCGACATTTTTCTCGAAGTGCATAATGAAAAAAAAAAAATCTTCCTCTAAAATATTTTTATTTTTTCTCCTGCCTGGCCCTAATACTCTTCCGTACTTAGTTAACATCACAAAGAAAGAAAAAAAAAAAAAAAAAAAATCAAAGATAGATTGTCT
Source organism: Cololabis saira (assembly GCF_033807715.1). Lineage (NCBI taxonomy): Eukaryota > Metazoa > Chordata > Actinopteri > Beloniformes > Belonidae > Cololabis > Cololabis saira. Next base: position 46,939,414 of record NC_084593.1, on the reverse strand, counting down.
GTCTCCATACGCATATATTATAAATTTACTATTTCATCCATACATTGCTATTTTTTTCTCTTTAAATTTCTTTTTAAACTGAAATATGTTTATACAGCCCTTTTAAATCATCATGTAATGAATTCCATAACTTAATTCCAACAACAGAAACACTCATCTGCTTTAAAGTTGTTCGGGCAAATAGATGTTTAAAATGACATTTTCTACGACTATCTTCATTATTTGAACTGAAAGTAAACATGTATTGTAAGTTTTCTGGTACTGCTTTACATTTAGCTGTTACATGATTGTGAGTGTCTGTAACTTAACCACATCATGGAGTTTCAGTTAATCTTGATTCAATCAATAATCTGTTGGTGTGTTCTCTGTAATGCGTATTGTAAATAACTCTGTGCTCTTTTCTGTAATAACAATAATTCCATTCAATACCAGTCACACTGATCAGTGAAAGCAGACAAGAGCTTCCCCCAAAACTTCAGATATTCTGCCTTTCCAGGAATGAGCAGGGTGAGGGGGGATGTCCACTACGCCACAAACCGCTCACGCTGACTTGGGCATATCCCATTTGTAGCCTTAGACCAGCGGTCGGCAACCCAAAATGTTTTAGATCCATATTGGACCAAAAACACAAAACACAAATATGTCTGGAGCCGCAAAAAATGAAAAGTCTTGTATAAGCCTTAGAATGAAGACAACACATGCTGCATGTTTCTATATTAGTTAGAACTGGGTCCTCGGCTGCAAATGTAGCTGCTAATGTCTCTCCACATGACTCTTTTTGTTACGCAAATCTATGGAAGAGTATTAGCACCAGGCAGGAGAAAAATAAAATAATATTTTAGAGGAAGATTTTTTTTTCATTATGCACTTCGAGAAAAAAGTCGAAATGTCGAGAGAAAAGTCACAATGTCATGATTAATGTTGAAATACAATTTCGAGAAAAATGTCGAAATGTTGGGAAAAAAGTAAAAATGTTGAGAAAAAAGTTGAAATGTTGAGAAAAAAGGCAAAGTTTCGACTTTATTCTTGAAATTGTATTTCAACATTAATCTTGACATTTCGACCATTTTGTCGAAGTGCACAAGAAAAAAAGTCTTCCACTCAAATATTTTTTCTCCTGCATGGCCCTGATACACCGTACAAATCTTCATTAACAGAAATGTTGAAATGTAATATTTATTCTACACATTTTTACAGCATTGGAAAAGGTTAATGTTTGTGTCATGTTTGTCCTCCTACAGAAACCATATTAAAAAATATATATATTTCCCTCCCCCATCTATTTCCATTTCCAAACATTTTTGAAAAAGCTCCAGGAGGCACTAGGGCGGCGCTAAAGAGCCGACCCCCGCCTTAGATGCTACCAAAGTTTTCAAAAATGGTAAAAGCGAGGGGAAGTGAGCTCAGGGGGAGTTTTTTATGTTGGGGGAATATTTGTAAAAGGGAATGGACAACAAACATTTTCACAAGATCACTTGCGAAAGTGATTGTCTGGTTTCATAAAACTAATTAACAGGCAGGTGGATGCAATGTGTCAGGTGGAATGGACATCCGTCCCCAGCAGGGGGAGCAGCAGCGTGAGAGGGCAGGGAGCAGGGCCAGGGGGCTAGGAAGGGAAAAACAGCTTAAAAAGGAGGACAGAAGCATGTCAGACGGGACGGGAGACCCCCGTCTTTCTGGTGACCAACACCGTGTCCTAACTGCATGCGACGCGAGCGAGCGTCAGCGACAAAAACAAAAAAAAGACTGTCCTAACTGGCTGCGCAGCGCTTAAAAAGAGAGTTTCAGCTGTCAATCAAAATAACGTGGGGGCCCATAGCGCTTTCAATGTGGACAGAGAGCGTCCGATGCCACGCAGGGCGACGCGATAGTCGGACGCTGGCGTGCAGTTAGGACAGGCTGAAAGAGAGAAAATGGTGAGACCGGTACCAAACCTACTTTTCCTCTTCCCGACATCCAGCTCAGAAGTTGCAGCCTCACACAGCAGCACCATCCCCGTGGTAACGGCAGCGTCTGACAGGAAGGTCAAGGCTTACAGAGGAGGAACATGGTGTCTCTGGGCCCAGCTCAGGCCCAGAACCCAGAACCCAGAACCCACACAGCAGGGGTTCTGCTCCAGTCCTGACCTGCTGGGCTCCAGGCCCGCCCTCACTTGATTCCTCCTTTACAAGCACACAGCTGAAACACACTGAGGCTGTAGGATGCATAGGGGCATCCACTAGGGCTGAACCATTTTTGAAAATAATCTAATTGAGATTTTTTCCTCAATATTGCGATTTAATATGCGATTATTTTTTCAAGGTCCTGTTCTCATGTATTTTTCAACTACACAAGCAATAAATCAGTCTGTTTTATAATAAACAATGTCAGATTTATTTAAAGCACAGATTACAACAATAAAGAAAACTAATCTGTGGCTTTACCTCTTTACCACGTCTACAAACGTCTGTATTTAACACGTCTACACACGTCTGTACACACGAGTGTTATGGGTCGTTCTCTGAACCCAATCACACGACACCAAACCAGGTTAAACTTTAGCCAAAACGAGGCGGAGTTTAATAGAAAAACATAGAAAAACTCCCACAGGGAACAAAAAAACCTTCCTCACAGGGAACTCAGAACGTCTTCACAAATAAACAAACAAACCAACAAAGCTCACAGAGTTAACAAAACGAACCAGCAATGAACAACTCTCAGCCCCGCTGTTTAACTTCATTCCTGATGAGCTGACGAGCTGCAGGTGTGGTTTAAGGCTGATTTATGGTTCGCGTTACACCAACGCAGGGCCTACGCCGTAGGGTAGGCGGTACGCGCACCGTACGGCGCGCGTCGCCGCGTAACCGATGCCGTAACCTCTGCATTGATTTAATGCGGCACCATAACTCAGGCTTCACAGCGCGACTCCAGCACGCCCGGCTCGTGCTCCTCGCCACGCCGACTCCACGCTCATATATTTAATACATTTATAAAGCCCATATATTTATAAAGCCCTGCCTGGCTGAGCCCTAACACTGAGGCCATGGTAGATACAGTAGGTTACACGTGGACACGCGGCACTGTTGACTTGTTTTTCCTGCCGGCAACGTGACCAGATCACGTGACCAGATCACGTGACCAGATCACGTGATCTGGTCAAATCACAGCCTTTGCGGTTAGAAAATCTTGTTTTATCACATCGCAATATTATCGCAAATGCAAATAATCGTTCAGCCCTAGCTTCCACCCCATCCCCCCCCCCACATGCATGGAGACTCACACAACCCTCCAACCCTCCAGAAACCAGCAATCATGTGTTGAGGCGTTGTGACACCGTGGCTGACGTGAAACTCCAGCTTCCTCCCCCTGCAGGGCTGACACCTTTGTACAGACTTGAACCACGGGAATGCCAAATGACCAAGTTCCTCACTAATTGATATTAAGTCATTTGGCCACAGACTTGAACCACGAGAACACCCTATGGGGTAATTTACAACTTAGTAACATTCATGACCGATAACAGCATTTGGCCACAGATCACATCTGACTGTACATTTCTTTTTGTCTCTCACTTGGCTTGTTTATTCCTGCCTTTTGTGCTTTGAACTTACTGTATAAAAGTCATGATTTCAACCATTCGTGGTCAGCACACCGACCCAGACACGCTCTGCGTAGGTCTGCTCACCGCCGGCTTACTGAATAAAACTCACTACACCACAGCGGACTTCTCCACTGGATTTTATATTATTCTTCAACACATGGAATGATCCAGACCTCGGCCATCAATCTTCAATTCCTGGTGTGAATGATCCCTGATAATATTCAAGTATTTAGTCTGGTCTCATGGAAACTGGCTTTGACTAAATGATTAGCGTAGGATGAGGGTAAGAACCAGCAGAGGAATCCTGCGGTCACATGAGCCATCTCTGAGATGTTAAACCTGACTGCTGAGGTCACTAGAGATGTGATGGATCCTCCAGGTCACCATTTCAAATAAACACACATCTATCAGAGCCCACTAGCCTTATAGAGCTATTTAACTCCCACCAAACCCACAGCTCCTCACACATCAGTCATGTCTGTGTAAAACACTGTAAAATCCTTGGAGAGCAGATGCGGCTGGGGCGGTGCTACGGTACAAGAATGTACGGCTGCTGGCCGTCTCACTGGCGTCTGCTGATGGAACAGCTGCCACTGGAAATGCTGCAAGATGGGACCTACTTACTGCTCAAATCTGAAAATTAACTGTTCTTCAATGATCTGAACCCAAAAGAGCAGCTGAAAGAGACTGCAGTGAAGATGGAAACAAGCACTTCCAGGGTCTGCTGCTGGTCCTGGATTAAAGCTTTGAGACATGGACTCGGAACATGGACTAGAAACCAAGTGTTGATGCTTAGACTCAACCTACTTCAGAGCCCTCAAGTGTTTGTGCTTGAATGTTTTCTTTTCATTGTATTTATGCCAGATTTTATTGAGGCGATCAAAGTGTCCACCTTGCTCGCTCTTTGTTTCATTTCCAGCATGTAGGGGGGGTGTGGTCCAGGTGTGTGTGAGGAGAGAACAGCTGAAGGATACTGAAGAGCAGGATGATGTGCGTCTCTGCCACGAACTGGGCCTGGCTGCTGCCGTGGATGTAGCTCTGAAAACACACACACAAATCACATCCTTATCTGCTGCACAAACATCCCAACATGTGACGTTTCCCACGCCGTTCAGACACAGCCCTGCATTATGGGTTCAAGTCCAGCAGCCTTCTGATCCAGGTCCAGGTCCAATCAGAGAGCTCCAGAGGTCTGTGTCCCGGACTCCTCACATCTTCAGAAGAACACATCCACAACACACCAAAGCACATGCACCACCTCAAAATGCCTGTTTGAAATGTTTCAGTGTTTTCTCTGGAGTTCTCCAGAAGCAGGATGTTTCATTCCTGGATGCTCAGAGAGAAAAGGTCCATGTTCAGCCTCTAACAGAGCACCTGTCCATGAGGAGACCAAGGTTACTGAATCATGAGCCACAAAGTCACTCCACCCCCAGAGGAGCTGGAGAACAGACGCTGGTGGAAGAAAGAGGAGAGGAGGAGAGGAGGTCCGGCTCCGACGGCTCCGGTGCTGCCAGTCCCTAGAAAGACCACTCCTCAAGCACACTAGTTTCTAATTTGGGAATATGTCATTCAAAGTAATTTTAAGTTTATCTATGCGGTAAGTGCGTTGATACTTTGGGTGAGTGTGTATCAGGGGTGGCCAATCCTGGTCCTGGAGAGCCCCTATCCAGCATGCTTTAGATGTTTCCCTGCTTAAGCACACCGTGATAAAAGTAGCTGTTTCAACAACAGAACTGTCCAGGCCTTTCTGACAAGCTAATGATGACGAGTAATTAGAATCAGGTGTGAGGAAGCAGGGAAACATCTAAAGCATGCTGGATAGGGGCTCTGCAGGATCAGGATTGGCCACCCCTGGTGTATATAATCAGTGATATTTTGGGTGAGTGTATATAATCAGTGATCCATGGTGTTGATCTGGTGGCCGGCGCGCGTGGCCGGCGCGCGTGGCCGGCGGGCGCGGTCGGCGTGCGTGATCGGTGTGCGTGATCGGTGTGTGTGCTGGTCTTACGATCTGCCCGGTGCTGGGGTTCTTGTGAGCGTACGGAGGTCCTCTGATGTGGTTCCACATCTGTCCCGAGGTCATGATCAGGGTGAAGCACTGGAACACAAAGCCACACCTGCATGAGTCACATGACTAAAGAGGAGACGCACCCTAGCTCTGAAACACAAACGCTTTCATGAAATCCTCCTATTCTTTCACCGGCTGGGTGGTAAGAATATTTAATGAGGTCACTAGTGTCACCTTTATCAATGTTCCACTGGAAACAACAGCATAAACACAATTCCTTCATGGTGCTAATTCTACACGTGTAACTCAATCCAGCAGATGGAGGGGCAGCATGTGGAGCAGCAGCAGGGACACATGTCCCGTCCACATCTCTGCATGATTCACTTCTGTCCATTTATGTGCATGAGGTGGAGTGAGCGGCTGTTACCAGAGCAGAGAAGGCCCACACGTTCTTGTTGAACAGGAACTCCAGGTTGTTCCGTCGCAGGTAGGCCAGTCCACCGATCACAGCCAGGAGGAAACCCAGCAGCAGCGGCCCGGCGTAGTTTGGGGGCCGGATAACCCGGATCTGAAGAGAGTAGGATCCCAGAGCCCCGTGAGTGGTGAGTGTGGAGGTCTCTGCATGCAGACGCAGCAGCGGTTACGCAGCAGCGGTTACGCAGCAGCGGTTACGCAGCAGCGGTCACGCAGCAGCGGTCACTCACCTGGACGTCCGTCCTGTCGGCCACCCACCTGGACAGCTGCTCGGATGAGAACCCTCTCACCTGCAGCTCGTAGGTGTCGGCCCGCCGGGGCTTCCCTTTGGATGGGAAGTGGAGGAATGTGGGGGCAGAGTTCATGTTGAGCTGGAAACACACAACAGCTGTCATACATACGTGTAACAGGACCAGAGAGTTCCTCCACCCTTCCCATCCAGGTGGATTTCAGGATTCACAGTCTAAAGAGACATTTTCTTTTACTTCAGCTTCGTCTCTTTTTATATCAGATGCCCCCCCTGACACAAACCTTTTATTCAGGCTTAGGGGCCGCACTCCCCTCCTTGAACCACCACCTTACTGTGGTGGAGGGGTGTGTGTGCCCGAGTGATCCTAGGAGCTCTGTTGTCGGGGGCATTACGCCCCTGGTAGGGTCTCCCATGGCAAACAGTGGATGCTCAACATTTACCAGCTCCAACTAGTGTCAAATATACTTTATTTTCTCCATTGCTATGTCTGAGCTACATACAGGAAGTAAAGGGAAACTTGGCACTGCAAGCTACAGTGCTGCAGAAAATAACCTACAGTGCCACCTAGTGTTTGGGAGGTATAATTACAATAACAGAAGTATAAATGCCAAACAGGCATGCAGAGCCATCGTGTGAGGCTGAATGGACCAGAGTCCTCTCACCATCTGAAAAACATCTGATCCTTCATCAAAGTCCACTGACGCAAAGAAGACCTTGTTGGTGAAGGCAGAGGAGTATCTCCAGGAGTTAGCCAGGACCTGGAACTCTTCATCGGCTTGTCTGGGAGATGAGACAGCAGTCAGATTCACAGGAGACGACAGAGAAACCCAGCTGGAGTTACCTGAGGAGTCCCCTGAGGAGTCCACCTGAGGAGTCCACCTGACCGCTCACCTGCACACTCCACACTGCCTGTGTGGCTGCAGCGCCGTGAACATGATGACCACAGAGTAGTTCCTGGGTGGAGCTTTGACAAAACGTCTGAATTTGTCCCCGTTCATCCTGATGACGGAGCGTCTTGAGGACCAGTCCATCATCTGAGACACCTTCTCTGACAGCAGCGTCTGTGAGCACACACACACACACACACACACGTATTAAATATAATACATGATACATGAGGTGACGGTGCTATACCACACCGCAACCAAAGGCACCTGAAGAAGAACGCAGGTAGCTTTGTCTCTAGATGTCTTTTTTTTGTTTATATACTCTATTTTTCTATAATGCGCCACACCAGTGACTTTCAGTATAACACTAACAAAAAACAACTAAAATACATATAGACATAAGACTGACACAAACCTCAACATGTACACAAAAAGAAAAAAAATATTAAAAGGACATATCTAAATAACAACAACAAACAAAGACAAAACAAAAAGAGGCATAACATGCCATTAAAAACCTTCCAACCCCCTGTTACCTCCCTCCTTATACATCCCTTACACTTCACTATCGTTTATGTATATGTTACGGTTAAATTAGAAAAACAGCTATTTTGCAAAATAGCCGGCTAATGTGTAAAATAACCGTCAGGGCGGCTAATGTAGAAAAACGGACACAAGGTACTTTTGTCAAGGTGGCAATACATTATTAAGCTCATGGTGCGTGGACATCACATTTTTAATCATCTCTCCAGTCTCGATGCTCCGGTCAGCTCCAGACAATTGTCTCCAGCTGACCGGAGCATGCCGTGGCAATTAATGCAATTATTCTGAGTCCAAATCCCATGCAATATATTCCTCAATTGAGTATTCCAAAACGGATAATGCAAACTACAGATCACGTGATTGGCCCCAGAATAGAGGCCACCGAGGTGGCAAAGCTCAGTGGAGTCACCTCTACTAGCCTTATAGGTCTGGGAAATGTACTGTAAATATCCAGTGTGACAGTCTTTGTGAGGAAACATCTATTCTTCTCTTTGCACCTCCAAAACAGACAAACAGTTGTTTAGTCTCTCTCATGAAGGTGAAGTTCCTAAACCTGAATCATGATGAGATGAGGTCTCTCCTCCTCCTCCATTTGCACAAACGGATGAAACCAAAACAAACTAAGCAAACGTAATTCATGTGGTAGATAGAGTCCAGTTACTACAACTACTTCAGAATAGCCTACAGTTCAGTTGAATGGATGAAATTCGCACTTCAAACCAGTCACTTACAGTAGGGCTGGGCGATATGGACCAAACGTCATATCTGGATATTTTCTAGCTGAATGGCGATACTCGATATATATCCATATTTTTTCTGTGCCATAATTGGGGTTTCCCCCAAAGCATTATAGCATAGCATCTCTGTTAGCATCTCTGTTAGCTTCATTTTTTTCTGAGGCAAACCCTTAAAAAACAGTCACTTTTAATACAAAGCCTCGTGCCAAATGTCACACAGGTTCCTTTGTTAACAGAGGTCTGCACAATATCAAAATGTATAAAACAAATGAAATAAAAATAAACTGCCTGCATGTATAGAATAAAATGCTTCTTGAATAAAATAAAACAAATATCCCTTTCCTGCATAACAATTAAATTAAAATGCACTGTACAATTAATACAATGTAGACAGTAACAGGCAGACTTTTCCACTGAGGTTGACAGTTGTGCAAATAAAACATTTTTGCAAATCTCAAATAAAACATTCAAGTCAATTTGTCACAAAATAAGCTATATCAAAATCATAAAAAAAATGTTAAAAAAAAATAAAATATTTTTTTTAAATCGATATAAACGATATTGTCTCGTACCATATCGCGTTTGAAAATATATCGATATATATTAAAATCTCGATATATGGCCCAGCCCTAACTTACAGTTGCCAATCAGTGCAGTTGGTGCGTAGCAGCCAATGGAAGAAGCCCCTATGCTGCACATGCTTGTTGTTGACAAGGCTGTTTATGGCTGTTGAAGAAACCTAACGTTACTCTCCCCGAAAAAGTGTCGGGTCTGACACATCCACAGCATTAACCGGCTACTGCCGTTTTTCTACATTAGCCGCCCTGACGGTTATTTTGCACATTAGCCGGCTATTTTGCAAAATAGCCGTTTTTCTACATTAACCATAACATATACACTAAAATTCATATTTTCACAAATCCTCATTTCCATTCTTATCTCATAAACACAATACAACTGGAGGGAAAGAGGCGCACAATGAGAGCAAGTAAACAAGCAAGTACATGACAATACCTCCAAAGATAATAACAAAAAAAAAAAGATAAAACAAAAAACGTTAAGTGTTCAGTTGTTGACTCCTCCATATATCTATCCGTCAGATAATCCATTGTTTTTTTATATAGCTCTCCCATTTAGCCCACAGCATCTGTCTCATTCCAAGATTTCCTCTGATTTTATACGTTACTTGCTCCATTTCTTTTACTTGTTCCATTAAGTCTCGCCATTTCTCTAAAACCAAACTTAATTTCTGAAACCAGTTTTTTGTTATGAGTTTAAGAGCTGTTATTCTTAAAATTCTTATAAGGTACTTATCCTCAGTTTTAACTATCTCTTTTGGCATTTTCCCTAACAAAGCAAACTCATAATCGATATTTAAGTCCAATATCGAAATACAACTGATTTCTTTACAAATACTTGACCAATACGTTTTCAAAATAGGACAGGACCAGAAGATGTGACTATAATCAGCAGGTTTTCACCACATCCCCGCCAACATTTTGATGTTGCTGATTGCTGGAATTTAGCTTGGTGGACAGGTGTTAAAAAATATCTCATCTGAATCTTCCATGCATATTCTCTCTAGATGTCTTTTTTGCACACAAGTCTCAAACGACTTCTTTACAAAGCAAGTTCATGAGGGGGGGGTTGCAACGATAGGTGAAATGGTACACGGTGCAAACATAATATAACATAACTTAAAAACTCTTGCGTGATGAGCAGGACAGACTTTCTTTTAACATCTGGCAAAAGTAGTTTGACCAGTTCCGATCTAGTTCAGGGCTGTTCAATTCACGCCCCACTGTCCCACAGGTTTTAAATGTTTCCCAGCTCTAACACGGCTGATCCAGATGAACAGATCAATCAGCTGGTCACCAGGATCTGCACCAATGACACATTCATCTGAACCTGGGGCCTCATTTATAAAAGAGTGTGTAGGATCCATACTAAAAATGCATGTGCGCCCAAAACCCAAAAATGGCGTGCACACAAAAAAATCCGGATTTATAAAACCGCGTGCACGCAATGTTGGCTTTATAAATCACAGTCCAGCTGGAAGGTTGCACAGGTGAATTCGCCTCATACCCCGCCCTCTACACGCCCACTTCATACCATGAATGGTCAATGGAAAGCACCTTGCGACTGTATTTGCATATAAATTAACCTGCCGATCAACAGTGTTTTACACTCAAAAATCATGGCAGGGAAGACCAGAAAGCGAAATTTCGCGGAGACTGAGATGGAGATGTTGTGGATGAGGTGGAGGCAGGAAAACCACATTATTTGGTGGTCACAGTAGTAAAAAGTGAGTTGCCTGCCAAAATCTGATTTCTGGCCGCGGGAGCGCGCACAGCAGCCCGTTGAGCGATAGCGCTGAAACGTCAGATTTTCAGATTATGAAGCTCAAGAATGAGATCAAGTCATATATAGGTAGAAACAACCTTTCATTAACTGTATTTGGCCTTCAATCAATTTTTGGCAGGTAAAAAGACCCATTTTCAGGGGAGAAATCAGATTCTGGCAGGCAATCACTTTTTGGCACACCGTGCAGGTAGGATGATTTGACAGATGAAAATACCCCGTCAGATCACGCTTCCACATAGACGTCCACATTTATCTATGTGGAAGCGTGATTTGACAGGTTTTTTTCTTCCGCCGAAGCGTCGTACACATAGATCTAAGTGAAGCACATTGTGACTTCCTGCTGTCAAATCGTCTATTTGCATGAAAAAGCCTTTGAAAAAAAAGAAACTGATAAAAGAAACGGGGATCGTACGGTAGTATTTTCTCCCGAGGTAGGACAGCTCGGCAAACACCGGCTTGGTGGTTCATGGATCTATAAGTCTGATATGTGATGACATTAACAGTATGACATGAATCTGGCTTCATTTCACCACCTCACCGTCTGCGTAGCCAGTTCCCCATATCTTCAAAATGTTCGTGCGCGAGGCTCAGGGTTGGCGTAGGGATACACACATTTTTCGGTTAGTTTTTTTTTTTTAAATCCCAACCTTTGCGTAAAAGGTGGCTTGCGCATCTTTCAAGCCCTGTTTTGTGCGCAAGCAAGCTTTATAAATGAGGCCCCAGGTGTGTTAGAGCTGGGAAACGTCTACAAGTGCTTCTCACTTCCAATTCCTCAAGCACCGCTTCCCTGCACATCTTCTGGAAACGTACAAAAATTAGGTTGTATTGGCACTGTTGACTCAGTCCTTAAAAATGTTATGGGGTATGAAATACCAAACACCTGTCCAGTGATGTATCCTAGGAACATTGAAAAAGTTGTAATGAAAAAAGACTTGTACTTGACTAAAGTGCTACTTGCAGCAAGCAAGAAAGCCATAACAAGGAAGTGGCTCAGTGTGAACGCTCCAAGGCCGGAGCAATGGTTGGACATGGTCAAGGAAATCCCAGCCATGGAAAAAAATGACATTCATACTGTGAATGAAAGAACGTATTTGAGGAAAATTGGAAAAATGGAACGCTTATATGAGACAACATGACACCAACTGAACGAATGCTACATGGAATAGTGAACTTAACAGTTTTATCTCCAGACTGTGTTCATTTTTATTATTGTTATTCTTACATGTAATTTGTTTTCAGTATTGTTTTTGTCTATAAATATGTGAAAACTCAAAAAAAGTAAGTTACAATAAAGAACCGTCTTAAATTTAATGTTTTATTTTCCCCAGTACAATGTCCATGACAACCACACAACAAATGATGCCTTGCTACCACCAAAGATCCTCTATACACAAGATAGCGCATTGCCGTTACTGGCAATGGTTTGAAATTGTATCCACTTCCGGTCTCCTAAGTGGGCGTAGCCGCCCCTCTCCCTACATCGTTTTGGAACATACCACACTAGATACAGTACAACTTTCTTCCAAAAATTCTTAAATAATATAAATAACAGTATTATTAAGCAAAGAAGCTAGTTTTATTTTAGTTTTAAACTTAATTTTATCCGATGGGAAAACGATGAGAGCCAAATCTCGCGAGAGTGTGTTGCTCAGACAGAGACAGGTCTCAAACAAAGTTCATTTTCTCCTAATCTGTCGGTCTGAAAATTGCCATTTTGGTGTCAGAATGTTCAGAAGGTTTGTGGCTTTTGAAAAATGGGTCCCATATTTACTTAGGTTACTATGGGGCGAAGGAATTGGTAATAATCTGTGCTCACGTTCACTTTTCCCATAGGACTCAATAGACTCAGGACCTACTTCCGGTCTCCTAAAGGGGCGTGGCAGTCACGTGACACAGACACAGCAACTCGAACCTTAGTGGGCTGTCTCGGTTTATAGAACGTCTCTGCTACCACCAACCACCAACCAAGTAACTTTCCCGGAACTTCCTGTAAACCAGTGTAGCAAGCTCGTTGCCACTGGGGCCGACCCACAGGACAGAGGACACAGGATTTCGTGCAGGAAACGTTTTTATTCTCGTTCACTGCAGACACATGTGCACTAGCACCTTCAGCAGACCTCTTGCTGCTGTGCAGCCACTTCTTATGTAGCCAGGCAGGGTGGAGAGGTTGATTGGGCACACCTGTGCCCAATCACCTGGGTGGCCGCTCCTCCACCCTGCCACAACCAGAAACTTATGTTTATTTTTTACTTCGATTATTAAAAAAAAAATACTAACATTTGTTTGTAATACAAGTACATCAACAACCAAACCCCCAAACTCTGGTCATTGTTATTGTAGTCTATAAATAGCAGTTGAAATATATTTATTCCCAGCAGGTCCTCAATGATGTGATGAGTCTTGTTTTAAGTGTAATGAGATTTATTTTACTAAAATGAGACATTTTAACTAGAAATAAGACAAATATTCTTGTTAAGATGGTGAGTTTTTGCAGTGATCCATTTTACTTATCCTGTGAAGGACAGAGTCATATTGATAAGTTCAGAAAAGTGTTTTTTATTGTTGTGTTTTGATGTATTTGATGTAAGCCCAGTGGATATTTAAAGCTTACAGAAGGCTGCATTTAACTGCTGCTATGTCATTCCTGCAGTATTTCTGCAGCTGTTTTGGTCACTGCTATTATTTGTAACATATTATATTATTTGTAATCAGCACAAATTATCTGTCCCCATATGATCAAATCCACCATCCCCCGTAAATTATTTATAAAATTCGAGTACTGGGGATATCTATGCTGGAAGATTAAAAAATAAATAACTAAATAAATTACACATTTTCCGAGCTGACCCTGAATGCAGCAGGAGCTTCCGGTATGGTGCGTTCAAGGACCGCATAGAGCTGGGGTTTCCCCCCATTGGTAAAGGGACTGCGAGTTTTATGCAGTTTTTGCCACTATAATATCAGATTTTACTGCAGACAGCATTATTAAAAGGGATGTTTTCTGATCCCGACTGCTTGTATAAAAAGACACACGCACTTTCATATATTTTAGTGCTGTGAAGGGACGCATGAGCGCGCTAAGCTAAGCTGCTGCTGTTAGCTCCGGGAAGCTGCAGGAGGAAGTGACCCACAAAACTTTGTTAAACTTCCAGAAACTTCCAGAAAGTGCGGAAACGAGTGCCGGACTCCGTCGTCCAGCGGACATACCTCCTTCTTCCTCTGCGCCTCGCCATGCTCGTGCCCCACACTTAGGAGAAGCAGCAACGGGAAAACTTTCCCAAACATTGTGGAACTCACGCCGCTGTCGCTCCTGGCAGCTTCCTACTGGCCCGCGCTCAGCCAATCACAGGCGAGTCTGGACGTGACGTCACATGTCCGCGCTCAGCCAGTCAGAGGCAAGCAAGCGGGACGTCACGTCACATGCGTGGAAGTTCATTTTCATTCATTTCATTTTATTATATTTACCCCACCAACCAACTTATATCCATTGTGTAGACATTGATAGCAGATGTGTATTTTGTAAACATGACGAAGAGACCGCCATACATTTGTTTTATGAATGTGAACATACTTGTAAAATGTGAATAATTTTTTGACATACAAACTAATAATGTAATTAAATTAGAAGCTAAAGATATCTTAATATATTACGAAAACCAAAATTACAAAATTCAACAACTGGTCAACTTAATGATTCTTATTGCTAAGTTCCACATTCATAAGGCAAAATTCTCCAAATCCTGTCCATCCTTAGTTCCCTTTAAAGTTGATTTCAAAATGTATTTTGAGACGATACAATTGCTTAATAACAAGAAATGTAATAACACTGTCAACCTCATAAAAGAAATGTTTACTGATATCTGAATGTATTGCCTTCCTTTTATTATTTAGTGTAATTGTTAATGTCACGAACTACTTGCACTTTATTGTATTATTTTTTGTGAAGAGAATAATTTTATATTTTTTTTTACTATAATGATGCCATGCATGTTTGTGTTTTATATTATTGAATGATGTCTGCCATTTATTTTAATGTTATTGTATTTTCTGGAATTGAAATAAAGTTTCATACAAAAAAAATCATTTCATTTTATTCTTTATTTCATTCAAAAAATAAAACAAACAATTCGATACAAATACAAATACAAATGTTAATAAATTGTGAATGAAAAGGGAGCAGAAAGAAGAAGAATCTTATCTAATCTGCTCCTTTTTCCAAGCAATAAATTCACAAATAACATAAATTAAAAAACAAAACAAAACAAACAACAACTGAGTAAATAAAAAACTAAAATAAAATTACCGCCGTCTATGGGTATGTCAATCAAACTTAACTAACATTTCATTATATTTACTTAACATACAGGCTTTAATTGTTCTTTTGAATGTAATGTTTGATTTGATTCTTTGTTTTCTTTATTCAGATTGTTCCATAAACTGATTCCTTTCACAGAAACACAACGTTCCATCAATTTAGTCCTGAATCTTGGTTTTTAAAAAAAATCTCTGTTCCTTTTAAGTTAAACTTGCTTTCTCTTTTTTCAAATCTTTTCTGAATGTTGATTGGTAAAGTTTTTTATGAGTTTTAAACATAATTTGCAGAATACTATAGTTTACTAATTCATGAAATTTCAACAATTGTAACTGAAGGAATAATGGATTTGTTGGATCTCTATATCGTTTTCTACTGATTATTCTTATGGCTCTTTTTTGCAAAATGAAAATTAACTGAATAAATGTTTTACAGGCATTTATTTCCCCAAACTTCAACACAGTCGGTCAGATCAGTCAGATCAGAGTGTTATAGAAAATGTACAATGCTTTGTTGTCCAATGAATCCTTTACTTTGTGTAACAGCAATTGTTTTGGAAATTTTATCTTTGTATAATGTATATGTGATTTCCAATTCAAATTCTCATCCAGCATGACACCCAAAAACTTGCTTTCCCTTACTCTATTCATTTCAATTAGTTTTTAAAGCCTGATTTATGGTTCCGCGTTAAATCGACGGCGTACCCTACGGCGTAGGCTCTGCGTTGGTGTAACGCGGAACCATAAATCAGCCTTAACCATCGATATCCAACGCGACCTTACACAGGACTCTTTAAAACTTTAGAAGGATAAAAGAAGATGACAGAAGACCTAATGGTAAAGACTGTGGATCCTATGTGGTCTAGTGACACGACTTCTGACAGGATAACGTTTCATGTACAACAGAAGTTTCATTGCGTTAACCAACATCTAAATACAAACTATTTCCTGAAAGCAGTCCTACTCTGGAAGTTTGAACTTGTTGGTCTGAACTGGATGTTTATAGATGTTTGATTTGACTTCAGCTGGAACTTCATTAAACTTAACGTCGTTACGTTGTATTTAACCCTTGTGCTGTCTTCAGGTCAAGGAAGGAGGAAGGGAAGAAGGGAGGAAGGAAGGAAGGAAGGAAGGAAAGAAGGAAAGAAGGAAGGAAGGAAGGAAGGAAGGAAGGAAGGAAGGAAGGAAGGAAGGAAGGAAGGAAGGAAGGAAGGAAGGAAGGAAGGAAGGGAGGAAAGAAGGAAGGAAGGAAAGAAGGGAGGAAAGAAGGAAGGAAGGAAAGAAAGGAGGAAAGAAGGAAGAGAAAAAAGAAGGAAGGGAGGAAAGAAGGGAGGAAAGAAGGGAGGAAAGAATGAAGGAAGGAAGGGAGGAAGGAAGGAAGAAAAGAAGGAAGGAAGGAAGGAAGGGAGGAAAGAAGGGAGGAAAGAAGGAAGGGAAAAAAGAAGGAAGGGAGGAAAGAAGGGAGGAAAGAAGGAAGGAAGGAAAGAAGGGAGGAAAGAAGGAAGGGAGGAAGGAAGGGAAGGAAGGAAGGAAGGAAGAAAAGAAGGAAGGAAGGAAGGGAGGAAAGAAGGAAGGAAGGAAGGAAGGAAGGAAAGAAGGGAGGAAAGAAAGGAGAAAAGAAGGAAAGAAGAAAAGAAGGAAGGAAGAAAGAAAAGAAGGAAGGAAGGGAGAAAAGAAGGAAGGAAGGAAGGAAGGAAGGCAGGAAGGAAGGAAGTAAGGTAGGAAGGAAGGAAGGAAAGAAGGAAGGGAGGAAAGAAGGAAGGAAGAAAAGAAGGAAGGAAAGAAGGAAGGAAGGAAAGAAGGGAGGAAAGAAGGAAGGAAGGAAAGAAGGGAGAAAAGAAGGAAGGGAGGAAAGAAGGGAGGAAAGAAGGAAGGAAGGAAAGAAGGAAGGAAGGAAGGAAAGAAGGGAGGAAAGAAGGAAGGGAGGAAAGAAGGGAGGAAAGAAGGAAGGAAGGAAAGAAGGGAGGAAAGAAGGGAGAAAAGAAGGAAGGAAGGAAGGAAGGAAGGAAGGAAAGAAGGGAGGAAAGAAGGAAGGAAGGAAAGAAGGGAGGAAAGAAGGAAGGGAAAAAAGAAGGGAAAAAAGAAGGAAGGAAGGAAGGAAGGAAGGGAGGAAATAAGAAAGGGAAAAAAGAAGGAAGGGAGGAAAGAAGGAAGGAAGGAAAGAAGGAAGGAAGGAAGGAAGGAAGGGAGGAAATAAGGAAGGGAAAAAAGAAGGAAGGGAGGAAAGAAGGAAGGAAGGAAGGGAGGAAAGAAGAAAGGAAGGAAGTACAGAAGGAAGGAAGGAAGGAAGGAAGGGAGGAAAGAAGGAAGGAAGGGAGGAAAGAAGGAAGGGAGGAAAGAAGGAAGGGAGGAAAGAAGGAAGGGAGGAAAGAAGGAAGGAAGGGAGGAAAGAAGGAAGGGAGGAAAGAAGGAAGGAAGGAAGGAAGGAAGGAAGGGAGGAAAGAAGGAAGGGAGGAAAGAAGGGAGGAAAAAAGGAAGGAAGAAAAGAAGGAAGGAAGGAAGGGAGGAAAGAAGAGAGGAAAGAAGGAAGGAAGGAAAGAAGGGAGGAAAGAAGGAAGGGAGGAAAGAAGGAAGGGAGGAAAGAAGGGAGGAAAGAATGAAGGGAGGAAGGAAGGAAGGAAGGAAGGAAAGAAGGGAGGAAAGAAGGAAGGGAAAAAAGAAGAAAGGGAGGAAAGAAGGGAGGAAAGAAGGAAGGGAAAAAAGAAGAAAGGGAGGAAAGAAGGGAGGAAAGAATGAAGGAAGGAAGGAAGGGAGGAAATAAGGAAGGGAAAAAAGAAGGAAGGGAGGAAAGAAGGAAGGAAGGAAAGAAGGGAGGGAGGAAGGAAGGAAGAAAAGAAGGAAGGAAGGAAGGAAGGAAGGAAGGAAGGAAGGAAGGAAGGAAGAAAAGAAGGAAGGAAGGAAGGAAGGAAGGAAGGAAGGAAGGAAGGAAGGAAGAAAAGAAGGAAGGAAGGAAGGAAGGAAGGAAGGAAGGAAGGAAGGAAGGAAGGAAGGAAGGAAGGAAGGAAGGAAGGAAGGAAGGAAGGAAGGAAGGAAGGAAGGAAGGAAGGAAGGAAGGGAGGTGTTACGGCCCCCAGCCGTTACTGCTTTTGATTTAGTGTGTAACTGTACTTATGTTTTGTTTCTGTATGTTTTGGGCGAGTGAGCACTCCTGTTTTAATCCATCTTGTTCTTCCCACTGATCAGTTCAGTTCAGATTGACAGGTCC
Organism: Cololabis saira; assembly: GCF_033807715.1. Lineage (NCBI taxonomy): Eukaryota > Metazoa > Chordata > Actinopteri > Beloniformes > Belonidae > Cololabis > Cololabis saira. Next base: position 46,921,055 of record NC_084593.1, on the reverse strand, counting down.
CGCCTCCTGCCGCAGCCATTGGTCCTCCGCAGCTGTGGCAGATGAGACTGACGAGCTGACACCAAGCTGCTGGTCCTCAAAAGCAGCACACCTCAGTCAGCATGTCGAGGGCTGCTACTGTTCAGTGTGGCAATCCTCCTCGCTGTGTTCTGTGCTCTTTGTGATCTGTGTTAGTCTGCTGTCTGCTTGTGAGCAGTTCTTGTTTAAGTTAGCTGTGTGGTTTTGTAACTGGCTGTGCCTGTATATTTTATACCGAAGCAGTAAGGGTAAACCGCCATTTAATTTGATCCCCTTTTTCTCCTGTTTTTGTTAAGTTAGGAAGTTAGGCTCAGATATTGTAATTTTGTTTGATCTTTTGTTTCCTCCCAGGGCTTAGGTAGTCTGGTTGAGAAGATAGTTTCTTTTGTTTGTTGTTTTGGCCTAGGTTTACCCCGAAGAGAAGCTTCATTTTCATTTTTGTCATTTTGTTTCTTGTTGGATGTTGAACCGTGCGCTGTGCAACAATAAATACAGCCTTTTTGTTGTGAACCATCTCTCACTGCCTCATTTTTATGTTGCACCTCTGTTCCCCTAGCCTGGGACGTAACAGAGGAAAGAAGGAAGGGAGGAAAGAATGGAGGAAGGAAGGAAGGGAGGAAAGAAGGAAGGGAAAAAAGAAGGGAGGAAAGAAGGAAGGGAAAAAAGAAGGGAGGAAAGAAGTCTGTCTGGGGTTCCAAGTAAAACCCTGGACAGGCTCCAGTACGTGCAGAATTCAGCTGCCAGGGTTCTCACCCACACCAAGCCCTGGCAGCATATCACCCCCACCCTCATCCACCTCCACTGGTTACCTGTTAAATTCTGCATTCGGTACAAACTCCTCCTACTCACCTACAAATCCCTTCACACTCAGTACGTGCACATGCAGCGATTCAAGGTGGTTGGAGATCTCATCAGATAATGATATGCAGAAGATTGGATCACTTGTCTGATTACACATGCTGTTCTGAGATCAGACTGAATCAGATTGAATAAACCACTGTAACCAGAGCATGGCTGACTCCGTGACGCTAGGTGGCGCTGTACCCGAGGTAACCATGGTAACCATTTCAACAAAGAGCCACTTCCGGTTGACCTCCGCTTAACAACGAAAGGAAAAAGTGCATTCTAAGGGCCAATCCCAATTCTCCTTCCCTCGCCCTTCTTTTCTCCACTCGCACTTCTTTTCTTCCCTAACCCCTAAAAAAAGAAGGGGGATATTTTAGGGCACTTGAGATCTAGGGCACTTGGCCCAGGTGCCTGTCCCATTTCTCCTACTCCCCCTCGTTTTCATCCCTACCCTGATCAGGAAGCTGAGAGCCAAAAGCTGTTTTAATTTCAGCTGTAGCGCTGTTAATATGGCACTTTAAGTTTTAATATTTTTTCAGGCATAAAGGTAACCTTAAGATCCGCAACCGGGGCTCAGTTTATCCAAATAACGCCTGTTAAGAAATTTGACCCGATGTTTTCGGAGATGAGAAGAGCCGCCGGCCCCGGGGAGCAGCCTCAGCTCACAGCCCGAGAAGAGACGTGTCCGCCGGGTCAAGCTGCTGCGTCAGCCCCGGGAGAGAAACTCTCTCCAGGGACGCTGCTCTGTTGAGAATCACGCCGGCTGAAATAAATCATTTAGGAAGATGTTGGTTTAATAGATGAAATCTAACAGTTGTAGCTACGCCTGTTAAGAAATTTGCTCCGAAATTTAGAGATTTCGGTCTGCCGGCTCCGGAGTTTGGGTCCGCGTTAAATCGACGCAGAGCCTACGGCGTAGGGTACGGCGTATTTTGTTTTTTTTATGCCACAGTTTGCAGATTGATTGTTGATGCGTGGGCTAACGTGTCTGCTGGGATTATTTTGCGAGCTTTTGCAAAAGCGTGCATCTCCGAGGCACCGCACGGCACGGAACGTGACTCTGACAGCGAGGAATCCGGACTGGCACAGCTGATTTAGCGGAGCTCTTTAATGCAGAAACAGAGGATGAAACTTAATGGGTTTGATTAATGTAAAAACTGAAATAAAGTAGCCTACAATCAAACAAAGTTTTGCTCCCGCTGTATTTTTAAATACGCACACTCCTGTGCTTGTGTGTGTTCTTGTGTGTGTGCCGTTTCGGTCGGTGCGCCGTGTGTGTTTTAAATACAGAAATATGACACAAGACTGAGGCTATGCCTCAGAAAAAATTTAAAAAGCGATGTAGACGGGCTGTTTTTTTCTCAGCCGCTCCCGGCTCCAGCTGATTTCTGATCAGCGCCGACATGAACAAAGCGGTTGCGCAATCGAGTACGTCACAGCAGCTTCACCCAAACGGCGCCCGTATGGTCGCGAAAATACAGTATTTATATATGAAATGTCAGAATAGGAAATATTTTGACGACACCCCTGAAGCAGTCACACGACACCCCAGGGTGCTACTACTGAGCAGCGTCGCGTCGTCTCCTTTCACTTCCGGGTGAATCCCCTCCCCCGGGGGAAAACCCCACCCGGGGGAAATTCTCGAGCATGCGCAGACTGTAATATCTATGTCCCCGTACACATGGCATTAACAAGGCGGTTGCGACTGGCTTATCTAGGTGCTGCAAGCGGGTTGATGAATCCAGTCTGATCAGATTACTTGACTGACTTAAGGTGTTCACATGCAGTTTAAAAGTCAGTACGATGTGTGCAAATGATCTCCAACCAGCTTGAATCGCTGCATGTGCACGTACTGACTCTGGCCCCCCAGTACCTGTCCGACCTCCTTCATCACCATACTCCCTCCCGGAACCTGCGGTGTTCAGACGCTGGTCTGCTCTCCATCCCCCGGACCAGACTGAAGACCTTTGGGGATAGAGCCTTCAGTGTTGCTGCCCCCACCCTTTGGAACGAAAGTTACGCCTGTAACTACGGTTCTATGAGTCCCGGATGACCGCCAGGCGGTGCTGTAAGCACTGGATATCTCCCCCTCGCGCATGCGCATGTCGAGTACAATACCAACAATGTCACGTCACCCGTGACCCCTGCATGACCCCCGGAAGGGTATATCTTCCGGCGTCAGCATGGGATCGGCTCCTAGAATCTTCTCGCGAGAGCACGAGGATTCGGAGTGACCGGCAGGCCTGGCAGTCATCCGGGACTCATAGAACCGTAGTTACAGGCGTAACTTTCGTTCTATTTCGTCCCTACTGACCGCCAGGCGGTGCTGTAAGCACTGGATGACCAATACCAACAATGTCACGTAGGATCCCGGTCACATACCTCACTGACCAGGGGCAGAAGGACCCGGGAGTAGAACCACGCCCAATGGTTGGGGAGTGGCGACATTGATCCGGTAAAACCTGGAGAACGTGTCTGGCGACGTCCATGAAGTCGCGGTGCAGATGTCCTCCAGAGGCACCCCCTGCAGGGCAGCCAAGAAGCCGCAACGCTTCTGGTCGAGTGACACCTTACCCCCACTGGTAAGGGGCGGCCACTGGCCCTGTGGGCGCGCTCGACGGTGTCCACCACCCAGTGGGACGGAGCTGTCCAGAAACAGCACACCCCCTGTTGGGGCCACCATGGCAGAGAACAAGCTGCTCCGACCGTCGCACAGGCGCGGTAGCATAAGCAGCAAGGGCCCGTACGGGGCACAAAGGGCTTGGCCCACTCTCTGCAGGACCTAGGGCAGGAACGCCACGTTCGGCCACAACGTAGCCCCTGAGCTGACTGACAGGGCATGTAACTCATCGACTCGCCGATGTCATGGCGAGGAAAAAAGCTATCTCCATAGAGAGCCACTTCAGGCCCACCCGGGCCAAGGGCCCAAAAGGGTGGAGAAGAGAAGGCACCTAGCACCATGGGCAGGTCCCACACTGCTCGGGGGTTTACATGTACGTTTATGTTCAGGTTCTCTGGAAAGCGTCTAGAGACAACACCTGTTGTATTAGACGCTATATAAAAATCGAATGGAATCGAAAACTGGGGCCTTTGGGCTCCTCGGGGGGGGCAGCCTCAGAGCCCCCCTGAGAAAGAGAATCTCCCCCACTCGCACTCATACCAGAGGCGGGTGGGAGGCACATGGGCATTCGAGATGCCAGCCCTGACGGGTTCAGGACAGCTTGACAACAATGGGTCGGGCGCCGCAGCGGCCAGACTCAGAGCCAAAAGCGACGGGGTCGGGGTGCAAAACCTGAATCCCCAGCTGGAAAAGACGGTCCCTCTGAGGGGCGTCATGTTGTGTCGCAGCAGAGCCCCCGCAGCAGTGGAAACTATGTTTCCCCGGTCGGAAGGGGGCCACCAAGAGGAGCCCGTGAGCCCTCTGGAGGACCCTCTGCAAAGGCGGCTTGCGCCGGGAGAGGAAGTCCGTCACCCGGTTCCTGTCTCCAGGCAGGAACATCGCCCGAAGGCCGGGCAGGCTAGGAGCTGTCCACGCTAGGAGGCCCCGGGACACCTGCAGCAGCTGTGCAGAGTCGGGGCCCCCTCTGGTGGCCGATCAAGGAACAGTGGACACACTGTCCAACCGACCCGGCACGTGCCTCCCCCACAGGAGTTGCAAAAAATGTTAGTGTGAAGTGCAGAGCCCAGAGCTCCAGCACGTTGATGTGGCGCGTGCGGACCCGGGAGGACTACTGATGACAGCCTCCCGGCAGGGAGGGGACAGCGCCTAAGGGCACACCCCTCAGCCGGAATGTCCCGCCTTTCCAGGGTGCAAGGGTATAGACACACACCCGCGAAACCCTGACCAGCCTGCGCCCGTGCCTCTTGGCATCCAGGCGAGGCTGTCCAGCCACATTGCAGGGGGCGTAGCGACAGCAGGCCCAAAGGTATAAGAGGGGCAAGGGTTGCCATCACGCACCTGGTGAAAAAAATCCTCGGTGAAAGGGAGAGCCCGCACAGGAGCACCCTGAACCGACAACGGTGGCCCCGGTAGGCTAGCCCCCGGAACCACCGGTGACGTGCCGCGACCGGCACGTGAAACAAGCGCCCTGTAGGTCCACAGTTGCAAACCACTTCCTCCTGACCTACGCAGAGCATCTGCTGCGGTCAAGCCTCCGGAAGGGCAGGACCTTCATGTATTCGTCGAGGTCCCTCAAGTCCAAGATGGGACGACGTCCGTCGTCTCTCTTGCTGATGAGAAAGTAGCTCAAGTAGAACCCCCAGGCCGCGGCGGGGGGTCCACCGGCATGATGGCGCTCTTGGCCAGTAGGGCGGGCAACACCTGAGCCCGAGCCGGAATGTTTGCCGGGTCTCTGACGATGGTCATCTCAACCCGGCCGGAGATAGGAGGCCGGTGTCGGAACTGCAATACGTACCCCTGGGCTAGGGTGGAAACCACCCGGGCCCCAATGAGCAGGCAGCCCAGTAACCGAGCTGCTGCCGGAAAAGTAGCTGACGACCGGCTCCGTGGCCTTAGCGCCGTCTCCCCCGGGCTCCGGACGTCCCGGGGGGGCGACGGTCGGGATCAACGCCCCGACGCTGGTGGGACGGTCTGCGCACAGGGGGGCGAAAGTCACCAGCAGGCTGACTCACAGACCGCTGAAAGCCGCGCCGGCCGCCGTGGGCAGGCGGCCGGGGGCGAGGCCCGGGGGCCGGTGAAGGGCCTCCCGGTGTACAGGAGGCGGCCGCACCCCTGTGAAGGTACACCAGCCGCTGCCTGGTCTCATCAGCCAGGGCGGTGCGGTTCAGAGCTTCCAGGGCAGTTGCCCCAAACAGCTCCCCCGGTTCTGCCGGTGCCTGACGAAGAACCCTACGAGCAGTCTCCGTCAGGGGTGACTGCGCCAGTCAGACATGACGGCGCGTGTGCACCAGGGTGGACATCAGCCGCCCCAGTTCCCTCGTTTGGGAGGCAAAAAGCCTGTAGGGATATGTCACACATGTCCTGTGTGGAATCATCCACCTGTGCATCCTGCAGGGAGGTGGAGAGAGCCAGTAGCAGATGAAAAAAGGGTGTTCCCCAGCCGGCCGATGCGTGCCGCTGTTTCATAAGCCTTACAAATATGCCCATCAGTAACCCTACTCTGGGTAGAGGGGCACTTGGGATCTGGCTTCAGAGCCTCATCAGGAGCCACTATCAGTGCTGCAATGGAGGGCTCGATGGGGGGGGGGGGGCATGTGGCGGAGACCAGCCACAGCAGCGTCCTCCATCGCCGTCAGAGCACGGTCATCAGCCGGCTGTGACATCTCTCCAGCATGAGTGCAGCTCCCTCAAAAAAATCCGACGAAGACGGAATGTGAATTCCACCGGAGAAGGATTGCGCCTGTGGAAGGCGCTAGAGGCCACCTCCGCACGCGGTGCATTCGGCTGCAAGTGTGCCAGGGCAGTGCGGATAATGCTCTGCACGGAGGAACAAACCGTCCCCTCCCGAGAGCTCTGGGCAGATGAGTGCGAGGAGAACCCCGAGCGCTGTGAGGCCGGGTCCCCTGATGACACGTTGAAGTGGCTCGCCGAGGCTGCAATGAATATGGCGTCCTCCGGCAGCGGCGGTGGCGACCCCAGAGCAAACTCTGGCATGGCAGGTTCCACCTGGCCAGTACCAGGTTGCAGATTGAGGAGGGGCGCCTTCATCTGCTCCATGTCGGCAACCAAGCGATCTACCTTCGAGGAGAGCTGGCTCGTCATCCGCCGTCGTTTGGGGGCCCCCACCACTCTCTTTGCCGATCGCTTCAGAGAAGACCCCGGCTGAGATGAGGGGAGGCTGGCCAACGGCCCCGCTGCTCAGGGCCGAGGCACGACACGCAGAGGTCCTGGTCATCCGCAGGGTCCAGGGCGGCCATGCACCCTGGGCATGAACGCTCCATCACAGCGACCGGTGGGAGAGGGAGCGGACACGCCGCCGTCACCACGGATGTGCTGGCAGGAGAGAGGAGCGGACACGCTGCCGTTCACACGAATGTGTCGGTGGGAGCGGTCACGCTGCCGTCACCACGGATGTGCCGGTGGGAGAGGGGAGCGGACGCGCTGTAGTCACCACGTAGGTGTCGGTGGGAGAGGGGAGCGGAAACGCTGCCGTCACCACAGCGAGCACGCTGCCGTCACCACCAATATGAAGGCGGGAGAGGGGAGGGCCACGCTACCGTCAGCACGGATGTGTCAGTGGGAGAGGGGAGCGGAAACGCTGCCGTCACCACAGCGAGCACGCTGCCGTCACCACCGATATGCAGGTGGGAGAGGGGAGCAGCCACGCTACCGTCAATACGGGTGTGTCAGTGGGAGAGGGGAGCGGAAACGCTGCCGTCACCACAGCGAGCACGCTGCCGTCACCGCCAATATGCAGGCGGGAGAGGGGAGGGCCACGCTGCCGTCACCACGGCTATGAGAAAAGGCAAAAAATAGGCGTCTTTACTCAAAAAGAAGAGAACAATCCTCTCTCGTTTCTTTCCTTTTTTTTTTTTTTTTTTCAAAAGAAAAAAATAATCAGCAAGGAAAAAACAATGTCACATCAATAAAGTGGGAGAGGGAGCGAAACGCTGCCGTCACCACAAATGAGCCGGTGGGAGAGGGGCGTGGCCTTCACCACGGCTGTAAGAAAGACCAAAAAAGGTGTTTGTGTTGTTTTTTTCAAAAGAAAAAAATAATCCTTTTCTGTCTTCTTTTTTTCCTTTTTTTTTTTTTTTTTTCAAAAGAAAAAAATAATCTGCAAGGAAAAAATAATGTTGTCACATTAATAAGTGGGGAGAGGAAGCGAAGCGCTGTCTCCCTGCGCAGATTGTGATCAGGTGTCAGGCGCAGCTTGACAGCTTACCTTCTGTCAGCTGGGCAGGGGGGCGGGGCGGGGAGACGCCGCCGCAACCCGACACCATCAATACCGCGCCGGCCACAGCTCCTTGGAGGACGAAAAAAATCGTTACTCCTACCTGAATGGCACGAAGCTGCACAGAGGCCGGCGGGTTTCTCAGGGAGGAAAAGAAGAAGCTTCAAAAAGCTCCTATTTCCGTCCTGTACTTCAGACGCGCGATGCGAGAAGAAATAAGGAGCCGATCCCATGCTGACGCCGGAAGATATACCCTTCCGGGGGTCATGCAGGGGTCACGGGTGACGTGACATTGTTGGTATTGTACTCGACATGCGCATGCGCGAGGGGGAGATATCCAGTGCTTACAGCACCGCCTGGCGGTCAGTAGGGACGAAATAGAACTCTCTCCCTGCTGTAATCCGTGACTCCCCTTCTCTGGACAGTTTCAAAACCCAACTCAAAACCCACCTTTTCACCCTGGCTTTTCCCCATTAGTGCCCCCCCCCCCTGTCGTTTTGTCCCGATGGTGTTTGTTCTTCCTTGGTTTTCCTTTTTCAAGGCATCCCTTGAAAAAGGCCTATGACCTGTAAAGCGACCTTGGGTTCCTTGAAAGGCGCTATATAAATGCAAGTTATTATTATTATTATTAAGAATGAAGGAAGGAAGGAAGGGAGGAAATAAGTAAGGGAAAAAAGAAGGAAGGGAGGAAAGAAGGAAGGAAGGAAAGAAGGAAGGAAGGAAGGAAGGAAGGAAGGAAGGAAGGAAGGAAGGAAGGAAGGAAGGAAGGAAGGAAGGAAGGAAGGAAGGAAGGAAGGAAGGAAGGAAGGAAGGAAGGAAGGAAGGAAGGAAGAAAGGAAGGAAGGAAGGAAGAGAGAAAAGAGGAAGGGAGAAGGAAGGAGAGAGCAGGAGGAAAGAAGGAAGGAAGGAAGGAAGGAAGGAAGGAAGGAAGGAAGGAAGGAAGGAAGGAAGGAAGGAAGGAAGGAAGGAAGGAAGGAAGGAAGGAAGAGAGAAAAGAGGAAGGAAGAAGGAAGAAGGAAGGAGAGAGTAGGAGGAAAGAAGGAACAGGAGAATGAGGTCATTTTGACCCAAAGACAGTACAAGGGTTAAATTGTGACAGTTTACTTTTTATGTTATTCACATCGCAATTGACAATTTATCATTAAAATCCTGTTGCAACTAAAACACCTTACAAGTCAAACAAATAAATGAGAGAGAAAATGTCCTGAGAACAAGTCAGTGTTGTGGTAGAAACTCTAAAAACAAGCACATGAAACAATAATGTTGAAAAATGCAAAAAATGAAAAGTCTTGTATCAGTCTTAGAATGAAGGCAACACATGTTGCATGTTTCTATATTAGTTAGAACTGGGGGAAGATTTATTTTTTCATTATGCACTTCGAGAAAAAAGTTGAAATGTCGAGAAAAAAGTCGAAATGTCGAGATTAAAAAAGAAAGGAAAAAGGAAGAAAAAAGGAAAAAAGAAGAGAAAAAAAGAAGAAAAAAAAGAAAAAAGAAGAAAGAAAGAGAAAGAAAGGAGAGAAAAAAAGAAAAAAAAATCAAACATTTTTGAAAAAGCTCCAGGGAGCCACTAGGGCGGCTCTAGAGCCGCAGGTTGCTGATCCCTGATCTAGACCTACAGTTCCGCTCCTGACCAGTTAGGGTGTGAATCCAGACCTTCAGTTCCCCCGTCTACCGGGTGAGAGAGGCTAGGTGAGGTGCTCCTCTGCTCTCCTGAACTGGTGTGAATGGTGAGATCTGTCCCCTCCAGCAGGCACATCCTGGCCTACTGGCCTGGCCTTCAAATCATCCCCCCTTTCCATCCCTTATGTCATTTCATCAATGAATGTGGTTTTACTGCTATTTCAACATTTAGAGTCATCACCATAAAAATAACACCAGAAAAATGTGACAATTTTCGCCTGTTTCAAGTAAATTTTCACTTGAAATAAGTAGAAAAATCTGCCACTAGGACAAAATTTATCTTCTTATTACAAGCAAAAAAATTGGAAAATTGTTGTTTTTTCCAGTGATGAGTCTTATTTTAAGTGTAATGAGATTTTTTTTTACTAAAATGAGACATTTTAACTAGAAATAAGACAAATATTCTTGTTAAGATTGTGAGTTTCTGCAGTGATCCATGTTACTTATCCTGTGAAGGACAGAGTCATATTGATAAGTTCAGAAAAGTGTTTTTTATTGTTGTGTTTTGATGTATTTGATGTAAGCCCAGTGGATATTTAAAGCTTACAGAAGGCTGCATTTACCTGCTGCTATGTCATTCCTGCAGTATTTCTGCAGCTGTTTTGGTCACTGCTATTATTTGTAATATATTATATTATTTGTAATCAGCACAAATTATCTGTCCCCATATGATCAAATCCACCACCCCCCCTGATGTTTTTTACAACTCGAGTACTGTGGACCAATCACACTCATGTTCCAGCATTTTCTTTACAGGCCACCTATTTGATGATTAACAACCATGTTACAATGAAAACTGTGTAAGAATGTTGAGCTCACTGCCAGATCCCAGTGGATCTCTGTCATAGAGAGACAGGCCACCAGGACCAGGGAGGACGTCCTTTTACTCCTCGTGTCTTTGTAGGTTTGAACCTGGAGGAGGGAAACCCACATATCTGGACGCTCTATGGTTAGGGGTACTGAAGAAACTGAGAAATGATTTAAAGTCAGTAGATATCTAGAATGTTTCATGGGCGCATTGGGCCCAGTTAATTGATGGATAAATGGAAGTGAAAAGAGAAGTCTACTGTTCTAGACAGCTTTATCAGGTTAAAATTGATCCCTTTTTTAGTAGGAACGTGCAAAACATACATACAGGGGATGTATCTTGTTTCTGGTTCTGATTCTGTTTCTGGAAATGTGTACAACACTGTCTCAGAAAATTAGAATATTGTGATAAGTTCTTTATTTTCTGTAATGCAATTAAAAAAACTAAAATGTCATACATTCTGGATTCATTACAAATCAACTGAAATATTGCAAGCCTTTTATTATTTTAATATTGCTGATTATGGTTTACAGTTTAAGATTAAGATTCCCAGAATATTCTATTTTTTTTAGATAGGATATTTGAGTTTTCTTAAGCTGTAAGCCATGATCAGCAATATTAAAATAATAAAAGGCTTGCAATATTTCAGTTGATTGTAATGAATCCAGATGTGACATTTTTGTTTTTGTAATTGCATTACAGAAAATCACAATATTCTAATTTTCTGAGACAGTCCTGTAATTATGAGTAGCTAAAATAAAATTTAGAGATAAACTCTTTGATAAAAATGTGTGCGATAATAAGAAAATGGTATTTAGAATAGAGTTTATGGATTCATGGCGCTGACGGTGCGTGTCGCCGTCGATTTAACGCGGAACCATAAATCAGGCTTAATCCTAACGTTTGTGGGAGATCCAGGGAGAGAGGATGTACGTGCTGTTACACCGTCCAGCCAGCAGGGGGTGACACACCTGCACCACGGAACACACCCGCAATAAAGACCGTAGAAGAAAAAACAGGCGGAAGCAGAAATTAGCGAAGAAGAACAGACATCGTAGCAGGAATTCAGCGTGATAAAAGTTCTGGTTTGAGGATAAACTTCCACTTTTAAGGGGCTGGAATCGATAAAGATAGGTAGGTTTTAACCCAAATCAACGTCTGAAGTCAGCTGGGGCCGGTTTAAACTGGTTTTAATCAGAACTTACTACTAGAGTAAGTTCAGAGTGAGCTGATATCTAGTGTATTCTTTAATAGAAATACCATTTAATGACACATTTATCTCTATACACTGCCCAGAACATGTTCTAGCGAGGGTTTTAACCAGAGCCAAGCACATAAATACACCGGGGTAGGTTTAATTTAAACAGAACTGACCACATAAATGTGGTAGGTTTACAGGACTGTCTCAGAAAATTAGAATATTGTGATAAAGTTCTTTATTTTCTGTAATGCAATTTAAAAAACAAAAATGTGATACATTCTGGATTCATTACAAATCAACTGAAATATTACAAGCCTTTTATTATTTTAATATTGCTGATCATGGCTTACAGTTTAAGATTAAGATTCCCACAATATTGTAATTTTCTGAGACAGTCCTGTAGTTTAACCAGAACTAAAGGGTTGGACTCGTTGGCTTCTGTTTAGAGGGGAACAATCGTCCAACACATAAGTGATCATCTCCAGCAGATTCCTAAAGTTTATCGTTATCAAGCTTTTGTGCAGGATTCAGTTTTTGTCCAGGAGTAACTTTAATATTGTTTGATCTCTTTTCTGTTTTGCAGAGCTGTGGACAGCAGGACGCGTGTGCACCCACACGCGTGGTCCAGGCTGTGGTCCAGGCTGTGGTCCAGGCTGTTGTCCAGGTGGTTGTCCGGGTCGTCGTCCAGGGGCACATGTGTGTGATGGGGCCCAGGAGGAAGTCTACAAAGCTGCAGGGTTCTGGGGGAGGCGGTGGAGGACCGCCGGTCCCCAGACCCCCAGAACCCAAAGACTACATCAACGAGCTGTCCCACGAAGTCCTCTGTCACATATTCAGGTACGCACAAGTCACACCAGTGGCGGAGCGTGGGTCTCAGTCCAGAGGGGGGGGAGCATTCTCCACGGGCCTTATGATAGTCATTTTAACGTTCAACAACATCATCCTACCCATCAAACAACATTTATTCTCACTTTTATTGAGCCAAGTCTATAGGCCTATGCTGCAGAAAGAAGACTAAAGTCACAAACTTGTTCAGAAGAACACACACACACACACACACACACACACACACACACACACACAGGCCTGACAGCTGTCAATCACATGGAGCTGAAAACTCAGATAGTCACGGACTGACTCAGTTCCATCTTTGATACAGCTTAAATACAAAAAAAAAACCATAACTGGTCTAAAATTACACAATCTATTTAGACACAGCGGTCTATAACATAATTTCTGAGCTCTATAACAGAGAATAGACTCTAGTCTAGTTGACAACAACACAAAGCTCATTTAAATAGGCAGGTGGTCAAGAATACCACAACATTCTGATAAATAAAGCATTTATGAAGGTTACACTGACTCACCAATGGCAGTTGACTCTTCCATAACAAAATAATCCAGGTAACGTGGAAAACGGGGTAACATTCAAAACTTCTTACATGCTTAGTCCTCTTTTAAAGTTTAGCGCTCATCTCCTTCACGGCAGCAAACTTGCCGAGTCGGCAAATTGGCGGTAACTTTTTAGGCTGATTTATGGTTCCGCGTTACACCAACGCAGAGCCTACGGCGTAGGGTACGCGGCGATGCGCACGTGTGGTGTGCGTCGCCGCGTACCCTACAGCGTATGCTCTGCCTCGATTTAAGGCGGAACCATAAATCAGGCTTTACAGCCAATCAGCGTTGGCTCACAGCCCTGATACGTTCAGGAAAGTTGTAAAGTAAGAATTAGTCTACACTGACCGCACAATGCACATTTTATGATATTATAGCCTACAATTTACGAATATATATATGAACGTATCACACAAAACGGGGCCCTATCATTGGGCCCTATGAGCTTGTGGGCCCCGTGGCGCCCGCCCCCTAACCCCCCTCTGGCTCCGCTACTGAGTCACGCGATTACCTGGAGTGTCGTGTGCTGGTACGTACACGTGAAAATGTGTATGTAATGTTCCACATAGGTCAAGGTGAAGTCAAACCAACTTTGTGTGGATTTGTGCCTATTGCCACACAAACTCTGTCGTTGACGGCTCTGATCTACAAAGCAGTGAAACTTTCTTTTATACACTAAAATATGTTCTTCTAGATCTCACGAAGTCAGGAAGGATTTGAAAACAATATTTCTTCACGTGTTCCCCATAAGTTCCCACTTATATTATGGTTTAAATGATTGTTACAACCTAAATCCAACATAGGCTGATAGGTTTTCTGTGTTTGAGTCCAGAAGATGTTTGAGGAGTGGCCAGGATTTCAAACACGTTTGATTTTCTTGCGGGCACATGATTTGTGATCGGTGGTGAGGCGTTACTCTCTCGTCGTTACCCCACGTATACTGCAAGAGGCACGACCAACGATTGAGTCGAAATCCTGCCCAATCCAAAAAATAGTCACGTGAGTGGAAAATCGGTTGAAAACGAGCCGACTATCGCACAGTGTCTGCCCGGCTTTAGTAGAGGATCTGTAGGTCTGGATCCAGACCCGTAGTGGTCAGTAGGGGAACTACATAGTTCTCAGTTCAATGTAGAGTAGTGATCAAAGCTTGGTGTTTAAAGCTGTTAGAGGTATTGGCCAGAATATTCCAGGTTCCCTTCTTTGGTGTTGGACAGAATGTCTTCAGTCTTGGTAGTAGGTATCATCATAGTGCAAGGGGCACTATGTCTAAATATAAGGGTAATGTAAACTGGTGTTGATTGTCATAAGAGCTTTTCAGTAATTGATGAAGCATGACCACTGTCGTCCTTACTCTGAGCTGAGGTTCTGTTTCCTTCTGATGGTCTTACATAACCATTATCACTTCCATTGTGTTCCTGCAGGTATCTGACCATGAAGGACATCATGTGTATGGAATGTCTGTCCAGGAAGCTGAGAGAAGCTGTGTCTCTGTACCTGCGGGTCATCAAGGTGGTGGATCTTTGCGCTGGACGCTGGTGGGAGTACATGCCTTCAGGTGAGAGTCCCAGTCTAACCAATTCAATTCAATTTTATTTATATAGCGTCTAATACAACAAAAGTTGTCTCTAGACGCTTTCCAGAGACCCAGAACATAAACATAAACCCCCGAGCAATTATTACATAAACAATGGCAGGTAAAAACTCCCCTAGTGGGAGAAAAACCTTAAGCCAAACAGTGGCAAGAAAAACTCCCCTTTAGGAGAAACCTGGACCAGGACCTGGATCATAAGGGGGTAGAAACCTGGACCTGGATCATAAGGGGGGACCCTCCTGCCCAGGGCCAGACTGGGGGAGTCGGGGATGTCAGCAGTACATAGCAGGCAGGTGGAAGCAGCAGCGGGATGACCGAGAGTGGGGACCGCAGGCAGGTGGAAGCAGCAACGGGATGACCGGGGGTGGGGACCACAGGCAGGCGGAAGCAGCAGCGGGATGACCGAGAGTGGGGACCACAGGCAGGTGGAAGCAGCAGCGGGATGACCGAGAGTGGGGACCGCAGGCAGGTGGAAGCAGCAACGGGATGACCGGGGGTGGGGACCACAGGCAGGTGGAAGCAGCAGCGGGATGACCGAGAGTGGGGACCGCAGGCAGGTGGAAGCAGCAACGGGATGACCGGGGGTGGGGACCGCAGGCAGGTGGAAGCAGCAACGGGATGACCGGGGGTGGGGACCACAGGCAGGTGGAAGCAGCAGCGGGATGACCGGGGGTGGGGACCGCAGCAAATCATCAAGCCCCAGGTTAGGTTCAGGGTCGGGGAAAGGTTGAGAAGGGGCAGGGCCAGGGAGAGGAGTCTTGACGGACAAATCTCTCCCCCGCCTGACCGGGCCGTTACCCTGCCCCTCTCACTCCCACGCTGCAGGTTCCGGTGTTGTGCCTTCATCACCAGGTAACTGGGAGCAGATGTTGACTCTGTATTAGTGAGGTGTATCTGGGGGTGGAGGTGAGCCAGACAGGCCCAGAACTGTGTTCTGGTAGTAAATAAAGAGTGGCTTCTTCTCCACTATCTGAGCCAGAATGTCCTGCTAATGTTACTCCACCGTCAACCACTTTACTGTCTGTTCTCTACTGTCTATTGGTAAATTAACTCTACTCTAGTTAGGATCACAGGTGGTAACTGAATTCCAGCCAGAGTTGTTCTGATACCTAGACTAGACTCACAAATTAATAAGGTCTTTTATCTGATTAAATTTTCCAAAACCACGTAATTTTTATAAACAGAGTCCACAGAAGTAGCAACACTCGGTACATTTACATGTGTAGTGGCACCTCGCGTGCAGAGTAGAACGCACCTCACTCATTAATTCAATGGTCTTCCCACACATGCACACAGGCCGGACAGCTGTCAATCACATGGAGCTGAAAACTCAGATAGTCACGGACTGACTCAGTTCCATCTTTGATACAGCTTAAATACAAAAAAAAAAAACTGGTCTAAAATTAAACAATCTATTTAGATAGATATAGACACAGCGGTCTATAACATAATTTCTGAGCTCTAGAACAGAGAATAGACTCTAGTCTAGTTGACATCAACACAAAGCTCATTCAAATAGGCAGCTGGTCAAGAATACCACAACATTCTGATAAATAAAGTATTTATGAAGGTTACACTGACTCACCAATGGCAGTTGACTCTTCCATAACCCAAAATAATCCAGGTAACGTGGAAAACGGGGTAACATTCAAAACTTCTTACATGCTTAGTCCTCTTTTAAAGTTTAGCACTCATCTCCTTCACGGCAGCAAACTTGCCGAGTCGGCAAATTGGCTGTAACTGTTAAGGCTGATTTATGGTTCCGCGTTACACCAACGCAGAGCCTACAGGGTAGGGTACGCAGCGATTTAGGGCGGAACCATAAATCAGGCTTTACAGCCAATCAGCGTTGGCTCACAGCCCCGATACGTTCAGGACAGTTGTAAAGTAAGAATTACCTACACTGGCCGCACAATGCACATTTTATGTTATTATAGCCTACAATTTACGATTATATATATATATATATATGAACGTATCACACAAAAGCACATCATCGCTCATATATTTATTGATATGCACAGATTAGTACACATTTAGGTCTGTAATGGAACGTGACTGTTATTTATAAGCAGGGGGGAAAAACAAAAAAAATGGCGTGTGTGTGTACGTGTACGCCAGCCACAGTTTGTGGATGGATTGTAGATGCGTGGGCTGACGTGTCTGCTGGCACTGTTGTTCGAGCTTACGTAAAAGCCGGCATAATTTCCGAGGGGTCGCACGGCACAGAAGGTGACTCTGACAGCAAAGAAAGTGGAACTGGCATATTTGATTTAGCGCAGCTGTTTAATGCAGAAACGGAGGATAAGGACTTAGATGGGTTTGAATAATGACGATTACCGGTAATGTGCTTGTTTTAATTTTTGATTATTCATCGGTGATTTAAAAAATGTTAGTACTTTGTAATAAAGACTTAAATAAACCACAATCAAACTCAGTTTTGCTCCCGCTCTATTTTTAAATACGCATAGTAATGGCACACATACCTGAGACTGCGCCTTTTCGTACGGTGCGCCGTATGGTCATGAAAATACGGTAGATGTCTTTACTGTCGCTGAACAAGTTCAGTAAAATTGACATTTCCGCTCTAATGTGCAAAGAAAAATAAAAGAACATCAGCAACAATACCATGAAATACTTTAAAATACAATAAAATACTTTAAAACACAATAGAATATTATGTTCTGAACATACCATTGTATAAACAAACCCTAACCCCTGAGAAAACTCAAATATCCTATCTCAAAAAATTTGAATATTCTGGGAATCTTAATCTTAAATTGTAAGCCATAATCAGCAATATTAAAATAATATAAGGCTTGCAATATTTCAGTTGATTTGTAATGAATCCAGAATGTATGACATTTTTGTTTTTTTAATTGCATTACAGAAAATAAAGAACTTCATCACAATATTCAAATTTTCTGAGACAGTCCTGTAAACAAGCCAATTATTGGCATTTCGTTTTTGTCTTTTGGTTTTTTGACAGGATAAATGAAAAATTCAGTTGTGTTATTTATTTTTTGGTATCAGAACCCGTGGTTTAGGTCCAGATCCAGTTTCTGAGCAAGTGTTTGTGTTGCAGGTTTCACAGACAGCAGCTTTCTGATTCTCCTGAAGAAGATGCCTGATCTGGAGCAGTTGTACGGCCTCCACCCTCGCTACCTTGAGAGGAGGCGGGTCCGAGGCTACGAGGCCTTCAGCATCCCTGGAGTAGTGGAGGCCCTGCAGGCCTGTCCCAGCCTGCTGGTCAGTATCTGCCGTCCTCTATCTGCCTCCCTATTTCTGCCGTCCTCTCTCTGCCGTCCTCTATCTGCCTCCCTCTATCTGCCTCCCTCTATCTGCCGTCCAAACGTGGAGATATTGTCATTACAGTAATCCCTGGTTTTTCGCGGGGGTTACATTCCAAAAAGAACCCGTGATAAGTGAAATTCTTTTTACAATTATTATAGAAGGCTTCAAATTGCAGAGATCAGCACCGCCTTGCACGTATTCCACTGCTCTTCTGAGCCGCTGCATCCAGACTCTGTAGCATCTTTTTCTCCTAAAGGTGCAGGTGTGTTTTTTTTAGAGAGAAGAAAATAGTTATAGGTTGTTGTTGTCGCTCTTTTTTCTTCTGGGCAAAAAGATTCTTATAAACCGACATGCCACCATGGATTATATCTGAGACTGTAATGAACGATTCATCAAAGGTCCCGTTCTTGAGCTGCTGCTGAAGCTCATTGGCCATTCTCAGCTTGTTGCTAAGCAACCAACGTTATTGATACAGGAAGTGAAGAAGCGGGGAGAATACAGAATGCAGCACACAATGCACAATGCAAATCCATACAGTACCTGCTGAATTGAAGGCTAGAGGGGATTAATGGGAGCATTTAAAATAATGTTTTATAGTAACACATTACTTTTTGGTCTAAGTAACTGAGTTACTAACTCAACTAGATCACTGATGGGGGGGACATGAAAGACCAGGAAAGGAAAGACAAGACAGTGATGGGTGCAGTTTGGTGACTGTGTGATGTGTTGTAGTGCATGTGAATGATTATGTAATGTGTTGTGTTAGAATAAAAGGATACATTTAAACACAGGACAACCAGGTGTTTGCAAACAGACGAGGACAGAGAAAAGGGGAAGAGTATTCCCTTTACTGTTGTTTAATTTTGGTCAGTGACGTGTGTGTGTCCTGGAGCTTTTTCAAAAATGTTTGACCTTTTTTTTTTTTCTTCTTTTTTTTCTCTTTTGTTCTTTTTCTTTCTCTTTTTTTCTTTTTTTTCTCCTTTTTTTTCTTTTCCTTTTTTTTAATCTCGACATTTCAATTTTTTTCTCGAAATTTTGACTTTTTTCTGAACATTTCGACTTTTTTCTCGACATTTCGACTTTTTTCACAATATTTTGACTTTTGTCTCAAGATTGTACTTCAACCTTAATCTTCTTGACATTTCAACTTTTTTCTCGACATTTCGACTTTTTTCTCGACATTTCGACTTTTCTCTCGACATTTCGACTTTTCTCTCGACATTTCACCTCTGCCATTTTTTTTTTCCAGGGTGTTGAGACGTCCCATCTGGAGTTGGTGGAAGCCATCTGGAACTACATGCCCCAGGTCCACATCCTGGGAAAGTTCCGCAATCGTAACGGGGCTTTTCCCATTCCTGCCGAGAACAAGCTCACCATCCCCTTAACGGCGAAGATCCAGACCTTACACCTCGTAGGTGAGTCAGACCACACGACCATTGCTCATCTACTAGTGCCCTGTTCAGGAGAGCTGAAATATAGGGGGGGGTCTGCAGGACAGGATGTCCACAGGTATCCAGCAGACATCTATACACAGGTGGAAACAAACCAGATCCATTTTTAGATTTTCTACACATCTCTTTGTGACATATTTGTCCCATTTTAATATTCCTCCATGAAAGTTGTTATTTTTGTGTTTGAAAAAATTGTGTTTTCAGTCTTCCTTCAGCTCAGAGGATGGTGGAACCCAATCTTCCATCAAAAGGGGACACATGAGGATAATAGGATTTATTTTGTTTTAAATCTTTACAGCTGATAAAAAGTAAAATAATGGTGGAAACTCGGGGTGTTTTCGCACTGACTCCATGTTGATGGAGCTGTTACCTTCCATTTAAAAAAAAAAACACCCACAACAATTACTGAAATAATTTCAGTCTCACAAAAGTAGTAATAGTTGTATTATTACTGAAAATGAACTAATGGAACTTAGACATTACTTTTGAATTGTGGTTCTGGGGCGGACTCTCTGAATGAACTACCTTTCCCACATATGGACTCGCATGAATTTTAGAAAAAATACTAGTTATTTGGGATTTTGTTGTTGTTTTAAGCATCAAAATGTCATTTGGTGCAACCGTCCGACCAGGACTCTTGTTTTGAAAACTTTTTTGAAATCACTCTAAATGTTTTTAAATCAATCTTCTTCTATCTGGCATGATTTCTGAAGTGTATTGTAGTGTGTAAGATTTTAACACATTTGTATTTATATTTCCATCATAATATACAAACAAAGTTTGACTGATGTCCATTTTATGAAATATCATGTGGTTGTTAAAAAAACAACCATTTTTGTATAATACTGAAAACTTGTAAAAAAAAAAAAAGATGTCAAGATGTTAAGGAAATTAATTACTTTTAATATGAATCATGGTTGCACCACATGACTTTTTTTAAGGCTAGTGCCAATTCATCTTGACAAAAACTAAATTTAAAATTTTTATATGAATTTATGTGTACACAACATTCTTAATGTTTGAACTACTGCAATAGATATTCTTTTTTTAAATTATTTTAAAATTGACCTGTTAAATCCTTATTCGTCATTGACCCACGTGTGTAAAATGTCACTGTTGTGGTTCTCTGATCAGTAATGACAGTTCAGTTCCTGGATTGTCACCTGTGACTGTTTTCCAACCTTGGTATCGTCTTCAGGTGTGAACGTCCCTGAGATCCCGTGTGTGTCCATGCTGCGCCACCTGTACATGAAGTGGGTCCGTTTCACCAAGCCACAGCCGTTTAAGGACTTCCTGTGCGTCAGCCTGAGAACCTTCGTCATGAGGAACTGTGCGGGGCCCACCAACTCCCTCAAATATGTCCCCCTGGTCACTGGCCTGGCGTCAGCCCGGAACCTGGAGCAGCTGGAGCTGGTGAGAGTGCCTTTCCTGGGAGGGCTGATCCAGCATGTGGTGGAGGACAGCTGGAGGTCAGGTGAGCTGTTCAGCACAGGCCCGTTGGTGCTGGAAGGAGTCTGTCACCATGTACAAAGATTTAGTAGCAATTACATCCATGTTGGACACTTGCAGATAAGATCCTGATCTAAATGTGATCTGCCACGTTCTTCTGTTCTGCAGAAGGATGGTCAAAGATGGTTCCAAATGTAGACGGGTGTAATTTAGTCAGTGGCACGGTGGCTCGACACGCCTCATTCATCCTGACGCGCAGCAGGAACAGGTTGCAGGAAGACGCTGCACATGCTCAGCAGGCTCATTCATATGCAAATATAGTCATCATGTACTTTGCATTGCCCATTTATGGTATGAAGTGGGCGTGTAGAGGGCGGGATATGAGGCGAACTCACCTGCGCTGGACTGTGATTTATAAAGAGAACATTGCGTGCAAGTGTGCGTGTACACGGTTTTATAAATCAGGATTTTTTTTTTTTGCGCCCGCCATTTTCGGCTTTTGGGTTTACGTGCACTTTTAGTATGAATCCTACACACTCTTTTATAAATGAGGCCCCTGGTCTGTGAGGTTGTCTTTCTGGACAGCTCTTTGCTCGGCATCTCCGGCCCGCTTCTCCGACCCAACGGTGAAGCTGTCCAATCAATGGTTCAGGATGACCAGCTTCTGTAGTCGTTGAAAATGTTGGATTTTCCTGCTGAAACAAGGCCGTCACACAGTTGTCAGAATGACTTCTCTGAAGCTGCTCTCCTCAAACTGTAGGAGACGTTGAACATCTGTCCTGGACACAAGTCCACGGTTTCACGCCTTCAATCCGTATCTAGTTTAAGATCAGTGACGTTCACCGTACGGTGTGTGTCACTGTACCCTACGGCGTAGGCTCTGCGTCGATTTAACGCGGAACCATAATTCAGGCTTCACCCGTTGCCGCAAATCTTCACACACTCCTCAGCAGAGATTTTTCTACAAAACGGCAAGATATAAATCTACACTTTTTACACAGAATGGAGAAAACACAATAGGTTTCAAAATATCTACCGTAGCTCCCATTGGTCGTTTATATCGTTGAAAGAGAATAGAGGTTATAGTAGGGTTAGGCTACGTGAAAAGGAGTTCTTTGTATCTGCACTCGATTGCTCTTCCTGCGGAAGACCCGGATGTCTGGCACAGTAGAATTGAAATTGAATTGCAAGAACTGAAATTGAATTGTGAGAACTGAATGTAGATTCAGTTTTTCAATGCATTGATTCAAATTAAAGAATTCAAAATATGTGATTCAGATTCAGTTTTTTAATGCAATTATTCAAGTTGAGCAATTCAAATTCAAATATAAATTATTCAAATTCAGTTTCTAGTGGCACATATTTCTGCCCATAACAGATTTTAATGTGTGTTTTTCTGCAGCTCCATTATTGTCTGCTAGATTGGCTGAGACGTGGTCAGGATTGATTTCATTAAAATAATCTTGGATCTGTGCGTTTTTTCTGTCCAGGAGGTTTCCGGAACCTGCACACCATTGTGTTTGGAGCTTGTAAGAATGCTCTGGAGGTGGACCTGGGATACCTGATCATCACGGCTGCTCGCAGGTAACCAGCTGCATTTCAACTTTTTCCTCGACATTTTGACTTTTTTCTCGACATTTCGCCTTTCGCCATTTGCCTTCATTCTAAGACTTATACATACAAGACTTTTCATTATTTGCGGCTCCAGACATATTTGTTTTTTGTGTTTTTGGTCCAATATGGCTCTTTCAACATTTTGGTTTGCCGACCCCTGGACTAGATTGACTTGTTACTGTGGCCCAACGAGCGTTCTAGATGAATGTCTTACTGGCGCTGGAGCCACCAGTCTGGGGTTGACGCGTTACTGTATATGCCTTTTAAACAAAATGGGAACATTGAATGGGTCTCAATGGGCGCTCTAACCGGAATTAGAATTAAAACTAAGACAAAATAAATGCAAAGAAGAATACGCTACTTCTTCTTTAGCAGATAGAAGCAGATTTCAAACAGATAAATAGATAAATAAATACTGGTTATTTTCTCTTGGTTGTGTCCCGTTTTAATCAGCAAAGTTGCTGCCGTGTTAAAAGACACTGTTAGGAAAGATCTATTTAGGTACAAACATGTACATCATTTACAGTTCAGAATCCTTCTGTACATGTAGTAAATATCTAATCTAACAACAGAAATATCTGCGACTTGCGTATCTTTTATTTTAAATAGAGCGTGTGTGTGTGTGTGTGTGTGTGTGTGTGTGTGTGTGTGTGTGTGTGTGTGTGTGTGTGTGTGTGTGTGTGTGTGTGTGTGTGTGTGTGTGTGTGTGTGTGTGTGTGTGTGTGTGTGTGTGTGTGTGTGTGTGTGTGTGTGGGTCAATGACGAATAAGGATTTTCAACAGGTCAAATTTTTTTAATTCAAGATCTTTTTATTGGAATTTTCACAGAGTAAAAAAAGGTGAAATGCTGCATGTCGATTACAAATATTTTGAGTAGGCATGGGCATGTTAATCATAGCATACACCAGTGTACAAAATATAAAAAACAATTAAACAGTATGAAAAAATATAAAATAGTAACAAAAACAAACTACAGACCAAACTAATCCCTCCCCTGTCACTGCCAGATTACTAATCACAATATGAGGTCACTCTATCATCAAAAGCCTGCACTAGGAATACAAAAGAAATATGAAGTATAGTTCACAGGGTCTGGAATGCTTCTAGAAAAGGTCCCCACACTTTCTGGAACTTATTTGATTTCTGAAGCGAGTATCTAATTTTCTCCAGTTTTAAGCAGGACATGATGTCTTCCAGCCATTGTGCACGAGTAGGAGGGAAGGGATCCTTCCACCTGAACAGAATTGCCCGACGAGCCAAAAGGGAGGCAAAAGACAAAGTGTGCCCCTGTGCAGTGGTTAACTTCCTTCCTCCCTCCATGACCCCAAACAGGGCAGTCAGTGGGTTTGGTTCTAATCTGATTTTAAGCACCAGAGAGAGAGTATGAAATACTTCCATCCAGTACTTATTTAGACATGGGCAGGACCAGTACATGTGGATGAGAGAGGCTTCGGCTACTTTACATCTTACACAGTATGGACTAATATCTGGGTACATGGAGGATAGCTTTGCTTTGGAAATATGAGCCCTGTGTACCACTTTAAACTGAATTAAGCAGTGACGTGCGCACAGGGAGGTTGTATTAACCAGTTTGAGTATGGACTCCCAGGTATCCTCTGATAAGGGAAGCCCTAAGTCCTGCTCCCATGCTGCTTTGAGTTTATCTGTAGGGGCACTCTTAAGATCCAGCAACATGCCATAGAAAGACGAAATGAGCCCCTTTTTGAATGGGTCTGTGGCAAGAACTTTGTCAACTGTGGTCGAGCCTATCGATGCACCAGGGCTGGGTGTCTGGGAAAGAACAAAATGTCTAGCCTGAAGATACCTAAAGAAATGTGATTTTGGAAGGCTGAATTTACTACTTAACTGCTCAAAAGATGCCACGGTGCCGTCTATGAACATATCTTTAAAACGAATCATACCCCTCCTGTGCCATTCCTGGAAGGTGGGGTCCTCAAGGGATGGTTTGAAAGAGTGATTTGATGCAATGGGGCTAAGAAGAGAGAAGCTGTGAAAACCAAAAAACTTCCTAAATTGGGCCCAAATTCTAAGAGAATGTTTAACCACTGGGTTTTTGATTGATTTAAGTGAAGGAAGTGGAAGTGAGGAGCCGAGTAGGGCAGGAATTGACAGGTCATCAGTTGGATGTAACTCCATCGCCACCCAGTCAGGGCGGTCAGCGCCGTCGCAGTGGAAGGACCAGAATGCAAGGCAGCGCAGGTTAGCAGCCCAATAGTAATAACGAAAGTTTGGGAGGGCCAGACCACCTGCAGACTTAATTTTTTGAAGGTGAGTTTTGTTCAAACGTGGCCGTTTACCTCGCCATAGGTATGAAGATATAACTGAGTCAAGGGACTGAAAAAAAGAACCAGGAATAAAGAGTGGTAAGGTCTGGAAAAGGTACAAAAATTTAGGTAAAATGGTCATTTTGACTGAATTGATGCGACCCACAAGAGACATTGACAGGGGTGACCATTGTGTAAGGGTTTGTTTGGTCTCATTTAACAATGAGATAAGATTCTCTTGGAGCAGGTCTTTGTGTTTCCTTGTCACCGATATGCCTAAATAGGAGAATTTGTCATTTGCGATTTTAAAGGGAAAATTGGAAAGGTCTAAAGCATGCGATTCGAGATTGGTAGGGAAAAGCTCACTTTTGCTGAGATTCAGTTTATAGCCTGAGAGTTTCCCAAACTGACTGAGAAGTGACAGCGCAGGGGGTAATGAGGCCAGAGGGTGAGAGATGAAAAGCAAGAGGTCATCGGCATAAAGCGAGACCTTATGTTCCCTGCCACCTCTCCAGATACCGGACACATCCTCACAGGATCGGAGCGCTGTGGCAAGCGGTTCGATAGCCATGTCAAAAAGCATGGGACTAAGGGGGCACCCCTGACGGGTTCCACGATGCAGATTAAATGGTTTTGACCGTTGAGAGTTAGTACGAATTGAGGCTGTTGGGTGTAAATAGAGAAGTTTAATCCACAGAGCAAAGTTCGGACCAAAACCAAACCTGTCCAGCACAGCAAAGAGATAATCCCATTGGACGCGATCAAATGCTTTCTCCGCATCCAGAGAGACAACGCATTCAGGGATAGCCTCAGAGGCAGAGTAGATAATATTGAACAGTCGCCTTGTGTTGAAGTAAGACTGCCTACCTTTAATGAAGCCAGTTTGGTCTTCAGATATAATTGTGGGGAGGACATTCTCCAGCCTATGGGCTAGGACTTTAGCTAGGATTTTAGCATCTGTGTTTAAGAGGGAGATGGGCCTGTAGGAGGCGCATTCAGTAGGATCCTTCCCTTTTTTAGCTATGAGGGTGATGCAGGCCTCCGAAAAAGAAGGAGGGAGGGAACCGTGGCTGAAGGATTCTGAAAGAACTGAAGATAGCAATGGGGAAAGCAAATTAGAAAATTTCTTTAGAAATTCCGCCGGGAAGCCATCAGGGCCAGGACATTTAACAGGTCAAATTTTAAAATAATAAAAAAAAGAATATCTCTTGCAGTAGTTCAAACATTAAGAATGTTGTATACACATAAATTCATATAAAAATTTAAAATTAAATGATTTCAGAGTTTTTTTGTCAAGATGAATTGGCACTAGCCTTAAAGTCATGTGGTGCAACCATGATTCATATTAACATAAATTAATTTCCAAATTCCAAATTCCAAAGGCAGCACGGTGGCTTAGTGGTTAGCACTGTTGCCTCACAGCAAGAAGGTTCCCGGTTCGACTCCCAGGCCCGGCAGGGGCCTTTCTGTGTGGAGTTTGCATGTTCTCCCCGTGCTTGCGTGGGTTCTCTCCGGGTACTCCGGCTTCCTCCCACAGTCCAAAAAACATGCATATTAGGTTAATTGATGATTCTAAATTGCCCGTAGGTGTGAGCGTGAGTGTGATTGTGAGCATGGTTTGTGTGTCTATATGTGGCCCTGTGATGGACTGGTGACCTGTCCAGGGTGTAACCCCTGCCTCTCACCTAAAAAATAAGCTGGGATAGGCTCCAGCAGACCCCTGTGACCCCGCAAGGGATAAAGCGGGTAAGATAATGATGAATAATAATGAATAATTTCCTTAACATCTTGACATCTTTTTTTTACAAGTTTTCAGTATTATACAAAAATGGTTGTTTTTTTAATGGTCGCGCCACACGATATTTCATAAAATGGACATCAGTCAAACTTTGTTTCTATATCATGATGGAAATATAAATACAAATGTGTTGCAATCTTACACACTACAAGACATTACGGAAATCATGCCAGATAGAAGAAGATTGATTTAAAAACATTTGGAGTGATTTCAAAACAAGAGTCATGGTCGGACGGCACCACATGACATTTTGATGCTTAAAACGACAACAAAATCCCAAATAACTAGTATTTTTTGTAAAATTCAAGTGAGTCCATATGTGCACTTTTTTTTATCCATTTAAACCTTTTTTGAATTGAAAAACGTCTGTTTTTCAGAAAATATAGGTGTCATGTCATTGACCCATATACATACATATATGTATATGTGAGGGGTATGTATGTCTATCCCAGTGTCAGCGCTGGTTCTGGCCCGATGCCGCCCCATTGCTACCTGCCGTGTACACTGTTAGAAAATGATGCATCAAATGCTGCCTTCAGTCTCCAAGGCTCCACATGTAGTTTCTCTTTTGATCTGATATCAGGAAGAGTTTTCAGTCCCAGAACTGCCAGTAACTGTCTGAATGTTGTTGTGTCTCTGAACAGGCTCCATGAGCTCAGGATCCAGCCTTCGCTCACTAAAGACGGAGTCTTCTCAGCTCTGAAGATGGCTGAGCTGGAGTTTCCTCAGTTTGAGACTCTTCACCTGGGATATGTGGATGAGTTTCTTCTGCAGTGTGAGTTCCTTCGCTTACATTTCTTCACAAAGCTCAGAAAACGCAAGGCTCAGTTTGTGTTCAGGACAGCACACCAAAGAGAGTCGGTTTAAATGTTTGTGAAAGATGTTGTCTGGAGGACTTGAGGGACCAAGAACAATCCACTTTACTTGTAATCCAGGTCAAAGGAACGAATGCAACAAGATTAATGAGAATCTGTTCAGACGTGTCGTAAAGTTTAAGAAACTTCCTGCTCAGAAAGGTAAAAGAGTAAAGCTGAAGATGTAAATGTTGTTTTGGTTCCAGGTAAGATGAGTAACTCTGAGCTGGTGAAGTTAGGTCTGGCTGACGTGGTAGAAAACCCTGGAATCATCACGGACATCGGCATCAAGGTGGTCAACGAGGTGTTCACCAACATCAAGTACCTGCACATCTACAACTGTCCTCACCTGCACAGCCCCCACTACTGGATCACAGGTGAGCTCAGCCATTACTGGATCACAGGTGAGCTCAGCCATTACTGGATCACAGGTGAGCTCAGCCATTACTGGATCACAGGTGAGCTCAGCCATTACTGGATCACAGGTGAGCTCAGCCATTACTGGATCACAGGTGAGCTCCGCCTGGAGCTGCAACAACTCCGGCGCTCAATTCAAACTTGAATGATCTCCAAACATCACCATGAAAAGAAGAGTCTGTCTGGCTACAGAAGAGTATTTGGGCCAGGGTAGAGAAAAAAAAATTGAGAGTGGAAGATTTTTTTTTATTGTGCACTTCGAGAAAAAAGACGAAATGTCGAGATTAATGTTGAAATACAATATCGAGAAAAAAGTTGAAATTTCGTGAATAAAGTCGAAATTTCGCCTTTTTTCTCAACATTTCGACTTTTTTTCGACATTTCGGCTTTATTCACAAAATGTTGACTTTTTTCTCGACATTTCGACTTTTTTCTCGATATTATACTTCAACAATATTCTCGACATCTCGACTTTTTTCTCGAAATTGTACTTCAACATTAATCGACTTTTATCTCAACATTTAGACTTTTTTCTTAAAATTTCGACTTTTCTCGACATTTCAACTTTTTTCTCGACATTTCGACTTTTTTCTTGAAGTGCATAATGAAAAAAAAATCTTCCTCTAAAATATTATTTTTATTTTTCTCCTGCCTGGCCCTAATACTCTTCCGTAGTCTGGCTGCATCCATCTCAAATGATTCCAAACTAAAAGTGATGTGCAGGACTGTTGGAGCTGTGCTTCTGCACGGTAAGCTGATGTTTCCTGACCCCTGTGCTTGTCTGTCCTCAGAGCAGTCCAGGTGGAGCCGGCTCGTGGACCTCACTCTAGTTCGCTGTCACGCCATCAAGCTGGAGTCTTTCTCCCACTTCATCGAGCTGCTGCCTTCTCTGGAGTTCATCTGTCTGGACCAGATGTTCAGAGAACCTCCAAAGGTGCAGCACAACTTCCATTCCTGTGGATCCTACAGATTCATGTTTCCGTTGTGTTTGGGGAAAGTGATAAATGTCCCGAGAGAGTTGGCACGTTTGGTGGAAGTATCTGTTTTCTGTGGTGAGCCTGGTGGATGTTAGAGTTACCATGTACACTGCAAAAACTCAAAATCTTACCAGGAATATTTGTCTTATTTCTAGTTAAAATGTCTCATTTTTAGTCAAAAAATCTCATTACACTTAAAACAAGAGTCATTACCAGAAAAATAACTTATTTGACAATTTTCACCTGTTTCAAGTACATTTTCACTTGATATAAGTAGGAAAATCTGCCAGTGGGAAATCTACTTGAAACAGGTGAAAATTGTCAAATAAGTTATTTTTCCAGTGATTAGTCTTGTTTTAAGTGTAATGAGATTCTTTTGACTAAAAATGAGACATTTTAACTAGAAATAAGACAAATATTCTTGTTAAGATTTTGAGTTTTTGCAGTGTAGGTCATCCTTCCAACAGATAAACAAATGATGCACGCTCATTCATGTTATGAATGTTTTGATCAAAGCTCTTTTCAGATGTCACTTAATAAATCCTGAGGATTTAGGGGCGTTGGAGCTCCAGCCGGGCTTAGCTGTTAGCTACGCTCCATTTAGCAGAGGTGGTGGAGACTGAGACTGTTCCAGGTCGTTCCAGGGAAACTGCCCCCGTGGTTTATGTAGTAGAAACTGCAGCCGAGTCAGTCCCACTTTAATGACAGTGTCATGTCTGTGTTTCTTCCCTGTGTGTGTCAGGGTTGTGCCCGGGTGGGTCTAAGTGCAGGAACTGGTATCGGTGTGTCCTCAGCACTGGTCAGCAACCAGAACTCCAACGACAACAACAACCACCACCCTAACGAGGCCAACATCCACCCTGTCCCCCCGGTTCCACCTGCTGCTGCCCCTGCTCCGCCTGCTGCCCCTCTTCCCCCCGCGCCGCCTCTTCCCCCGGCTCCCCCTGCTGGACCTGCTCCTCCTGCTGCACCGGTTCTACTGGCTCCACCGCCTCCACCTGCTGCTCCTTTTCCACCGGTGCCACCGTTCGCGCCTGCTCCACCTGCTCTACCTGTTCCAGCGGCTCCACCTGCTGCATCTGCTCCGTCTGTCAACATGGGCAACAGCTGCAGGCCGCAGCCGTACCAGCAGCACCAGCAGCGTAACGGTAGGTCCCAGCGGCGTAACGGTAGGTCAGCGTAACGGTAGGTCCCGTCAGCGTAACGGTAGGTCAGCGGAACGGTAGGTCCCAGCAGCGTAACGGTAGGCCCCGGCGGCGTAACGGTAGGCCCCGGCGGCGTAACGGTAGGCCTCGGCGGCGTAACGGTAGGTCCCGGCGGCGTAACGGTAGGTCCCGGCGGCGTAACGGTAGGTCCCGGCGGCGTAACGGTAGGCCCCGGCGGCGTACAATAGGTCCCGGCGGCGTAACGGTAGGCCCCGGCGGCGTAACGGTAGGCCCCGGCGGCGTAACGGTAGGCCCCGGCGGCGTAACGGTAGGCCCCGGCGGCGTAACGGTAGGCCCCGGCGGCGTACAATAGGTCCCGGCGGCGTAACGGTAGGTCCCGGCGGCGTAACGGTAGGTCAGCGTAACGGTAGGTCCCGGCGGCGTAACGGTAGGTCCCGGCAGCGTAACGGTAGGTCCCGGCAGCGTAACGGTAGGTTAGCGTAACAGTAGGTCCCGGCAGCGTAACGGTAGGTTAGCGTAACAGTAGGTCCCGGCAGGGTAACGGTAGGTTAGCGTAACAGTAGGTCCCAGCGGCGTAACGGTAGGTCCCAGCGGCGTAACGGTAGGTCCCAGCGGCGTAACGGTAGGTCCCAGCGGCGTAACGGTAGGTCCCAGCGGCGTAACGGTAGGTCAGCGTAACAACGGTAGGCCCCGGCGGCGTAACGGTAGGCCCCGGCGGCGTAACGGTAGGCCCCGGCGGCGTAACGGTAGGCCCCGGCGGCGTAACGGTAGGTCCCGGCGACGTAACGGTAGGTCCCGGCGGCCTAACGGTAGGTCAGCGTAACGGTAGGTCCCGGCGGCGTAACGGTAGGTCAGCGTAACGGTAGGCCCCGGCGGCGTAACGGTAGGTCAGCGTAACGGTAGGTCCCGGCGGCGTAACGGTAGGTCAGCGTAACGGTAGGCCCCGGCGGCGTAACGGTAGGCCCCGGCGGCGTAACGTTAGGCCCCGGCGGCGTAACGGTAGGTCCCGGCGGCGTAACGGTAGGCCCCGGCGGCGTAACGGTAGGTTAGCGTAACGGTAGGTTCCGGCGGCGTAACGGTAGGTTAGCGTAACGGTAGGTCCCGGCGGCGTAACGGTAGGTCCCACCGGCGTAACGGTAGGCCCCGGCGGCGTAACGGTAGGCCCCGGCGGCGTAACGGTAGGCCCCGGCGGCGTAACGGTAGGCCCCGGCGGCGTAACGGTAGGCCCCGGCGGCGTACAATAGGTCCCGGCGGCGTAACGGTAGGTCCCGGCTGCGTAACGGTAGGTCAGCGTAACGGTAGGTCCCGGCGGCGTAACGGTAGGTCCCGGCAGCGTAACGGTAGGTCCCGGCAGCGTAACGGTAGGTTAGCGTAACAGTAGGTCCCGGCAGCGTAACGGTAGGTTAGCGTAACAGTAGGTCCCGGCAGCGTAACGGTAGGTTAGCGTAACAGTAGGTCCCAGCGGCGTAACGGTAGGTCCCAGCGGCGTAACGGTAGGTCCCAGCGGCGTAACGGTAGGTCCCAGCGGCGTAACGGTAGGTCAGCGTAACAACGGTAGGCCCCGGCGGCGTAACGGTAGGCCCCGGCGGCGTAACGGTAGGCCCCGGCGGCGTAACGGTAGGCCCCGGCGGCGTAACGGTAGGTCCCGGCGGCCTAACGGTAGGTCAGCGTAACGGTAGGCCCCGGCGGCGTAACGGTAGGCCCCGGCGGCGTAACGGTAGGCCCCGGCGGCGTAACGGTAGGTCCCGGCGGCGTAACGGTAGGTTAGCGTAACGGTAGGTTCCGGCGGCGTAACGGTAGGTTAGCGTAACGGTAGGTCCCGGCGGCGTAACGGTAGGTCCCACCGGCGTAACGGTAGGTCCCGGCGGCGTAACGGTAGGTCCCACCGGCGTAACGGTAGGTCCCGGCGGCGTAACGGTAGGTCCCGGCGGCGTAACGGTAGGTCCCACCGGCGTAACGGTAGGTCCCGGCGGCGTAACGGTAGGTCCCACCGGCGTAACGGTAGGCCCCGGCGGCGTAACGGTAGGTCCCACCGGCGTAACGGTAGGCCCCGGCGGCAGTGCAGCACACTTATTCCAGCAGCTCACTCTTGCCAAGATGATACCTGTTAAATAAGAAGTTTTCTCAGTAAGCCCAAACCCAGGACTTTAGGCTCAGACGTATGTTGGCTCTGATAGATATCTGACTGGTCAAAACAAAGATGCCATCCAGAGATGTCTAAAGTTAAACTCATTTAACTGAAATCTACTAACACAGATGGATAAAGGATTTGTGATTACAGGTTGAGGTTTTAAGGTTTGACTGTGGTCCTCGTGTCAGCTACGGTTGCAGGCAGAGCCTTTCCTAGATCTGTGTTCTGATCCAAGTCCACTGCAGTGCGGTGCCCCTGCAGCAGCTCTGGGGCTGGTGTACAGTCTTGACCAGGGGTCGGCAACCCCTGGTCTTTAGCGCCGCCCTAGTGGCTCCCTGGAGCTTTTTCAGAAATGTTTGACCTTTTTTTTTTAATTTTTTTTTCTATTTTTTCCTTTTCTCTTTCTTTTTCTTTTTTTTTCTTTTTTTCTTCCTTTTTCCTTTTTTAATCTCGACATTTCAACTTTTCTCGACATTTCGACTTTTTTCTCGATTGTACTTCAACATCAATCTCTACATTTCGACTTTTTTCTCCACATTTCGACTTTTTTCTCGATTTGTACTTCAACATTAACCTCGACATTTCGACTTTTTCCTCAACATTTCGACTTTTTTCTCAACATTTCGACTTTTTCCTCAACATTTCGACTTTTTTCTCAACATTTCGCCATTTGTCTTCATTCTAAGGTTTATACAAGACTTTTCATTTTTTACGGCTCCAGACATATTTGTTTTTTGTGTTTTTGGTCCAATACGGCTCTTTCAGCATTTTGGGTTGCCGACCCCTGGTCTTGACCAACTATATAAAATGTGGAGCCAACTTAAATGTGTGCAGTGTGAGAGAACGCCTGCCCAGGCTCAGTCAAATGTATCTAGAGTCAAACGTGTCTCCAGTGCAGCATGCTTGCCAGCGCCCCCTCGTTAGTGACATTTAAAAGGAACTTCAGACCTAAAAAAGCTTATTTTGGATGCAACCATACATTTCTTCTTTCTGTGTTCAATGAAAAGCACTGGTGTACAAGTATGTAAGCATTTGATGTTATTTCTGGGATTGGTTTTAAAGAATGTGTTTTTCCAGAAACTGTGGACCTCAGTGGGATGGAGGATAAGGAGAAAGAGCAGGCCTCCTCCTCCGAGCCTCGTATGGATCTGAATGAAGGGGTGGAGGTTTGTGGAGCTGCCGCGGCCGGGCCCAGTTGCCTGGGGGGAACACCACGACCTCCTGACGATGAACGAGCAGGTTGGGACCCGTTTCACTAGTTCTACTGGAGCAGGGGTCAGCAGCCCAACATGTTGAAAAACACAAAAAACAAATATGTCTGGAGCCGCAAAAAAAGGAAAGTCTTGTATGTATAAGCCTTAGAATGAAGGCAAATGGCGAAAGGCGAAATGTCGAGAAAAAAGTCGAAATATCGAGATTAATGTTGAAGTACAAACGAGAACAAAGTCGAAATGTCAAGATTAACGCTGAAGTACAATCTCGAGAAAAAAGTCGAAATTGTCGAGAAAGTCAAAATTTTGAGACAAAAGTCAAAATGTCGAGATTAATGTTGAAGTACAATCTCGAGAAAAAATCGAAATGTTGAGAAAAAATTTGAAATGTTGAGATAAAAAGGAAAGGAAAAAGCAAGGGGGAAAAAGAGGGAAAAAAAGGAAAAAAAAGAAAGGGAAAAAAGGAAAAAAAAGGTCAAACATTTCTGAAAAAGCTCCAGGAGCCACTAGGCGGCCCTAAAGAGCCTCATGTGGCTCTAGGGCCGCGGGTTGCCGACCCCTGACCTAGTCCTACCGGAGGGACTTCAACAGTTCCTTCATGACCTTCTTAAACCTCTTCCCCCCGAAGGGCCCAGCGGTTTGAGGCAGCAGTCCCGAGCAGCCGCTCCTCTCAAACCAGCGCTGGTGGTGTCGGACTCTGACAGCGAGGAAGACGAGGGGCTGGTCTCAAGGCTGTTGCCACCTTCCTGTTTGCAGCAGACAACATCCTGTACAAAAGGTGAGAGGGAACCATGTCAGAAACCACCCTGAAGTGTGACTGTTGGAGTTGGAGGTCGATGTTCCTCCCTGAACCTTCTAGTGCCACAGGAAGAATCCCAGCTTAATGTTTTGATTGACTACGTTGACATGCAGGCAAAATTGGGGTTATTGCTAATATTCCGGTTACTGAAACATTCAGAATATTCCGTTTCGTGGTAATTAATCATTCGGGATATTTCGATCAAACCAGCGACGCACGGAGAACGTCATGACGCAATTCCCGTCATTTCTGCTTCTTCTTCCTGTATCCAAATTCAAAACAAATGCTGCTTCACGCAACTTTTCTCTCACCTTCTTGTAAATCTTCTATCCCGGTACTTTCTACCGTCTACAAATGCAGAAATGTTCATATCCTTCATTACATTTATGAAGTGATTAGTCTCCTCCTGGTCTTGTGTTTCTCCGTGTTTAGAAGAACTTCCTGGACTCAAAAGACCAGGATTCCTTGTGAACAGAGCATGTGCAGAAAACAAATTCCTGTTCCGTTTGATATTCCGTTTGGCGTTTACATGACCCAATATTGGGGTTTTAAAAGGAGTAACCCAGGGCTCATTTGATCAATATGAGCAAATTTCTGGTTATTCAAAGGGGTAATTGGTCGTGCAAATTCGGGTTATTGCCAATATTGGGGTTTTAAAAGGGTCATTGATGCATGTAAACGCAGTCATGTTCATATCACACGTCCACATCTCCAGTGCTTCCCGTGTGTGTTTCTCCAGGTAAAGGGAAGTGTCCTCTACGACGATCCAACAAAGCGGCATCTCCGTGCGTGGTCTCGGACCAGCTGAAGGCTCCGGCGCCGCAGCGCACCTGTGAGAAGAGCTGCCAGGTGAGCAGCGAGCAGATCAAGGCTGACATGAAGGCCGCGGCTGAGAACAGGACTGAAAACACAGCAGAGCCAGAACCGGGGCTGGAGGGCAGCACGGGAACCTCCAGGACCAGAACCAGGCCGGCTGCCGGCTCCGTGAGCAGCATCACCCCGGCCCAGAAGGAGGGAAACCCCTCCAGGAGCAGCAGGACTGGGGACAGGTGGAGCGGGGGGGCCATGGGCCGACAGATAGAGGGAGGACTGGAGGCTCCCTGTGGTTCTGCTGTGCCCCTGCTGAGGGAGGAACACCCAGAACCCCCGTCTGGACCCGGCTCTGGGAGCAGATTAGCTTCACACAGTCCCAGCGGCCAGGGCTTCGTTCCACGACGGCCCCTGACCCGGTCCTGCACTCGGTTCTCATCAGTTCCCCTGCTACCAGAGACAGGTAAATTGGACGTTATGTCTGCGTCTGTGGTAGAAACATGTTGAGAGGTATTTGTCCCTGTGAGCTGAACGCAGAGCCAGACGCAGCGCTAACGGTACATGTGAAGGCACAGACCTCGCTACTCTGACCTCTGGCTGCCAGAACTGCTGGATATACACCGGGTCACTGCAGCGTGCAGCATTGTTTTTTTTTTAATTTATTTTATTCATATGCACAATGATAAAACGGTAATTATATTAACAATACAAGGACAAATAATTGTGCAGGAGAGGAAAAGAAGCCCAAAGGGCTTATAAAAAATCCTCCCCCTCAATACAAAATCACAAAAACAAATCAATCAATAGAAAAAGAAAGGAAAAAAGAAAAGGTAAAAGAAACAAAGAAAAACACAATAAACACACAAACAAAAAATATCCATAAAATGGCAATTTCATTTCAATTAGAATAGAATATTAATTTAGCCTGGATAAGAGATTCCCCACCAAGCTGGTCCTAAACATTTTTAAGGATGATGCAAACTTAAGAGACCGATCTAAAGAGTTCCAGAGTTGAGGGCCATGACATTTAATAAAGGATTTGTGACTGGAGGTAAAAGACAAAGAGGGAAATGAAAGTTCTTCCACCTGTAACTGAATAAGAGTGAATATCTGATGATAACAGAAAAAAATGATGAAAAGTGCCTGGAATGTCTTGTTTGGAATGAATGAACTTAAACATAAACAGGCATGTTTGAAACATATTAATAGAAAAAATTGATAATAATTTAAATTAGCTAAATAAATAAGGCTGCAGAAGGTGCTTGATGAGTAGAATATGAAATCATTCTCAAAAATCTTTTCTGAATTAAAAATAATTGATTAAGGTAGGAAGAATAAGAAGCGCCCCAAACAATGTTGCAATATGTGAAGTATGGATAAATTAGACTATAATATAATATCATGACAGGTTCTGGAAGCAGTTACTGTGAGAGGACTGGACCTGGTTCCAAGATTGATCTGATACGGTCCAGTGTTGTGCTGCTTCTGGTTCCGTTTCTGGTGGGGGGTTTGAACCTGGATGGTGGTTAGGCTTGGGCGGTATTACGGTAATACGGTATGCTGTCGGTGTCTAAAAATAGCAGCGGTATCATTTTCAATACCGTCGTGAAAAAATGCAATGGACTAAAAATGCAATAAGAGTAAAAATAAAAGTCATTTAATGCCTAAAACTGATTCTAAGTTCAGTAGCACTTATGTGTGGTTGAATTTTCAGTTTTACTTAAATAGTTTAAATGTTTTAGCCTACATTTTGAGACTTTCCATAAAGTTTATGAACGTGATGTCATTACGTGGCGCACTGGGAGAGAGAGGGGGAGAAAGATGGCAGGCCGCGCACCGACTGATTGGTATCAAAAAAGAAAACGACCTCGAACTAACAAAGTCAATAAAAACTGCAATTCTAAAAAAGCTAGAGGCCAAGTATGAATCTGATTCAGTGCGCAAATTAATGCGCACTTGATAACGCACTGGCTGAAATCAAGGCTGAATTCCAGGCTGAGATCGTGAGCTTAGAGGGGCGACACCAGCAGCAGTGGAATCAGAATCCAAGAGACAGAGACACAACCCCAACCCCCACGAAAAAACAGAGGCACAGCCCCAACCCCCACGAAAAAACAGAGGCACAACCCCAACCCCCACGAAAAAACAGACACAACCCCAACCCCCACGAAGAAACAGAGGCACAGCCCCAACCCCCACGAAAAAACAGAGGCACAACCCCAACCCCCACGAAAAAACAGAGACACAACCCCAACCCCCACGAAAAAACAGAGACACAACCCCAACCCCCACGAAAAAACAGAGGCACAACCCCAACCCCCACGAAAAAACAGACACAACCCCAACCCCCACGAAAAAACAGAGGCACAACCCCAACCCCCACGAAAAAACAGAGACACAACCCCAACCCCCACGAAAAAACAGAGGCACAACCCCAACCCCCACGAAAAAACAGAGACACAACCCCAACCCCCACGAAAAAACAGAGGCACAACCCCAACCCCCACGAAAAAACAGACACAACCCCAACCCCCACGAAGAAACAGAGGCACAACCCCAACCCCCACGAAAAAACAGAGGCACAACCCCAACCCCCACGAAGAAACAGAGGCACAACCCCAACCCCCACGAAAAAACAGAGGCACAACCCCAACCCCCACGAAAAAACAGACACAACCCCAAGCCCCACGAAGAAACAGACACAACCCCAACCCCCACGAAGAAACAGACACAACCCCAACCCCCACGAAGAAACAGACACACAACCCCAACCCCCACGAAAAAACAGAGACACAACCCCAACCCCCACGAAAAAACAGAGACACAACCCCAACCCCCACGAAGAAACAGAGGCACAACCCCAACCCCCACGAAAAAACAGAGGCACAACC
Organism: Cololabis saira; assembly: GCF_033807715.1. NCBI lineage: Eukaryota > Metazoa > Chordata > Actinopteri > Beloniformes > Belonidae > Cololabis > Cololabis saira. Next base: position 46,883,513 of record NC_084593.1, on the reverse strand, counting down.
CCAACCCCCACGAAGAAACAGAGGCACAACCCCAACCCCCACGAAAAAACAGAGGCACAACCCCAACCCCCACGAAGAAACAGAGGCACAACCCCAACCCCCACGAAAAAACAGAGGCACAACCCCAACCCCCACGAAAAAACAGACACAACCCCAAGCCCCACGAAGAAACAGACACAACCCCAAGCCCCACGAAGAAACAGACACAACCCCAACCCCCACGAAAAAACCGAGACACAACCCCAACCCCCACGAAGAAACAGAGGCACAACCCCAACCCCCACGAAGAAACAGAGGCACAACCCCAACCCCCACGAAGAAACAGAGGCACAACCCCAACCCCCACGAAGAAACAGAGGCACAACCCCAACCCCCACGAAGAAACGGAGGCACCACCCCAACCCCCACGAAAAAACGGAGACACCACCCCAACCCCCACGAAAAAACGGAGACGCCACCCCAACCCCCACGAAAAAACAGAGGCACAACCCCAACCCCCACGAAGAAACAGAGACGCCACCCCAACCCCCACGAAAAAACAGAGACGCCACCCCAACCCCCACGAAAAAACAGAGACGCCACCCCAACCCCCACGAAAAAACAGAGACGCCACCCCAACCCCCACGAAAAAACAGAGACGCCACCCCAACCCCCACGAAAAAACAGAGACGCCACCCCAACCCCCACGAAAAAACAGAGACGCCACCCCAACCCCCACGAAGAAACATGTCTCTGGGAATAAACCTCGTGCAAAAACCACCCGCGGCAGCGGCAGGTGTACTTTTAAACGGTCTATACTAGGAGTAAACCCTCATTTAAGGTTCTGCGTTACACCAACGCAGAGCCTACGCCGTAGTGTACGCCGTCAATTTAACGCGGAACCATAAATCAGGCTTTACGGTAATGTGAAGTGCGCCTGCCAAATCCTGTCAGCGCCCACATGATCTTAATTGATTTGTGCGCGACTGTTGTATTTGCACTTTTTTTCTAAGCTGCATTTGTTGTTAATATTAAGCATGTTATGTTGTTATTGTTCAGTAATAGTGTTTGGTATTCAGTTTCTGAATGGTGAAGGCTCAAGCCAACAGTTTGGTAATACCACATCATTATTAATGAGTCACGGTAATACCGTATACTGGGGTAGAATGTGGAGGAAGTTTGACTGTATCAAAGTTACCGCCCAAGCCTAGTGGTGGTGGTGGACAGGGATGTGTGCCAGTCATGTTTGCTGTTCTCTCTGTGCAGATCTTTCCAGAACCAGACCTCCCGTCACCGTCAAGAGGAAACGAATGAGTGACAAGTCGACCAGCACGTCAGACCCGGTCACGGAGGACGACCACGTGCAGGTGACACCCCGCCCTGCTCAACGAACCAATCACAGCAACGCTGCCTCTGCTAAGCTCTCTCTTTACTTCTGCTTACAGGTTCTGGTTCTGAAGAGTAAAAACCTGGTGGGCATCACTCTGACCAACTGTGGGATCACTGACCTGGTTCTCAAGGACTGTCCCAAGATGATGTTCATTCACGGTCAGCTTCAGCTTCACACCATGTTCACTTTTCCTGTCCCTTCTGTTCTTCATCTCTGTGTGGTTTTGTCCTGTCCTGCAGCGACCCGGTGTCGGGTCCTGAAGCACCAGCAGATCGATAAGGCCCCCATCGTGAACAGATTCGACTACGCTCAGTGTAAGAAGCTGGACATGGAGCAGGTCCTGGACCAGATTCTGAGGATGCCTCCTGAGAGGAACCGCATCATCTACATGAGGCCCATGCACCAGGTTGGTCTCTGTCAGGATTAAACTACCTACACCACTGTAATATTATTTGGTGTAATACGTATCCCAGTCATCTAAAAAAATTAGAAGTTTTACAGAAAAAAATGATGCGTGCCATCTCCTGGACTGAATTAAATTCACCTGCTCCCACCTGTTTGCCCACTATGGTATTCTTCGCCTTAAAGAATATAACTACTCCCATAATGCGGGATTCAGGTTTGAATCCCAGATTAACTAAACTCATCCCAATCTCCGTTGTTCCCCAGCACTCCCGTAATACGAGACATAAACACCTTATTATAGGGCAGTGTTTCTCAACCCTGGTCCTCGAGGCACCCCTGTCCTGCATGTTTTAGATGCTACCCTGCTTCAGAACACCGTGATTAAAGTGCCTGTGTCATCAACAGAGCTGGACCAGAGCCAGACCAGGATTGAGAAACACTGGTATAGGGAAACAACGTAAACTTGTGGGAACAAGTACGAGTGTTGTGTGTCAGGGAAACAGATCTGGAACGAGTTGAATGATGAGCTTAAAAAGTCACCATATTCAAACGGCAGTTAAAGAATCAATTGTTAAGCTCATATATATATATATATATATATATATATATATATATATATATATATATATATATATATATATATATATATATATATATGTGTGTGTGTGTGTGTGTGTTTCATATTAACCCTTGTACTGTCTTTGGGTAAAAATTACCTAATTCTTCTGTTCCTTCTTTCCTCCTGCTCTCTCCTTCCTTCCCCCTTCCTCTTTTCTCCCTTCCTTCCTTCTTTCCTTGTTTTCTCCCTCCCTTCCTTCTTTCCTGCCTTCCTTCTTTTCTTCCTTCCTGCCTTCCTTCATTTCACCCTTCCTTCCATCCTTCTTCCTCCCTTCCTTCTTTCTTTTCTTCCTTCCTTCCTTCCTTACTTCCTTCTTTCCTCCCTTCTTCCCTTCCTCCTTCCTTGACCTGAAGACAGCACAAGGGTTAAGTGTTTATAATGTGGTATGTTTTAATGTAAGTGGTAGTTTATTCTAAGTGTGTATTAAGTGCATGTATGTATTCCTGTCTACTGTATATGTTCATTGGCTCCTACCATAAGCTTTATATTCTCCAGGAGACCAATTCACGTGTGTGTGTGAATAAATAAATCAAATGAAATGCAAGCACGTGAGCGCAGCCGTCCAGGTGCTGCTCTGAAAGCTCCGTCTCTCTCCGTCCTCTCCACAGATCGACTCGGTGGCGTTGGAGCGCCAGCTCTTCCAGGGACCGTACCCGTATCACATCGCCATCGTGCACGAGTTCAGCAACCCTCCAAATATACGCAACAAGGTTCGCATTCGCAGCTGGATGGACACGGTGGCCAACATCAGCCAGTAAGTGGCTCCGCTGTTCCAGCAGAGGCAAGAGTCTGCACTGCAAAAACTCCAAATCTTACCAGGAATATTGGTCCTATTTCTAGTTAAAATGTCTAATTTTTAGTCAAAAAATCCCATTACACTTAAAACAAGACTCATCTCTGGAAAAAACAACAATTTTCAAGTTTCAAGTAGATTTTCCACTTAAAATAAGTAGAAAAGTCTGCCAGTGGAACAAGATTTTTTTTTGCTTTTAATGAGAAGATAAATCAGATTTTTCTACCTATTTCAAGTAAACATTTACTTGAAACAGGTGAAAATTGTCAAATAACAAGTGATCTTTCTGGTAAGGACTCTTGTTTTAAGTGTAATGAGATTTTTTTTACTAAAAATGAGACATTTTAACTAGAAATAAGACAAATATTCCTGGTAAGATTTTGAGTTTTTGCAGTGTGACTTATTGGTGATTTTAGAGTTCACTTTCAAAATAATATATTATATTTTCTTATCATGAAAGTATCAGATGATCAAAGATGGCGACCAGATCAATGGTGATTAGATCACGATTAGATCAGATTGTGTCTGAGTTAATCTTGAGTAAACATCATGACAGTGTTGCATGTTGATTTTGAGTTTCCTGACCTGATGGTTGAGTGTATCATTCATCATATCGCAATATGTCCTGAAAGTGCAGAGGGTGAAGTTCCTGTGGGCTAGACTGTCAAAACAAAAGCCCTGAAATGTTCAATAATGTGTAAAAGGTTTTTTTAGAAGTCGTCCTGTGTGAACGTGTTGTTTTCTTGTTCGTGTTGAGCCGTGAGTTCAGATTCCAGTCAGAGTGGATGAGCCAGAGCTGAGAACTGATGTGTCTCTGTGTTCGTCTCCTCAGGGAGCTGATCAAGTACGAGTTCTTCCCAGAAGCCACGAGGACAGAGGAGGATTTAAAGAAGTATCCCAGCTACCCCTGGGGGCGGGACATCTACACGCTGGAGGGTAACACATGATGTCACCTTTATCACATTAACTAACCTTCCCCAACGTTAAACCCCAGCATTATACCTGGATATTATACCTCACATTAATTCAATTTTATTTGTATAGCATCTAATACAACAAAGTTGTCTCTAGACGCTTTCCAGAGATCCAGAACATGAACATGAACATAAACCCCCGAGCAATTATTACATAAACAATGGCAGGTAAAAACTCCCCTAGTGGGAGAAAAGCCTTAAGCCAAACAGTGGCAAGGAAAAACTCCCCTTTAGGAGGAAGAAACCTGGACCAGGACCTGGATCATAAGGGGGTAGAAACCTGGACCAGGACCTGGATCATAAGGGGGTAGAAACCTGGACCAGGACCTGGATCATAAGGGGGGACCCTCCTACCGAAGGCCAGACTGGGGGGTCGGGGACATCAACAGCACAGCAGGCAGGTGGAAGCAGCAACGGGATGACCGGGGGTGGGGACCACAGAAGCTCCGGCCCAATCATCAAGTCCCAGGTTAGGTGCAGGGTCGGGGAAAGGTTGAGAAGGGGCAGGGCCAGGGAGAGGAGTCTTGAGGGACAAATCTTTCCCCCGCCTGACCGGGCCGTTACCCTGCCCCTCTCACTCCCACGCTGCAGGATCCGGTGTTGTGCATTCAGAGATGCTCTTCACCACCAGCAGAGGATGCTGCACCATGGACAAAAGAGAGGAAAAAAAACGGGGGCCAGCAGAAGAAACTACAGTTATACCTGGATGTTTTACCCCAACATTCTACCTGGATGTTATTTCCCAGCATTTTACCCCAACATTGTACTTAACATTGTACTTAACCTCCCGCCCCAGCGTCGCACGTTAACAGCTGTTCCCAACATTGAGCCTTGTCGCTTCATTGTAAATACAGCTTTATCTTGGCTTTAAAAGAGTATTTAACACCTCTGCATGAAAACATTTGAACCACTAGGTGATTAAAACATCTGAGTAAGACTGAATATACCTGGTTATTCTGGTTAAAGCAGAACACTCATCAAGGGCTGATGGTTGTGTGAATCATGTCCAACCCTTTAGTTGCTGGTGTTGTTGCTGGTGTTGTTGCTGGTGTTGTTGCTGGTGTTGTTGCTGGTGTTGTTGCTGGTGTAGTTGACGGTGTTGTTGCTGGTGTTGTTGACGGTGTTGTTGCTGGTGTTGTTGACGGTGTTGTTGCTGGTGTTGTTGACGGTGTTGTTGTGTCCAGGGGTGGTGGACGGCGCCCCCTACAGCATGGTGACGGACTTCCCCTGGCTCAGGACGCTGAGAGCAGCCGAGCCCAACAGCTACGCCCGCTGTGACTTTGAGGACGATGAGAGCAGTGAGTACATCCATAAACCCCTCACACCGGTGTCTAGATGTGATGTGACGATGGTAACACCTGCAGCTGTCTCTGTCTCTGTGCCCGCCCAGCCACCATCTACGCCCCCCGCCGGAAGGGCCAGCTGTCTGCAGACATCTGCATGGAGACCATCGGGGAGGAGATCTCCGAGTACCGGCAGAGCAAACGAGGAGTGTTCCAGAGAGTGGCCGTCCTCTTCCTGCACCACTGTGACACGCCGGGGGAGCCGGTGGACGACGACTACATCTGACCCCGTCCAGCATCAGGACACGCTTGGTCAGCTCGCTCAAACAGGGACGTTGAACCTCCAGAACTCACTCTGGCCCCAACAGAACTCCTCCCAACCCCAACAGAACCTCCAACAGGATCCTGGAACGCTGCAGTGATGTCCAGGAGCAGAGCTGCTTTCTCCTTCTCAATCCTCTCAGGAGATTCCTGGTCCATGTGTGGGCGACGGCCGGCATGGACAGAGCTGGAGAGACTTGTGTGGACGGTTCAACGATGAAGGTCCAGCTTCCTCAACATTCCTGACTGAGTCTGAAGAGGATCTGCTGCAGGAACACGGACCTGGGGGGAAGTGTGAACTTTTTCACAGTAGATTTTGGCTGTGATACAGCTGTGATGTGTGTGTGTGTGTGTGTGTGTGTGTGTGTGTGTGTGTGTGTGTGTGTGTGTGTGTGTGTGTGTGTGTGTGTGTGTGTGTGTGTGTGTGTGTGTGTGTGTGTGTGTGTGTGTGTGTGTGTGTGTGTGTGTGTGTGTGTGTGCAGTTGTACAGAGGTTACAGATGTTTCCAGGTGTTTATGTGAAAGAAGGAAGCTGTTTCACAACCTGAAAGTAAAATGATGAAAAAATAAACTTGCGTTTTCTCCCTGGATTCAAATAAGCCGCGAAGTTAGTTAGTTTAAGAGCTCAGCGCTCAAGCTGAGGCTTCGTTTGAATTATCACACCATAGTTGGGGGTGAAATCATTAGACGGCTGAATCTGAGAAAAATAAAGATTTGTTGACCTCAAAAGCTCTTAAATGGTAAGTAAAAGATTTATCTTCCAGACACATTACACTAAGATGTCATAAAGCAGCATATACAGGACTGTCTCAGAAAATTAGAATATTGTGACAAAGTTCTTTATTTTCTGTAATGCAATTTTAAAAAAAAATAAATAAAAAAAAAAAAATAAAATGTCATACATTCTGGATTCATTACAAATCAACTGAAATATTGCAAGCCTTTTATTATTTTAATATTGCTGATTATGGTTTACAGTTTAAGATTAAGATTCCCAGAATATTCTAATTTTTTGAGAAAGGATATTTGATTTTTCTTAAGCTGTAAACCATGATCAGCAATATTAAAATAATAAAAGGCTTGCAATATTTCAGTTGATTTGTAATGAATCCAGAATGTATGACATTTTTGTTTTTGTAATTGCATTACAGAAAATCACAATATTCTAATTTTCTGAGACAGTCCTGTTCCTGTACATAATCAGACCCAAACACTGAGGACTGACCATACAGGAAGTCCAGAACAAGCGGGCGGCGCTGTGACGTCCGGAGGAACGGAGGCTCTGCTGAGCCGAGCAGCAGCTCCGCTGGCCTGGCCTTTACCTCTACATGCTACAACTATCAGAACCTTTCTGACAACTGTTCTCCATCACAATCAGAACACTGTGGTACAGGAGGAAGGTTCCTATGATACGTCTGCATTTTACCTGAGAGAAGAGCAATAATAATGTTGAATAGAACCAGTACTCGAGTTGTAAAAAGAAATCAGGGGGGATGGTGGATTTTATCATATGGGGACAGATAATTTGTGCTGATTACAAATAATATAATATATTACAAATAATAGCAGTGACCAAAACACCTGCAGAAATACTGCAGGAATGACATAGCAGCAGTTAAATGCAGCCTTCTGTAAGCTTTAAATATCCACTGGATTGGCAAAGCAAGACCTGCATTTATCATGTGGAAAAACATCTGAACATCTAAAGGCTGAATTCTGGTTCTGCGTTAAACCTACGCCGTAGGGTACGTGGCTACGCGGGAGTCTCTCCGTAGCTACGCCGTAGCCTGACCTGCACCTCCCAAAAAATGGAACTACGACCCAACGCAGACCGAGAGGGCTGTGATTGGTTCGCTTGGTAGCAACGCATTTCCGGTTCTGGTTCTCTCTCGGTCGCCGGGGGAGATTCACAAGGAGTGGACAGCTGCTGGAGTCAGTGCTTCAAGATCCACCACCAAGAGACGCTTGAAAGACGTGGCTTTCAACCTCGTGTCAAGCCACTGTTGACCAAGAAACAGCGCAAAAAGCGTCTCACCTGGGCTAAGGGAAAAACAGAGCTGGACTGCTGCTGAGTGGTCCAAAGTCATGTTTTCTGACGAAAGCAAATTTAGCATTTCCTTTGGAAATGGAGGTCCCAGAGTCTGGAGGAGGACAGGAGAGGCACAGGATCCACGTTGCCTGAAGTCTAGTGTAAAGTTTCCACCATCAGTGATGGTTTGGGGTGCCATGTCATCTGCTGGTGTCGGTCCACTCTGTTTCCTGAGATCCAGGGTCAACGCAGCAGTCTACCAGCAAGTTTTAGAGCACTTCATGCTTCCTGCTGCTGACCTGCTCTATGGAGATGGAGATTTCAAGTTCCAACAGGACGTGGCGCCTGCACACAGCGCAAAATCTACCCGTGCCTGGTTTACGGACCATGGTATTTCTGTTCTAAATTGGCCAGCCAACTCCCCTGACCTAAGCCCCATAGAAAATCTGTGGGGTATTGTGAAAAGGAAGATGCAGAATGCCAGACCCAAAAACGCAGAAGAGTTGAAGGCCACTATCAGAGCAACCTGGGCTCTCATAACACCTGAGCAGTGCCAGAAACTCATCGACTCCACGCCACGCCGCATTAATGCAGTAATCGAGGCAAAAGGAGCTCCAACCAAGTATTGAGTATTGTACATGCTCATATTTTTCATTTCATACTTTTCAGTTGGCCAACATTTCTAAAAATCCCTTTTTTGTATTTGCCTTAAGTAATATTCTAATTTTGTGACACACAGAATTTTGGATTTTCATTTGTTGCCACTTCTAATCATCAAAATTAAATGAAATAAACATTTGAATACATCAGTCTGTGTGCAATGAATACATATAATGTACAAGTTACACCTTTTGACTGCAATTACTGAAATAAATCAAGTTTTTCAAAATATTCGAATTTACTGGCTTTTACCTGTGTATATGTGTGTGTGCCAGACAGCGGGGAGGACTCAGGCTTCACCTCCAGGTAGGGCTTGGGAATTGGGAATTAAAAGTTGAGTTCCGTATTGAACCAATACGGACATATATTAAGCTCTTATTTATTGATGTAATAATATACAGGTGAAGGTCGGAAAATTTGAATATATTGCAAAACGTCATTCGTAATAAATGTAACTAAAGGTGAAACAAATATATTATTTCCCCACTAAATTCAAAGTGAAATATTTCAAACCTTTATTTGTTATGATTTTGGTGATTATGGCTCACAGTTTATGAAAACCCCAAATAAAAAATAAATTGGAGAATATCTTATGAAATCAATAAACAATTCCATCATCATATTATAACAAAGGTTTAACATATCTTGCTTTGCATGTAATAACACTAGGTAATATATTAGTTTCACCTTTTAAGTTGAATTATTAAATAATAATAATAAATTAACCTTTACACCATATTCTAGTTGAATTATTGAAATAAATGAACTTTTACACCATATTCTAGTTGAATTATTGAAATAAATCAACTTTTACACCATATTCTTCACCTGTATGTATATTCTACATCTGGTCTGATGTGGACATACATATATAGCATAATTATAACATAATATAATAGCATAGGAGGCTATTTCAGTTACTATATCGTTGTCTGTCTGTACAGTCCTGCAAGTTCAATGCTATTAAAGCACTTTAAACTTTAAATCAAAGCATTTAGTTTTTTCATATAAAATAAACACATTTCTATGCAAGTTTTGGGGCTTTCTTTGGCTCCTGCGCTGCTGAAATCAGGGCGTCCCTTATTTCTATTTCTGAAGGTGTCAGCCCTACACCCTCAGGATCCAGTATCCAGCATCACAACACAGACTCTGACTTAGAATCACAAGGGAAGAGGAAGAGAGGCCGTCCAGATAAAAGTCTGGAGCAGCAAGATCCGCCCAGGACAAAGTGATGGCGGACTGTCGTGGACGGCCTGGGCTCAGTCATGAGCAATGGGCCTAAGTAAGTACGTATAGTCAACACGGAGCTGCATCTGCCCCCATGTGGTCACAGGTGGTACTGCAGCTTTGAGGGGTTGATGGACTACAGTCTGTTTCCTTTCAGCTGGAAATCCTGGAAATCCTTTCAGCAGATTTCAGAAGTTCAGACTGGAGAACACCTTAAAGCAGCACAATGTAACTTTCAACTTCTAGCTTGTTACTCTGCCGTTTTCTTTTTTTTCGCCTCCTCCAATAAAACTTTTATTTTCTTGGGTTTTTCCGCTGCTTGGGCCATGACACCAGCTTCTGCTGAGCTCTGCGCTCCACGCCCCGCCCAGCTTTGTATCCACTACGAATGGGGAAGGAGGGGGAAGTGACGTATGCCGTAAAGCAGTCAAAGCCGTAAAAATGTGTAGTTTTTTAGTGTGGCAGGGTTCCTACCATGCTCCTCAAAGTTACATAGTCCAGTGAAGGAGATACAGACCCCTCAGACCATGACAGAGGTTCATTAAACCTGTTGGAAGTTGATGTACCATCACAATGATGATGATGAAATATTACATTAAAGGAGCATGAGGCTCCTTTTAAGAAATGAGACTCTCTAGCGCCACCCTTCACCACGACGGTGGTCGGGGGTACTGCAGCCAACAGTGAAGCCGGCACGGGAGAACGGGGAGAACGTGCATGCAGCGTCATGTGACGTCACATCCGCAGGACAGCGCGGGAAATTCGGGGCCAGAATTGCAGCACATTTTGCAGCACACAGCCTGTTCAAGGCAAAGGAGAGATACACTAGAGCAGGGGTGTCGGACTCCAGTCCTGGAGGGCCGGTGTCCCTGCAGGTTTTAGATGTTTCCCTGCTTCATTGCACCATGATACAAGTGACTGTGTCATCAACAGAACTATCCAGACTTTGATGACAAGCTGGTGACGATCATTAATTAGAATCAGGTGTGTTAAAGCAGTGAAACATTTAAAACATGCAGGATATCGGCCCTTCTGGGATTCACTTTGACACCTGTGCACTAGAGGGCTCATTCTTTTTGGTTTGGAACGCTTCATCTGACATTATTACTAGAAAACTTAAAACGTATACAAATTTTTTTCATAAATCCTGCCTCAAGCTCCTTTAAGGTGGAAAAGTTACATAGTGCTGCTTTAAGAACCTGGTGTATGGGGAAAGCAGGCACCAGAGGGCGCCGTCACACTGCACCGAGTCTGACTGAATCAGTCTAAATGTATTTGTGCAACACTTCCTGTCCAGAGTTTCATCCTGTGCAGACTGTCATCCTGCTGCTGGTTCACTCATAAACTACACATTTACGCCAGTTAACCGCTGATGGCTGCATTTGTACTCACCCGTTAAACACAGTCTGTAAATTCATCACATATATTCACATGGGCTGATTTGAAATGAAAATTTGATTTACACAAAAAAAGAATAAAGACTAAATTACTGTGAGCAATCCAGGGCACTATGGAGCTAGAACAGTCTCATAATTCACAAATGCACAGGACAAGTTTTACAAATGCACGGACCGATTTGCAAATACACACACCGTTTCACACGTGCACAGAACAAGTTTTACAAATGCACAGAACGATTTGCAAATACACACACAGTTTCACAAATGCACAGAACAATTCACACGTGCGTAGGACAAGATATACAAATGTATTTTTGATGCACACACAAATATAACCTGATTTACACATGTTTTTTTGTCTGTGAGTTGCGCTGGATTTGTGTGTGAGTTTTGAGACTCCCCTGACGTGACTCGATGCACAAATAGGTTTTTTTTAACACGGAAGGATCTGCAACCAATCAGATTAAAGGGGCGGATACACCTGCTGTTTGAACTGCGTTCACTTAGAAAAGTGATTAATATTTAATATTATTATATTTAATAATATTTATTTAAGTAAAGATAAATAAACAGTTAAAGGAGATAAAATAGAAATAAACAGGATGGAGAGGAGATCACTGCTGCTTTTCTTTGATCCCGGTAAATAAAACAGCGCGATTGGAGATGGTTTGTCGGGCTGTTCAACCAGAGCCGTCGGGAGAGCTCTTAGTCCTGCCGATGCAGCAACTGATGATGAGAAACAGTGGAGATTTTTATATATTTGCTCTGTTTGGTTTCACGAAGTATTACTGTCCCGCTGATTCAGCTCAGAACCAGACAGACGCAGCAGAGAGCTGGCTGCGCTGCCTGACGGGGACGAGCTGCAGCGCCAGGTGGAGCAGCAGCGCATGTCAGGAGATTAATTTACTGAAATATCTGGAGCAAAGTCGGTATCAGTCGACTGATAACCGAAGAACCTCTGTATCCAGCTCAGATGTTTGATGATCGGTGGACTAAACCCCGACCAGCATCATCACGGCTGCATCTTCCCATGATGACTCTGCACCGGGAATGTGTTGATCTGCCACCGCTGTTCTGACACATGTTTGTCTCTGTGTGGTGGCGATGTCACATCATAACATCGTTCTCCTGAAAGACACCTGTAGTTCAAATACAGAAATATCTCCGCTGTTTCTCATCATCAGTTGCTGCATCGGCAGGACTTGGAGCTCTCCAGTCTCCCGACGGCTCTGGTTGAACAGCCCGACAAGCCATCTCTGATCGCGCTGTTTTCTTTACCGAGATCACAAGAAAATCAGAGCAGTGATCTCCTCTTCATCCTTTATTTATCTTTTATCTTCTGTTGCTGTCTTTACTCCACCAACTCCAAATATTAATCACTTTTCTATGTGAACGACGCGAACGCAGTTCAAACAGCAGGTGTATCCGCCCCTTTAATCTGATTGGTTTAGAGTAAATCGTCCCCCACGTAGGTCTGCTCTTATGATTGGCTGGAACAAAGGAAGACATCTGATTGGTTGCAGATCCTTCCGTGTTAAAAAAAACCTATTTGTGCATCGAGTCACGTCAGGGGAGTCTCAAAACTCACACACAAATCCAGCGCAGCTCACAGACAAAAAAACATGTGTAAATCAGGTTATATTTATGTGTGAATCAAAAATACATTTGTATATCTTGTCCTACGCACGTGTGAATTGTTCTGTGCATTTGTGAAACTGTGTGTGTATTTGCAAATCGGTCCGTGCATTTGTAAAACTTGTCCTGTGCACGTGTGAAACGGTGTGTGTATTTGCAAATCGGTCTGTGCATTTGTAAAACTTGTCCTGTGCACGTGTGAAACGGTGTGTGTATTTGCAAATCGGTCTGTGCATTTGTAAAACTTGTCCTGTGCATTTGTGAATTATGAGACTGTTCTAGCTCCATAGGGCACCCCCTCACTTCATCCACCGAGGTGCTGCTGATCATCATCACTGATGAACTGGTGGACTAGCCTGCTGTAGCAGAGCGTTGTTAACTTTCTCATGAGGTGTTGTCCCCGTCTGGTCTGGAGGGTTTCACGGTTATCTCTGTGGTTACACTATTGCTGGCATGGTATGAGGCCAGTTACCTTAGTTACACAGCTTTCTCCACAGTTACCATGGTAACATGGCGTTACCCCAGTGTTGTCGCAGTTACCATGATTCTTATCCTCTTTTCCTTCAGTTGTTCCCTGCAGGGGTCGCCACAGCGAGTCATCCACCTCCAAATAACTCCATCTTCTTCTGCATCTTCTTCTCTCACACCAGACTAACTTCCTCTCCTGGTCACTACTTCTATAAATCTCATGTGTGTCATGATAGTAAACCAGCAGACCCCCATATAGGCAGGGCCGCCGCAAGGGGTGTGCGAACCGTGCAACCGCACGGGGCCTCGCGCCCCAAGGGGCCTCGCGCTATGGGCCGTTTTTTTTTGTTTTTTTTTCAAAATGTATTTTTTTCGTTTTTGTTTTTCGTTTTTTCCCTTATAAATATCAACAGACACGTTCCATTACAGACCTAAATGTGTACTAGTCTGTGCATATCAATAAATATATGTGCAATGATGCGTGTGTCTGTTGTTCCATACCACTGATCAGACCAAGCGCAGACACAAGCTGCTCTGATCCAGACGGTGGAGTTGGAACAAACTGCCACACAATGTCGAGAGAACGAGACAGATTCAGAAAATTTCCATCAGGGGATGAAAAAAGAAAAAAACTAAAGAAAATGGAAGAGTTTAATGCCTCTCTGAAAGGCTCGTTTGATAAATTTGTTACAAAAATCACCGATCCGACCGGGTCTCAAGCAGCCGTGGGGCCCCGCGTTGAGGCCAGCCCAGATGAGGCAGGGGAAGGTATTCAGTATTTTGCTAATTGGAGAGTTAAAATTGCACATATAGACACTCAATCCGACCCGAAAAACCCAAAAATTTCACTCGCGAGGGCCCCCCCCCCCCCGCCATTTCGCACAGGGCCTCGCAAATCTCCCAGGCGGCTCTGCATATAGGAGTAAGGCCCCGTTTACACGGAGCAAAAACGCTGGTATTTTCATGCATTTTGGCCGTTGGTTTACACCAAAACGAAGCTCAAAGTCTCCAAAAACCATCATTTCTGAAAACTCCGGCCAAAGTGGAGATTTGCAAAAACTCCGTCTTCACGTTTGCTTGTAAACAGAGAGAAACGGACATTTAGTCTTCAGAACGTCACATTATGAGACAGAAACGTCACCAGCGTCATGAGTGACACCTGTGGTTACAATTTGTTTGTAACCATCAATATTTTCTTGTATTTGACCTGTTTTATATTCTAAAGTCACACTTAAAAGTAACTCCACTTCTCTGTCTCTCCAAACCAAAGACTCTGGTTCATCTTGGAAGTAACTGGAAGTTACTCGTGTCATTTGTTGATGTTTTTTTCCAGGATTGTGATTGGCTAGCATGACTTTATCTTCTCGTTACACTGCCCCCTGTAGGTTTGGCTGCTCATAGCACCTTAACAGATATTTATGCAGGTTCCTGGAAATTATGGGATTTTGAACACGATCTTGTGGAAATGATGGTATTTTTCAAAACGTAGAGGGAGAAATATCCGTTTTTGTAAATACCCGGCTATGTGTAAACGTGGCCTAAGTGGATATAGAAAATATATTGATGAAAGTTGGAGTAGAAGAGAACTAATTTAGTTCTGTTCTTAGTTCTGTTAGTTCTGCTCTAATAGCCGTTGTAGGCGGTTCCACCACCATGCTGGTGTGTGTGTGTGTGTGTGTGTGTGTGTGTGTGTGTGTGTGTGTGTGTGTGTGTGTGTGTGTGTGTGTGTGTGTGTGTGTGTGTGTGTGTGTGTGTGTGTGTGTGTGTGTGTGTGTGTGTGTGTGTGTGTGTGTGTCCACTCAGCTTCTGAAAACAGTGAATGATTTCCAAACATGTCCTTATAAAGACATTGGAGAGTTTGTAAAATCCATGGACCTCCACACTTCCCACACCTACCCCCCTGGACCTACCAGACCCCCCTGGACCTACCAGACCCCCCTGGACCTACCGGACCTACCAGACCCCCCTGGACCTACCAGACCCCCCTGGACCTGCCAGACCCCCCTGGACCTACCAGACCCCCCTGGACCTACCAGACCCCCCTGGACCTACCAGACCCCCCTGGACCTGCCAGACCCCCAGACCCCCCTGGACCTACCAGACCCCCCTGGACCTGCCAGACCCCCCTGGACCTGCCAGACCACCAGACCCCCCTGGACCTACCAGACCACCAGACCCCCCTGGACCTACCAGACCACCAGACCCCCCTGGACCTACCAGACCCCTCTGGACCTACCAGACCACCAGACCCCCCTGGACCTACCAGACCTCTCTGGACCTACCAGACCACCAGACCCCCCTGGACCTACCAGACCACCAGACCCCCCTGGACCTACCAGACCCCCCTGGACCTACCAGACCCCCTGGACCTACCAGACCACCAGACCCCCCTGAGAGTATTAGAGCACAGTAGATGTGGAGAACTTTCATTACGTTACCGTAGGGTACGGCGTAGCCTACGGCGTAGGGTACGCGCATGGATGTATTATATTAACCTGGATACGGGACAGGAAAATGGCCGCCGTTCATTTCAATGGAAGTTGCTCACCTAGCGCATACGCCGAAAAAGTTCCTGACTTCCGGGTTTACTTCCGCCCATAGAGCATGTGCAGTCGAGTCACCTCCCATGATGCTCTGGGGCCTCCCATCATGCCCCGGGGCAATGAGAACGAGTATTAATATAATATGTATTAATATAATATATTAATTAATGTATATTATTACATATATTATTAATGTATTAATATAATATAATTATATAATATGTATTAATATAATACATCCATAGAGTGCACGGACCCAGCTGTGACGTCACGCCCAGAAAAAAACTTTTCTTTGACTTTTCTGGCCGAAAACATTTTTGACTGTTTAAAGGAGCATGAGGCTCCGTTTAAGAAAGGAGACTCTCTAGCGCCACCCTTCGCCACGACGGCCGTCGGGGGTACTGCAGCCAACAGCGAAGCCGGCACGGGAGAACGGGGAGAACGCGCATGCAGCGTCATGTGACGTCACATCCACAGGAAAGCGCGGGAAATTCGGGCCCAGAATTGCAGCACATTTTGCAGCACACAGCCTGTTCCAGGCAAAGGAGAGATACACTAGAGGGCTCATTCTTTTGGGTTTGGAACGCTTCATCTGACATTATTACTAGAAAACTTAAAACGTATACAAATTTTTTTCATAAATCCTGCCTCAATCCTGCCTCATGCTCCTTTAATAAATTCAGTTTTTAGAGACTTTTACTATAAACTATACTCCACCATCTGACCAATCCATCAATGAGTTTCTTGGAGAAATTAATCTGCCGAAGTTACATCAGGAACAGGTTACGAATTTAGACTCACCGCTCCCAATAGGAGAACTTCATGAAGCTCTCCAACATAGGCCTAATAATAAAGCTCCGGGCCCAGATGGTTTCCCAGCTGAATTTTATAAGGAATTCTGGAGCATATTAGCACCATTTTATAAATGATCCTAAATGTTAGGGAGAATAAAAGCGTATCCTTAAATATGAACTCTGCTAATATTGGTCTTTTATTAAAACCGGACAAAGATCCCTTGCTCCCATCGAGCTACCGCCCAATTTCATTGATAAATGTGGACCTTAAAATAATTAGCAAGGCTCTTACCAAACGTCTGAAAAGAGTCACCCCTTCTATTATACATCCGGATCAAACAGGCTTCATTAAAGGTAGACATTCTTCTACTAATATTCGTAGATTATTAAATTATGGACTATTCGAGTATCAATAAACAGGAAACTACTATTATATCCTTAGACGCTGAAAAAGCATTTGATCGGGTAAAGTGCAAGTTTCTATTGGCAACTTTACATAAACTTGGATTTGGCGAATCTTTCATTGACTGGATGAAAATATTATATAATATTATAAGTTTTAACTTGCAAAGAGGCACTAGACAGGGTTGCCCTCTCTCTCCCTCACTATTTGCAATATTTATTGAACCTTTAGCAGCAGCTATTAGACAAAATCAAAATATTAAAGGTATACAATGCAAAATATTAGAGCACAAAATAAGTCTTTATGCGGATGACGTACTTCTCTTCCTCCAGAATTCACAAACTTCAATATCACAGACAATTGCACTTATAGAGGGATTTTCATCTCTGTCTGACTATTCTATTATTGGTCTAAATCCACAGTTTTGTGTGTTAACTGCAATTTTAGGAATATAGCCAATACTAAATAACAATCAGGGAACATTAGATATTTACGTATAAATATTTCCCCAAGGCTGTCAGAGTTAATAAAATTAAATTATGTTCAGCTTTTAAAGAAAATAGAATATGATCTTTTCAGATGGAGCTCTCTCCCCATTTCACTCATGGGAAGAATTGCCACCATTAAAATTATGGTTTTACCAAAAGTAAATTATTTTTTCTCAATGATACCATTCAAACCCCCTCTTTCCTGGTTTAAATCATTGGACTCATATGTATCAAAATTTCTGTGGAAAAATAAAACACCACGTATTAGTTTAAACACATTGCAAAAATCCAAAGAATGTGGTGGTTTAGCGTTACCTAATTTCCAGTATTACTTCATAGCCAATAAATCACAGTATATTGTAAAATGGTTGAAAAATCATCCTTTAGATAGTCAAGTCAAGCTGCCTTGGTCCTCCGTCACTGGGCGGGGGGCGCATGCCCCTGCGTCTGTGGGGACTCCGTGACCTTTGGGGTGTCCGCCGGGGTGGCCCCGGGGGGGGTGGGGTCGGGTCCGGGGATCGGGCCTCCCCTGCCCGGGGGGTGCACGGGCGGGCGCGGCGGCGGGGTGGAACCATTCTCAGGTGTCTATGTCTTATGTTCAGGGCTGCACATAAGTGGGCCGCCAGAGCGCATGCGCCGTCAAAATCCACAGTGCGCTGTCAATCTTGTGCTGCGAAGCGCTTTTGCGTACCAACAGCTGGGGCTCATATTATTGGTTGTAGCCAGACCAGAATACTAATATTAAAAAATCTATTGGGACAGCTTTTCCCCAGAACTGCCACTCAAAGTTGGTACTGGCCAATCACAGCGCGTCCTTCCTCCCCCTCCATGCTCGTGGCGGCGGTGAGGAAGAGAGGTAAGGATCAGCTTTACTGAACAAACCCCGACACGTCTCGTCAAAATGTCCAAGAAGCAAGCGCCATTAAGTAATTATTTTGGCGTTCCACCACCACCAACTACAAAGAGACGCCAAACTGAACCACTACCCGAATCAAACAGAAAACGTGTGTTCGCCGAGAAGTGGCTGCATGATGTTATGCGGCGACGCGTACCGTACGTTCGCGGTCCCGCGTATCCTACCCCGTAAGCTCTGCGTTGGTGCAACGCGGAACCATAAATCAGCCAGTGTCCGTCACTGCGTGCAGCATTCCTGCAGCAGCAAGACGCTGCTCTCTGATTATGGCTCAAAGTTTATGAAAACCCCAAATAAAAAATACATTACAGAATATTTTATGAAATCAATAAAAAATTCCATCATCAAAATTGTAACAAATAAAGGTTCAACATATCTTGCTTTGCATGTACAGTAAGACTAGGTAATATATTAGTTTCACCTTTTAAGTTATTATTATTGAAATAGATTCACTTTTACACCATATTCTAGTTGAATTATTGAAATAAGTTAACTTTTACACCATATTCTAGTTGAATTATTGAAATAAATTAACTTGTACACCATATTCTAGTTGAATTATTGAAATAAATTAACTTTTACACCATATTCTAGTTGAATTATTGAAATAAGTTAACTTTTACACCATATTCTACACCTTGGCTGATGTGGACATACAGAGCATAGGCGGCTATTTCAGCTGCTATATGGTTGGCTGTCTGTACAGTCATGCAAGTTAGTTTAGAAGTTTTGGGGCTTTTTTTTGGCTCCTGCGCTGCTGAAATCGGGGCTTCCTTTATTTCTATTTCTGAAAGTTGGCAACCCTAGGTGCAAAATATGCCGTGAGCATCCCAATCTGGCCGATAAAAACTGTAACTTTTATACTGACTCTACAGACTAACACGCACCATAATTTGTTAATTCATCTTTATAAGTGAATAAATATCGTTTTGCCTATAACTTATTCCTGCATCCCTCTTTTATCGATCGGGCGAGACGGGTCACCGCGTTTTTGGAGCCCCAAGTCACATATCCAGGGGCTCCTCTGAGCACCAGACCAAAATAATTATGTGCAGCCCTGCTTATGTTGTCAGATTGAATGGAGGAATGCTGGACCATTTCCCCCTCCGCCTGGGGGCTCCGGCGGCGCCGGGGGTGCCAGTGGAGGTATAGTGGGGCCCTGGCCCGGCTCGGAGGGCCGGCCCCCGTCAACTGGAAGGCCGGTGGGGGAGCGTGGGCGTCCTATTGTCAGCACCCTCCATGTTTTTATGGCATTAATCACAAGCACTCAACACCAGGGTCGGGAGGGGGGCCCACATCACCCGCTTTCCCTCGCCGGCCTGGGATAGGTGGGTCGCGATGCCCGGGCCTGGCGGGGCTCGTTGCGCAGCCTGGGGTGCCTTCTGGCGGTGCTGGACCCCCCCGGGGAGGGGGAAACGGTGCGTGACACTAGTCCTGGTTTCATCTCCAGTCCTGGTTTGAGTTAATCTAGTCCTGGTTTCAGGTCTACTAGTCCTGGTTTCAGCTCTACTAGTCCTGGTTTCAGGTTTACTAGTCCTAGTTTCAGGTTTACCAGTACTGGTTTCAGCTCTACTAGTCCTGGTTTCAGGTCTACTAGTCCTGGTTTCATTTCTACTAGTCCTGGTTTCTGTTCTACTAGTCCTGGTTTCAGTTCTACTAGTCCTGGTTTAAGGTCTACTAGTACTGGTTTCAGCTCTAGTCCTGGTTTCAGGTCTACTAGTCCTGGTTTCAGTTACTAGTCCTGGTTTCAGTTAAACTAGTCCTGGTTTCAGGTTTAATAATCCTGGTTTCAGTTCTACTAGTCCTGGTTTCAGGTTTACTAGTACTGGTTTCAGTTAAACTAGTCTTGGTTTCAGGTTTAATAATCCTGGTTTCAGTTCTACTAGTCCTGGTTTCAGTTCTACTAGTCCTGGTTTCAGTTCTACTAGTCCTGGTTTCAGGTTTACTAGTCCTGGTTTCAGGTTTACTAGTCCTGGTTTCAGTTCTACTAGTCCTGGTTTCAGTTCTACTAGTCCTGGTTTCATTTCTACTAGTCCTGGTTTCAGTTCTACTAGTCCTGGTTTCAGGTTTACTAGTCCTGGTTTCAGGTTTACTAGTCCTGGTTTCAGCTCCAGTCCTGGTTTCAGGTCTACTAGTCCTGGTTTCATTTCTACTAGTCCTGGTTTCAGGTTTACTAGTCCTGGTTTCAGCCCTACTAGTCCTGGTTTCAGGTCTACTAGTCCTGGTTTCAGTTCTACTAGTCCTGGTTTCAGCTCTACTAGTCCTGGTTTCAGGTTTACTAGTCCTGGTTTCAGGTTTACTAGTCCTGGTTTCAGCCCTACTAGTCCTGGTTTCAGGTCTACTAGTCCTGGTTTCAGTTCTACTAGTCCTGGTTTCAGCTCTACTAGTCCTGGTTTCAGGTTTACTAGTCCTGGTTTCAGTTCTACTAGTCCTGTTTTCATTTCTACTAGTCCTGGATTCAGGTTTACTAGTCCTGGTTTCAGTTCTACTAGTCCTGGTTTCAGCTCTAGTCCTGGTTTCAGCTCTACTAGTCCTGGTTTCAGGTTTACTAGTCCTGGTTTCAGGTCTACTAGTCCTGGTTTCAGTTAAACTAGTCTTGGTTTCAGGTTTAATAATCCTGGTTTCAGTTCTACTAGTCCTGGTTTCAGCTCTAGTCCTGGTTTCAGGTTTACTAGTCCTGGTTTCAGGTCTACTAGTCCTGGTTTCAGTTCTACTAGTCCTGGTTTCAATTCTAATAGTCCTGGTTTCAGTTCTACTAGTCCTGGTTTCAGGTCTACTAGTCCTGGTTTCACGTCTACTAGTCCTGGTTTCAGTTCTACTAGTCCTGGTTTCAGTTCTAATAGTCCTGGTTTCAGTTCTACTAGTCCTGGTTTCAGGTCTACTAGTCCTGGTTTCACGTCTACTAGTCCTGGTTTCAGGTCTACTAGTCCTGGTTTCAGTTCTACTAGTCCTGGTTTCAGCTCTACTAGTCCAGGTTTCAGCTCTACTAGTACTGGTTTCAGGTCTACTAGTCCTGGTTTCAGAACTACTAGTCCTGGTTTCAGTTCTACTAGTCCTGGATTCAGGTTTACTAGTCCTGGTTTCAGTTACTAGTCCTGGTTTCAGTTCTATTAGTCCTGGTTTCAGTTCTACTAGTCCTGGTTTCAGCTTTACTAGTCCTGGTTTCAGTTCTACTAGTCCTGGATTCAGGTTTACTAGTCCTGGTTTCAGTTACTAGTCCTGGTTTCAGTTCTATTAGTCCTGGTTTCAGTTCTACTAGTCCTGGTTTCAGCTCTACTAGTCCTGGTTTCAGTTAAACTAGTCCTGGTCTCAGGTCTACTAGTCCTGGTTTCCTTTTGTCTTTTTCCATCCTCATGTTTTCAGATTGATGTTTTATAGATTTTAGAGCTGGATCCGGTGACTGGTTGTGAAGAAGATTAGATCATATCTTCACTTCTTTTAGTTTTCATCTTACTACCTTTGTTCTTCCCTCTCACAGTTGTCAGGTTTCTCTCCTCATCAGAAAAAAGTCCAAATTTAGAAGAGAGATGGAGAGATGGATTCCCTCTGCCCTGTCCTTCCTCTCATGTCTTTCCTCTCCTCCTCCACTCTCCTCCCATCCAGTCTCTTTGTTCCTGCAGCTCTCCATCATGGATCCCGGAGGGCCGGCCGGCTGCCGGCCAGCCCACGCCCCCCGCTGCCTTACAAGGAAACTCTGGAATGTCGCTCTGGCAGTTCCTGGACTTTATAAGAGAGAAAACCTGTCTGAGAAGGACGTGAGTCCTGGACCTGCTGCTCTGAGCTCTGCAGACTGCTGCAGACTGCTGGAGGACGCTGGAGGACGCTGGGTACACGGGGCAGATGCCAGAGACCTCGCTCCTCTGATCCGATCAGCTGATTAGAACCTCATGGAACCAGAAGGGAAGCACTTTCAGGTAAGATTCCACCTGCAGGTTTTCTGAGGCTGGGGTCCTCCTGAGAACCATAGGACAGGACTAAAACCGCTCAAAAACCCAGAATAGGTTCCAGAACTGGGCCAAAACCGGTCAGAGGTCCAGTTTGAGTATCGTTAGAACTCATCAGAACTCTGGGAACAGATCCTTGATCACACCGCGGAGGAAGATTCAACTGATTTACTTTTACAGGACTGTCTCAGAAAATTTGTATAAATTATTTGTAAAATCTGTAATTTCTGCAATTACAAAAACTAAAATGTCATACATTCTGGATTCATTACAAATCAACTGAAATATTGCAAGCCTTTTATTATTTTAATATTGCTGATCATGGCTTACAGCTTAAGAAAACTCAAATATCCTATCTCAAAGAATTAGAATATTCTGGGAATCTTAAACTGTAAGCCATAATCAGTTATATTACAATAATAAAAGGCTTGCAATATTTCAGTTGATTTGTAATGAATCCAGAATGTATGACATTTTGGTTTTTTTATTGCATTACAGAAAATGAAGTGAAATGAACTTTATCATAATATTCTAATTTTCTAAGACAGTACTGTATTCCTACTTTTAATTTTGTATGAGACCAAAGATTACAGCTAAAGCTCTGTGAGTCTGCATCCTCTTTGATTTGTGCAGAGTTGAGATCAGCAGTGTCATTTTCTGCTTCATGTAATTGATTGGTTTTGATCATGTTAATTGGTGATCGATCACTACTGTCCCCACACCTCAAACTGAGATACCAGGGGCCGGATTCACCAATATGTTCTTAAGAACCATCTTAAGAAATGTCTTGAGATCTAAAATTAAGAAGTTCATAAGAAAGTTCTTAAGTGAAATTCCTCAATATTTTCTTAAGAACCGTCTTAGGAACTGTCATTTCTTACGAATTTCTTATTCTTCCTACTTAAGAACTTCTTAAAATATGTCATTGCATTGCACGCTCCAACAAACAACATTTATACAGGTAGTTTGGTCTTAACCGTCAGTCACTCACTAAACATGGAGGCAGGAGCTTGTGATGGCGTGATGACGGTTAAAGTTTAAGGAAACGACAGTTAACTAACAGTTAACTAACATGCTAACAAACAGTTAACAGGCTCTTTGTGTCATTAATTACAAAGTATATCCCCAAACTATGACCTACTAGTCTAAACTTGTCTAAAATGTGTTAAAAAAGGTGATATTAGAGTCTTACCTTTTCACAGAAGACATTTTAAGACAGGTCAAGGTTGTCTTAAAGTTAAGAAAAAAGACAAGAACAAATTTGAGAGCTTTTATTTCAAGAATACCAGAAGTTTTTTCTTAAGAAGAAACGTAAGAAGAAAGTTGAGAAAATACTTAAGAACTTTTTTGCAGAATATGACTTTCTCTTTTTTCTTCTTAAGACTGAACTTAAGAAAAAAATGACACTTAAGAAGATTTCTTTTCTTAAGAATGTTTTGTGAATCCGGCCCCAGGTCTGGAACCAGGACCAGAACCAGGACTGGAGTCTGTGTAACTGGGTCAGATCCTCATTCAGACCAGTTTCAGGTACCGGAGTTCAGTTTAGCACCAACCACATGCTGCCAAGTGAAATAAACCATAACTGATAACTAGTTTTTCATTCTCATACGCTGTATAATCTTCATATATACTGCAAATGGAGCGTGTGGACGGCAGTCTTCTTTTCTCCTTGTCGAGAAGACGAAAGCAGTTACGGATAAAGATTTAAACATTGTTAAAACATGGATTGTTTAGATTTAGATTTTATTTATTTGCACAGTTAAAATTACACAAATAAAAATAACAATTTTACAAATTAAAGTGCAGGAAGAGGCGAAAACTCAAAGAGCTTATCAGGTGCCTCCACCTATAGTTAACATAAAATTGAATATCATACTTATAAGAACAAAATATACAAATAAGCAATTAGAAAGAGATGATAGAAATAAATGAAAATTACAAAGAATTTACACAAAAGAAAAATTATTATTAAAGAGTACAATTTAATAATTAAGAAACAAACAAAAAATAAACGACTAAATAACAAATCAAATAAACACCAACAAATAACGATAAAAGACGATAAAATGTGTCAGTACATCCATGACTTATGCCAGAGCAGTTCCATTTACAAAACACAAATGAAGTGGTGTTTCAGACATCCTTTAAAACCTTGTACAGAGAAGCATTTTTTTGCTAAATGGGAATATGTATTCCATAGTTTGACCCCCCTGTACCGTATTGCATATTTACCCCTGGTTGTAACACATTTTGGAGGAAGCAGGATTGGAGGATTGTCTTTTGATTGTGCTTTATGAATTTAAAATCCTGACTTTTAAAAGTGTGATTCTCTGGATTCCAACAGATTTCTACAGTTTTTTATTTTCTGGGGTGTTTTTCTGTGTTTCAGTAGGTTCTGAACCCGTTTGGACTGAAAAGCAGCCCCTGGAAGCGGTAGCGTGGTGGGATCGTGGTGGTAGCCTGGTGGTAGCCTGGTGGTAGCCTGGTGGTAGCGTGGTGGTAGCCTGGTGGTAGCCTGGTGGTAGCGTGGCGGTAGCGTGGCGGTAGCCTGGTGGTAGCCTGGTGGTAGCCTGGTGGTAGCCTGGTGGTAGCGTGGTGGTAGCCTGGTGGTAGCCTGGTGGTAGCCTGGTGGTAGCGTGGTGGTAGCCTGGTGGTAGCCTGGTGGTAGCCTGGTGGTAGCGTGGTGGTAGCCTGGTGGTAGCCTGGTGGTAGCGTGGTGGTAGCCTGGTGGTAGCCTGGTGGTAGCCTGGTGGTAGCCTGGTGGTAGCTTGGTGGTAGCTTGGTGGTAGCCTGGTGGTAGCCTGGTGGTAGCGTGGTGGTAGCGTGGTGGTAGCCTGGTGGTAGCCTGGTGGTAGCCTGGTGGTAGCCTGGTGGTAGCCTGGTTTCTGCAGGGACACGTCTCCCTGAGCAGGTCGGTGATGATGCTCCACTTTGACCTCACTTTGTCTGTCGGGACCCGTCCACACACCGAAGGGTTTATGTTGTAAAGAGGAAGAAAACAAACATTCACGTTTACGTCACTCACTACCAACGTTTGTTCTGTGGACTGAAAACTTCTGCTCACGTCGGTTTGATCTCTGACAAAAGTTTACACTCCGGCCGTCTGGAAGGATCCTGCAAGATGGATCTGGGTCTGGGTCTG
This sequence comes from Cololabis saira, assembly GCF_033807715.1. Taxonomy (NCBI): domain Eukaryota; kingdom Metazoa; phylum Chordata; class Actinopteri; order Beloniformes; family Belonidae; genus Cololabis; species Cololabis saira. The sequence goes on along the minus strand of NC_084593.1, from coordinate 46,858,104 downwards.
GGTCTGGATTTGAGACCTGGATCTAGGTTTGATTTTGGATCTGGGTCTGGGTCTGGGTCTGGATCTGGGCCTGGATCTGGATCTGGATCTGGATCTGGGTCTGGATCTGGGTCTGGATCTAGGTCTGGGCCTGGATCTGGGTCTGGGTCTGGGCCTGGGTCTGGGTCTGGATCTGGGCCTGGATCTGGGCCTGGATCTGGGTCTGGGTCTGGGTCTGGATCTGGATCTGGATCTGGATCTGGGCCTGGATCTGGGTCTGGATCTGGGTCTGGGTCTGGATCTGGATCTGGGCCTGGATCTGGGTCTGGGTCTGGGTCTGGGTCTGGGTCTGGGTCTGGGTCAGAGAATCCAACTCCAGTAGAAGTGTGAGTTGTGGTGAACTTGTAACTGAACAGTTAGACGTGTGAACAGGACCAGACCTTTGTGGATGTTTGGGATCCAGGGCTGAACCGGTTAACTCCAGCACGGGTTCACAAAAACTGAACACGTATGGGAGCTAGCAGGAGCCAGAACCAGAACCCATGTGGGCCGGGATGAAGGCCATCCTCCTCATGTGGACCCTCTGACTCAGCACCAACTTTACTTCTGGACTGGTTCTGTGTGTTTAAAGGGGACCTATTATGGCATTTAATGTATATTTTAAACAGGCCTTGAATGTCTTAAAAACAATGTAAAGCTTGTTTATTCTACATAAATCAGAAATTCAGCCTGTGGGCCATGTCTCTAGTTTTACCGCTTCTAGCCTCATTATCTATGAGGGATTCTGAGGGGGCGGGGCTATGATAATGAGACTCTGTGCTGATTGGCTGCCTAAATGACGTGTAGCAGGGGAGGGAACAAAGCCTCTCCGGGCAGAGCAGCCGGCTGCATAGCAAAGCATGTCCCATGCCAGGGAGCTTCGGCGACAAAATAAATTCAATTGCTTTATATTTTTTGTTTTGGACTGTCCTAACTGGCCGCGAGTTTAATGGTTTCAGTGTGGACAGAGAGAGTTTAACAGTTTCAGTGTGGACAGAGAGAGTTTAACAGTTTCAGTGTGGACAGAGAGAGTTTAACGGTTTCAGTGTGGACAGAGAGAGTTTAACAGTTTCAGTGTGGACAGAGAGAGTTTAATGGTTTCAGTGTGGACAGAGAGAGTTTAACGGTTTCAGTGTGGACAGAGAGAGTTTAATGGTTTCAGTGTGGACAGAGAGAGTTTAACAGTTTCAGTGTGAACAGAGAGAGTTTAACAGTTTCAGTGTGGACAGAGAGAGTTTAACGGTTTCAGTGTGGACAGAGAGAGTTTAACAGTTTCAGTGTGGACAGAGAGAGTTTAATGGTTTCAGTGTGGACAGAGAGAGTTTAACAGTTTCAGTGTGGACAGATAGAGTTTAACAGTTTCAGTGTGGACAGAGAGAGTTTAACGGTTTCAGTGTGGACAGAGAGAGTTTAACAGTTTCAGTGTGAACAGAGAGAGTTTAACAGTTTCAGTGTGGACAGAGAGAGTTTAACGGTTTCAGTGTGGACAGAGAGAGTTTAACAGTTTCAGTGTGGACAGAGAGAGTTTAATGGTTTCAGTGTGGACAGAGAGAGTTTAACAGTTTCAGTGTGGACAGAGAGAGTTTAACAGTTTCAGTGTGGACAGAGAGAGTTTAACAGTTTCAGTGTGGACAGAGAGAGTTTAACAGTTTCAGTGTGGACAGAGAGAGTTTAACAGTTTCAGTGTGGACAGAGAGAGTTTAACGGTTTCAGTGTGGACAAAGAGAGTTTAACAGTTTCAGTGTGGACAGAGAGAGTTTAACAGTTTCAGTGTGGACAGAGAGAGTTTAACAGTTTCAGTGTGGACAGAGAGAGTTTAACGGTTTCAGTGTGGACAGAGAGAGTTTAACGGTTTCAGTGTGGACAGAGAGAGTTTAATGGTTTCAGTGTGGACAGAGAGAGTTTAACGGTTTCAGTGGGACAGAGAGCGTCCGATGTCACGCAGCTCGACGCAATAGTCGGACGCTGGGATATTAACCCTGATTTACGGTTCTGCGTTAAATCGACGCGTACCCTACGCCGTAGGCTCTGCGTTGGTGTAACGCGGAACCATAAATCAGCCTTTAGTTCCCTGAAGAGGGAACGGGTCACCTCGTCTTCACACTAATTCACACAGGAAGATTTAATTGAATTCTAAACAGGTACACCACAGTTCTTTACTCCGATTCCTCATCATTTCATTTCTTATGTTACAAGACAAATGAATCATGTTAACTGTAAAGAAATCACAACATTGAATTTTCACAATTGACAACTTTATTGTTAAAAAAATAAAAGAACATAAGTTGTATATAAATAACATGTATGCACTATTGCTGGCTCAAGGAAGGACCGTGCGTCTTCTGAAGGTGTCATTGAACAGATTCAGGTGCTTGGAAAATCTGAAACCATAAACAGAAGAAATGTATTACTAATAGAGCTCCGGTGTTCCCTAACGAGTGAGTGGCTCCGTTAGGGAACACTGGAGCCACCGGGGCCCGGGGCTTCTCACCGGACCCCGTGCTCCGGAGCTAAGCTAAATACTTAGCCCATGCAAGGATCATACTCATAGACAAATATAAATAACATAAAAAATTAACGTCACTTACCGCTGACTCGTGTGCAGTTGCCGGGTCCGTGCTGTTGGTACTGATCCTTTTATGAGGGTAAATGTCGATGCAAAACCTCATTTTTACTGTCCCCTCGCTGTGGAAACAGCCAGCGCTTCTGAACAATGGCGGAGCTCCAGCCGGCGGAGTTGGTTGTGGGCGTGGTTTCAGCAGCGGAGGCCGACCTATGGAAATCTGCTCCCGTCGTTACGTAACGACGGGAGCAGAATCTGAACGGCTCGTAGAAGTCACATGACACTGGAAGATTCAGCCGGGCGGCTGTACAGACACTGCAGAATTTCGTGGTATTTCCTCCTTCTCTGAGTTGTCAGGCTGAGGGGGGACCACTTTATATATGTTAAAAAAATTAAAAAAATGTTTTTCATAATAGGTCCCCTTTAAATTCTTGTAAGCTGGACTCAACCAGTTTTTAAGTTTTTATTCAGATGTATCCTGATTGATAGGCAATAATGATCATTGATGACAGTATATCCACATTTACACATAAGTGTGTTTTGACGGTAGGAAAGACTGGTGTTCTGACTTGTTGAGACCAGGATGGACATGCGAACATGCATGGGCAGGAAGTGGAGTATTTATTTACTGAGAGGTCCGAACTGTGGCGGGTTCTGGTCTGGAAGGACGTTCACATGACCCCTGGACCCCCCGGCCCCCCCGGCCCCCCCAGCCCTCCTGGCCCCTGTGGGACTGGGAGACTCTCAGTCTGGTTCTCACATGGAGGGGGGGAGGTGGCCTACAGAGTCATGAACTCCTCACATTCCTGAAGACATTTCTCATGCCCGCTCACGTGATCCATGACCCACCAGAACCACTGGTTCTGTTTCAGTCGTCATCTCAGACAGAAATCAAATGTTAGAACAAACAGAAGAGCTGTGGCAGTTTGTTACCTGAGTGGCTCCCCCTACAGGTGTGGAGGTTCAGTGTTTTTACAACATTGTCCAGCATTGCTCTGTCGCTCTTTGCTTTTCTCATACACATTTACAGTCTCTCGTCTCAAACTCACAGCTCATCTCATCTCCTCTGTTTCTCATCTCTTTCCTTCATCTCAGTTTCTCTTGTTCTCTTATCTCACTCTCATTTCCTGTCAGCCCGAGTGCTGACAGGAATCAGCAAGAAAGACCACGTCTCTCCAGTGTTAGTATCGCTCCAAAACGGCTTAGCGGTACGATATTTGTAGTATCCAAATGTAGCTCTGCATTATTTGCAAGACCTGATAGTGCCTTATGTTCCTGTCAGAGCTCTCCGTTCTCAGAGTGCAGGTTTATTCGTAGTTCCTAGAGTATCTAAATGTAGATTTGGAGGGCAGGCGTTCTGCTATCAGGCACCATTACTATGGAACCAACTTCCAATCTGGGTTAAGGAGGCTGACACCACCTCCACCTTTAAAACTAAACTTAAAACCTTTCTGTTTAGTAAAGCCTATAGTTAGTGTTTAGTAAACCTCTAGTTAGTGTTAGTAAACCTCTAGTTGGTGTTAGTAAACCTCTAGTTAGTGTAAACTCTAGTGTGTTAGAGTCAGTAGTCATAGTTGCAGCTATAGAACAAGACTATAATAGTTAGTCTCAAATATAGCTTGGTGGTAGATATGCTGCTATAGGCTTATGCTGCAGGGGGGACCGACATGATCCACTGGGTGTTGCCCGTCACCCCTCCTTCTCTTCTCTTCTTCTCTTTCCTTTATTCAGATCAATCCACAGTTATCCACAGTTCACTATAGATACGGTGAGAACAAAGATGCTGAGTATGGAGATGCTTACAACCATAAAATATGTCAAAAAGACACTGGAGGACTTTTAACTATTCCTTTATGATATTCAAACATCCACGTTTTTTGTTCTAAGCCTGTGACTAAGAAAATACAGAATCAGAAAGAATTTAATGGTCCAATTCTACACTGCCATAATCCAAAATATTCTGTGTTTATCAATCACCATATGGTACGGCAATACATCCAAACATACACTACACAGACTGGACAGGATCATTAAAAAGGGTTTCCAAAATCACTAAACATGAACTCCCCACACTTGACTCCCTTTACAAACACCACACCATCACACGGGCAACTAAAATAATTGAGGACCCCTCACACCCTGCTAACTATCTGTTTAAGCGCCTCCGCTCCCAGAGGAGGATTTTCTATAAGTCACTGGGTAAAAGGAACAAATCGGCCGTACGACTACTAAATTCTTAACTCCTTGTCCTGTTTCGGTGGTCCTGTCTGATATGTGCGGTTGTGTGCCTTGTCCAGTTTTGTCTGCATTGTTATATGTCTTTTTCCTCTGGTAAATGTTCTGTCTTTTGTACTGCTGTGGTGTACTGTTGCAGCTCCACCTGCACCGTGAAACTAATTCCACCGGCCTAGCCGTGTGGCAATAAAAGGAAGTTGAAGTTGAAACATTTTTATCTTGACAGACAGGGACCACCTCTAACATATTTCACACCTGTCTTACGTTTTTGTTTGTTGTTGGTGGTTGGACCAGTTGAGTCCTGACTGGACACACTGGTCTGTCCTGTCTGACCAAACCTGTTGTTCTCTTCTCAGGTCAGATCTTTTCTGTCACCAGGAATCCCAGTGAAGGCGATCCCACACCAGTGTCCGAAGGTCCCACGCCCTGTTCCTGTGTAGATCTGAGTCCTGGCCGGGTCCTCACGGGTGCAGCAGGTAGGATTGGTCTCTTTTAGTACTGTACTAGGATTGCTTCAATCTCTTTAAAAAAAACAAAGAAAAATCACAACAGGTTTCAAAGTTACACAAATTGAACCTCAGATGACCAACAATATATAACTCTTGTCACCAAAACATTATTTATTTAACAAAAATGAAGCAAAGATGCTCCTCCGCCTCCATCCTTAATACATGTTCCCTTCAGCAGCGGTGAGGTCAGTGAGGGGTTTCTGGGGAAATGCTGTGTTTGGTTTCCTCCAAACGTGGTTCTTGACTTTAGGTCCAAACACGTTTTTCTCGTGTGTCCAGAGCACATGGTTCCAGAAGTCTGCTGGTTTATTCAGATGCAGGTTTGTGGACCTCAGTCCTGCTTCCATGTTCTATTTAGACAGAAAACCTTCCAGACAAACCTTGAAAATATTCTTCCTCGTGGACGGTTCATGTCATTTATGGTCGTCATCTTGTTACTGTGTCTATGGTGAATTCAGCTTTGGAAAAAGCATGCTGTTCTCGCAATGAGTGATGGTTCATGGTCACCAACTACAAGCTTTATCAAAAAAAGAAAGTTTGAGTCCAGTGTTCCAGGCAGGGCGTGTGTCTCAGAGGTACCAGAGCCCAGCCAGCTCACACCAACATCCAACTGCTTTTGTAACTCTCTCCAGGCAGTTGTGCAGCAACAGCTGCTTCTCTAAAACCATTGCTGATGTCTTCCCCACATCTGAAGGCTCCAGAGGTCTGTGCATCTGATGATGATCAGTTCATTAATGATGATGATTACCAGCACCTTGTTGCGACTCTTAAATCCTATGGAAGGAGGAAGGGGATACTTAGGATTACCCACACTCCTGCCCACATTTTGCCTCATCTTTGTTCAACAAATAATGGTATTGTGACAAAAGTCATACATTTTTTCCGTGTTATTTTTAATGTGTTTTTCCACTAAACGCCTAAAATGAAAGGGGAACTGGCTCTTGACTGTAGTTTTGGTGTCTGAACCTTCACATGAGCCTCGGTGGACGTAGATGATCACAGTCTTCTCTGACAACCATCAAGATTTCAGTTTGGAAAGTTTGTGTCTGAAGCCTGAACGCTCCGCTCCCCCCGCTGTCTCCATCTCCATGTTTGGTAGCGGATTGGTAGACCCCCTTTTATGGGGCTCTGGTTTTCTTCTGAACCCTCATGACTTCAAACAGTCCAGTTTTAAATCTGTTTAGTTTTCATCGTATCCACAAATGTCAAGGAGCTCTGGACGTCTTCCTGTAAAAGAAACGACTGTGTAGACGAGCGCGTGTTTCTGTTTGTGGGAGCTGAGAGAGATGGATGTGACGGACGAGGGGAATGAGAGTTCCTGTGTCTGATTTAAGAAACCCAGAGGAAGCAGAAACAGTGCCATATTAGGAAATGTTTGTTTTAACGCAGAGACGCTGCTGACTCTTATCACGGTCTGTCTGAGCTCTCACACACACTCATACTTAACCTCAGATCCACAGAGCCGGGACGCTCATTAGCCCACGTTACTCACATCAGATGATAGAAAGAGAAATCAAGATTTTGAACTGAGGAAATTGGCCATACTAAGACAAAAAAAAGGTAATAAGGTGTTTACTGTAAGGTGTCTCCTAGTATGAGGACATGCATCCACTAGTTCTATGTTAGTCCACTGGTTCCTTCAACACCTTTAACACTGTTTTGGTTCCCTGAATTGGTGTCGGCCCCCTGGTTCCATGCTGGATCACTATTTCTATGTTGGTTCACTTATTCCATAGTGGTCCACTGGTTCCAGGCTAGTTTCTTCTTTCATGCTGGACCACTGGCTCTGTGTTGGTCCACTGCTTCTATGTTGGTCCACTGGTTCCATGCTGGACCACTGGCTCTGTGTTGGCCCATTGGTTCCTTTCATACCTGGTTCAGTTCCATGGTGGACCGCTGGTTTTGTACTAGTCTACTGGTTCCATGCTGTTTTTGAGTGATTCTACACTGGTTCACCAATTCCATAGTGATCCAGTTGTTCCATCTTGGTCCACTGGTTTGGTGTGGGTTCCCTGGTCCCATGTTGGTTTACTAGTTGCACGGTGGACCACTGGTCCCATACTGGTTCACTTGTTCCATGCTGTACCCCCAGTTCCATGTTGGTCCACTGGTTCGGTGTGGGTTCCCTGGTCCCATGTCGGTTTACTAGTTCCATGTTGGTCCATGATGGTTCTCTGGTTCCATAGTTCTACTGGTTTCAAATTGTTTCAATGGTTCCCTAGTGGTTCCATGCTGTACCCCCAGTTCCATGTTGGTTCACTGGTTCCATGTTGGTCCATGATGGTTCTCTGGTTCCATGGTGGACCTCTATTTTAATCGTGGACCACTTTTTCATGTTGAATCACTGGTTCAATGTTACTCTCGGTTTCATTTGTGCTAGTATTTGTTTTGATAAGAATTAATGTAAGCTAACACTAGGTAACAAATTATTTTAGTATAGGCCTAAGCTAAGCCAGCCGAGCTTAAATAGCTAACTTATGCTAACTGAGCTTAGGTGGGAGTGGGGCAGCTCACATTCTAGTCTACTAGTTTCACTAACTGGGTGGAGGAGGGTCGTGTGAAGCCGTGCAGTAAGATGAAGACTGTTCCTATACCGTCTATAATACAAGAATCACATTCAGCCGTTAACTCAGCTCTTGTTTATAGTGGAATGGCTCTGGTTTAAACTGTAACCTGTTCAACCACAGCTTAGTTAGCCACATGCTAACAGTGCAGAATGGTGCAGCTTGTCCTGGTAGAAAGAAGGACTCAGGTTATCCTCAAATGTTGAACATGCCCTTGTTTTAGTGACCTGACCCTCTTAAAAGTACATCCGGTCTCGGTTTTAACTGGGTTTAATCCAAACTTGGTCCCAGAGCTGCTCTGAACTATTGCTCACACTAATTCTTCTGTTAGTTGACTAATCTGTTGATTATTTGAATAGATGACGTATTGTGTTGGGATGAAAAGACAGCTAGAGGCTGTTTTTTCACAGTTTAACTATCAGTCATATGGTCCACCCAAAAAACATGTTCATACACAGTCTGCAGATCCATGTTGGCCCATCTGGGTTAGAGGTGGGCTAGGTCTGGGTCTCTGGGTCCAGAGTAGGTTTGGGCTCGTAATGGGAAGATGGCATGGGTTCCTTACGGTTCCAGTATTGTGGAGCCTGAATAGGAGCCTATGAGGCAGATGGAACATGCCCACCCTTATCCAGTTACCACAAGTTAACCATTTTAGCGTGACTGGCTTAGCTTACAATATGCCAGCGTCTGATCTCCACGGAGACCTGTGGTCACATGACCTACTGTGGGCCAGGATAGTTCAAGATCTTCCAAGTCCAAGTCCAAGTGCACCTGGTCTCATCCTTGTTTTCAGCTGTGGCCGCTCATGTTTCAGATGTCGTTAATTACATTGAAATTTGTACCTGCTTTGTTTATGTGATTATTCCTCAGGGGTCATGTTTTGGGTCTCTAAAAAGCACCTAGAGACCATTTGTATTGTAGTAGATGCTATATAAATAAAACTGGATTGAAGAGAAGAGTCCTCAAAGAAGAGTCTAGTTGGTTAAAAGCTGCAACTTCAACGTGCTTCATCCTCAAACCCTTCCAGACATATACATATACATATATATATATATATATATATATATATATATATATATATATATATATATATATATATATATATATATATATATATATATATATATATACATACATACATACATACATACATACATACATACATACATACATACATACATACATACATACATACATACATACATACATATAGGAGTTGGACATTTTAACATGGAGGTCAGGAGAGGAACTGCTGGTCTGGATCCAGACCCTAGTGGTCTTCAGGTTTGTAGGTCTTTGCAGGTTTCCTCATTTCAGACATTACTGCAGCTCCTGCAGTTAAATGAACAACCACCACTGAGCAGGAACTGTCTGAGAGTTTTCTGTGGTTTCATGTGTTTCAGTGATCAAATCTTTGCAGCCCTGTCCTGAACACTGTGGACCAATCTCTATGAGGTTTTTGCTGCAGAATCAGAGAGCACTTTCCGTCGATCTGGGCAGGGTAACGATGCTAGTGACGATTAGAAAAAGTTGGTGGGAATCTCCTGCTGCCGGTCTGGCTCGGGGACCGCTGAACTTCCTGCAGACAGATGTGGAGCGTCTCTGGGGGAGCAGATCTTTTTTCTTTATATGGACTTGTGGAGCTGCGAGGCAGCAGCTCTGACATGAAGCTTCTCTTTCTCCTCAGCCTGCATCACGCTCCCAGCACTCTTGACTCCAAAAGGGAATGAATGTAGGAAGGGGGATGGGGATTGACAGTGGGGGGGGGCTATCAGTGGGAGCGATCGCAGACTGGAAGAGGGAATGTTTATCCAATGCAGCCATCCCAGTTTCCATCCTCCACAAAACTCTAAACTGCCTTATAAGGACAGACGGGAACTTTCAGCCGAGCCTCCAGAGGATTCTTAAAACAACCCATCAGCCCCTTTGAACCCCCCATCCCCAACCGCCAGTCCTGACGGGTCCGTCTCTACCCGTGGAGACAACAGAGATCTGTGGATGAAATATAGCCGCTAGTGTTGAGGGGACATTAGAGAACCAGAGCATGTTTGTGACGTAAGCCGTCCCCCACCGTGACCAGGTCTGCTGCTCCCATGGGTGCAGGTCGGAGGATGGACATCCACCCTCGGGACGGAGCTGTAACACACAAATGTTTCATCTCCAGCTCAGATGAGTTTTATTTTCTGTAGAGGAAGCAGGATTTCCATTGTCTTTACAGTTTTTCTTAAAAAAACCGTCTTGAAACATTTTCCGTCAGAAGACATCCGTTGAAATAAAACAGGTCTTCAAATGTCTGACATTTGCTCATATTTGGCAGGACATCCCTCTCCTGAGGTCATACGTACGACCAGCAGGTTTCCACACATGTTCACACCTTCCTACGTAGCCGTAGTCGTATTAGTCCCACTCTTAGTTCTCAAGCTAATGGATAAGGACTACTCAAATATTTGTTCCTATGTAATATTGACAGTACCTCTCCTCTCTCTGTTCTTCATCCTCTCTTCTCTTCCTCTACCTGGCTGGTCTTCAGCAGGACGTCCCCCCTCATGATCCAGGTCCTGCTCCAGGTCTTTTTCCTCTTTACCCTGGTTCTGTCTTTGGGTCAAAATGACCCAATTCTCCTGTCCTCCTTTCCTCCTGCTCTCTCCTTCCTTCTCCCTTCCTCTTTTCTCCCTTCCTTCTTTCTTTCCTCCCTCCCTTCCTTCTTTCTTCCCTTCTTTCCTTCTTTTCCCTTCCTTCCTTCCTTCCTTCCTTCCTTCCTTCCTTCCTTCCTTCCTTCCTTCCTTCCGTCCTTCCTTCCTTCCTTCCTTCCTTCCTTCCTTCCTTCCTTCCTTCCTTCCTTCCTTCCTTCCTTCCTTCCTTCCTTCTTTTCTCCCTTCCTTCCTTCCTTCCATCCTTCTTTTCTCCCTTCCTTCCTTCCTTCCTTCCTTCCTTCCTTCCTTCCTTCCTTCCTTCTTTCCTTCCTTCCTTCCTTCCTTCCTTCCTTCATCCCTTTTTCCTTCCTTCTTACTTTTCTCCCTCCCTACCTTCTTTCCTCCCTTCTTTCCTTCCTTCCTTCTTTTCTCCCTTCTTTCCTTCCTTCCTTCTTTTCTCCCTTCTTTCCTTCCTTCCTTCTTTTCTCCCTTCTTTTCTCCCTTCCTTCTTTCTTTCCTCCCTTCCTTCCTTCTTTCTTCCCTTCTTTCCTTCTTTTCCCTTCCTTCCTTCCTTCCTTCCTTCCTTCCTTCCTTCCTTCCTTCCTTCCTTCCTTCCTTCCTTCCTTCCTTCCTTCCTTCCTTCCTTCCTTCCTTCCTTCCTTCCTTCCTTCTTTTCTCCCTTCCTTCCTTCCATCCTTCTTTTCTCCCTTCCTTCCTTCCTTCCATCCTTCTTTCCTCCCTTCCTTCCTTCTTTCTTTCCTTCCTTCCTTCCTTCCTTCCTTCCTTCCTTCCTTCCTTCCTTCCTTCCTTCCTTCATCCCTTTTTCCTTCCTTCTTACTTTTCTCCATTCCTTCCTTCTTTTCTCCCTCCCTACCTTCTTTCCTCCCTTCTTTCCTTCCTTCCTTCTTTCCTCCCTTCCTTCTTTTCTCCCTTCTTTCTTTCCTCCCTTCCTTCTTTTCTCCCTTCTTTCCTTCCTTCCTTCTTTTCTCCCTTCTTTCCTTCCTTCCTTCTTTTCTCCCTCCCTTCTTCCCTTCCTCCTTCCTTGACCCTAAAACAGCACAAGGGTTAAAGGGGAGTTTTTATTTTACATTAGCTTGTGTCTCATGTTCTGGATCTCTGAAAGCATCTCCAGACATCGTGTGTTCTGATAAACACTATACAAATCAAACTGAGTTCAGTTTTAGCTCATGTGTTAAACTCAAGACCAAAGGTTAAATCTAACCAATCACCTCATTAGTTTAACTTATGGTATCCAATCAAAACAACCTCATAGTCCAAAGTTGCTTTTATCGTACAAAAATGGAAGTACCATGGACTAACGTAGAACAATTCATCATTAAACTAACAAACATCTAAATACAAACTGTTTCCTGAAAGCAGTCCTACTCTGGAAGTTTGAACTTTGTTGGTCTGAACTGGATGTTATTGATGTTTGATTGGATTTCAGCTGGAACTCTTCAACGTTGTCATGTTATGTTTAAATTGTTAAATTGTGACAGTGATAAATTACTTTTTATGTTATTCACACCGCAAACTTCTACAACAATATATCGTTAAAATCCTGTTGCAACTAAAACACCTTACAAGTCAAACAAATAAATGACAGAGAAATGTCCTGAGAACAAGTCAGTGTTGTGGTAGAATACTAAAAACAAGCACATGAAACAATAATGTTGTTGAAATATTCTGTCTGTAAATGTCATCTTTATCTATAAATATACATGTCAAACATGTGAGCTTCCATTACCCATGATGTCACAACCAGGAACTGACCTAACTCAGGTTCATATCTGTTGTTCCAACAACTAAACTTAACAACTATCAATACGTTTACATGCAGTCAGGTTATACAGTAGCTAATATTCCGGTTACTGAAACATTGGGAATATTCCGTTTACATGGTAATTAATCATTTGGGATATCTGGATCAAACCAGCGACGCACGGAGAACATCATGACGCAATTACCGTCATTTCCGCTTCTTCTTCCTGTATCCAAATTCAAAACAAATGCTGCTTCGTGCAACTTTTCTCTCACCTTCTTGTAAATCTTCTATCCCGGTACTTTCTACCGTCTACAAATGCAGAAATGTTCATATCCTTCATTACATTTATAAAATGATTAGTCTCCTCCTGGTCTTGGTTTCTCCGTGTTTATAAGAACTTCCTGGACTCAAAAGACCAGGATTCCTTGTGAACAGAGCATGTGCAGAAAACAAATACCTGTTCCGTTTGATGGGGATATTCTGTTTGGTGTTTACATGACCCAATATTCAGGTTCTAAAAGGAGTAACCCAGGGCTCATATTGGGGTTTTTAAAAACCCCAATATGAGCAAATTGGGGTTATTCAAAGGGGTTATTGGTGTTTACATGGTTTACATGAAACGTGACATCACAGAAAGTTTTTGATCATGTGTGTTTTCATTACCTGTTGTATTTATTCCAGGACCATCTTTTCACATGTTCCCCCTGACCTGAACCTGGTCTCTGTTTGAACCCTCAGCAGGAGCCCAGGAATGATGGTCTACCACGATAGGACTGGACCTGATCTCCAACAGGACCACTGTCTCAACCAGGTTACTCCAGAACACGTCCCTGTGAGGTGAGAGACACCAGAACATACTCACTGATAGGACCCCTGGCCCACCCTTGGCCCTCATAACATTTATTCCAGGTCAAAGTAAGAAAATGAATTGTAGCTCTTCTGCATTTACCATTGAACCAGGGCCTGCTCAGGGACATTGGCCCATTTATGACTTGGATTTTATATAGTGCCCTTCAAGGCACCCAGAGCTTTACAGAGATCATTATTCATTCATACACATTCTCACTGGTGGTGGTAAGCTACGTTTGTAGCCACAGCTGCCCTGCAGACTGACGGAAGCGTGGCTGCCATATGGCGCCAAACGGCCCATCCGACCACCACAAGGACACTACGACAGCAACTGGGACGGAGCGGGATTCGAACCGCCGACCTTCTGATCATTGGACGACCCGCTCTACCACCTGAGCTACTGCCGATCTTGCCAGTGTCATAACTGAGCCAAATGTGGCCCAGATTAGGCACCAAGTCGTCCTGCCATCTGAAAAGGTTCCATGGGGTCTCAGAATCTTGCTGACTCTCTGGATTCTGCTCTTTTTTCAGCCCAAACCCTCCTGAAGTTCCTGGCTGGTGGTGTTGTGTTTCCTGCTGTAGGGTCCATCCCTACGGCCCATGGTGCAGTGCTGCATCTCTGGTCAGTTGGTAGTCTGAGATGAAGCACTGTAGCTCGGGACGAAGGGCACAAAACCGGTCTGATACGCCATCCATCCGTCCATCAGCACAGGACACGTGGACCAAGACTTGTGGTCCCTGGCCAACACCAGCCATGGGGATCTGCACGCCACCCCATTGGTTCTGTGACATGTAACGGTTTAAAAAAGGCTCTAACCTGAAGATAACCTGGGGGACCCAGAAACCCGTCGTCTGGCTCCTCTCTCCTGGGGTCCAGTTTTCCCAGGAATCCCTTGACCAATCAGAAAGGGGGATTCCTGGAAATACTGATCTTGGAGGCGTGGCTTATCAGCACTTCCAGACAAGTTTACCATCAGTGTGACGGACTTGGTATTGATGTTTTAACTCATCCAGGTGATGATCAGATGATTGCAAACCAAGGTGTGATTGAGTTTCCACTTTTTAACTCCACTGCCTGACACGTCACAATTGTGTTCACGTCTGTGTTTTTTTTATTTTTTTACCAAGGAGATAATTCAAATGAAAATAAACAATTGAAAGACCACACGTGTCCAGACTTGCATGTCCTCGTTTAGTTCAGAGGGTTTGGGGGGGGTCAGTTCATGTGACTGACCATCTCTAGCTATGTCCAAAACTCACTACAACCCCTTTAATTCAGTTTTCTGTGTAAAAACATAAAGCTCAGTTGATTGTAGTGGGTCTGGGTATTGACAATCCCAACATCGGATAAACAGCAACAGAGAATTGAAGTGCTTACAAACTGGCGGTCGAACATTTCCGTAGATGTGGCCCCCCAATTTTACTTCATTGGCCTTTATTCAACCTTTTATATATAAAGCAATTTAAAAAACAACCAAAGGTTGACCAGAGTGCTGTACAAATTAAAAACACCAAAATGATACGGTTTTTTTTTAGTACATAAATGTTGCCCTTCTATCCTTGAGAGAAGCACATTTCTCAATGACTGGTTAAAGTCAGGGATGTTTTTGACAGGTTTCTTCTCCATAGAGAGGCTGGCCAGTGCATGGAGACGATGCTGTGTCGTTGCGTTCCTGAGGAAGGTCTTGGTTCTCTCACATTGAGCTGTAGTCACAGGAGTGGTGATGAAGGTGATATGTTGCAGAGCCACAGTCTCTCCTGAAGATGCTTCCCCATGAAGAGCTGGTACACAGCCACAGAACTCATCACTGCTGCAGATGAGACCCAGTTCAAGTTTCCATTTCTTCAGCAGGATAAACCTCCATGGGGGTGTTGAGCGCTGCTTTAGGGTTGTTCTGTCTGTCTGCGTGATCGCTGGTGCAGGAGAACCTGTCTGCACGGCCTAACATGGTGTCACAAACCTAAAACATGAATGCATCAATTAATAGAATATGGAGATGGGTATAAGTCAGCTTTACAATACAAAAGATATACTTTATTGATTTCCCGGACTGGGAAATGATTGTGCAGCAGTATAACATAGAGAAACCAAGAAAACAGCTCAACATAAAACCTAGATACAAGTAGAAAAGTAATATCTAAAAATGTCTAGAAATATTTACATATATAATGGTACGTGTGCAGGAGAAGTATAAATATGAAATGTGCAAATGTTGCCTTGTGCAAGGAAGTCAGTTGTGTGCTACAACCAACAATGAATTATTAAATTATTGTACAGAGCAGTGGCGGCTGGTGATAAAACATTTCGGGGGGGGGGGGGGGGGGGCACTGGCGAGTGGGGATTACAACACAACTATAAACTCTACTTGAACATAAATCTTATATATATATACATAATAATCATAATAATATACATAATCTTATATACTACATATACATGTAGCATATTTTACATAAACATATTAAACAAGTAAAATAACATATTTGAACTATTTTTCAGATTTTTTCAGTTATTATATCGAGATAATGACAGATATTGTCTGAAAAATGGTTCAAATATGTTATTTTGTTATTTGAAAAATTTTAAATTTGTTTTGTTGATGAGAAAATATGTTTCTCTATGTTTCTTATTTTTGTGAGGGGGATATATATTGTTTTTCGGCACTACCTTGTTCTCTATAGCTGATATAACATGAATTACTCCTATGTGGGATCAATAAAGTTCTTATTTTTGCCATATTTTGGCCATAGAAACCTATGTATTTCTGTCTGCACAAAAAACAACTCTGAATAAACCCAGTATGGGATGGGAAGGCTTGAAAAACTAAGTCAGACACATTTTATGAGTGCACAGATGTGATAATTACTTTTTATTACGTCATTTATGTGTACTGTGTCTATTTTTTTTTTTCCTGTAATTTTAACGGGCGCGGCGCCCTAGCGCCCCCTATTGACAAACCTCCACTGGTACAGAGTGATGGCATGTGACAGGACAGATTTCCTGTATGTCTGTTGTAATGGTCTCTGCTGTCTGTCCAGGGTGGGGGGGTTGGGCTGTCCATGATGGGGGAAGGTTTCCTCCATGTTTTCTTCACAGTCTCTGCTGGACTCCAGCCTGAGACCAATCACAGAGCCAGCGCTCCTGATGACCTTGTCCAGGGTGTGAGTGTCTCTGGCTCTGATGCTCCTCCCCCAACAAACAGCCGCAAAGACGACAATGCTCGAGACGCCAGACTGCTGAAAGATATCCAGCATCCTATTGCATACATTAAAAGGATTGGAGCTTCCTCGGGGAGTCTGCTCATTCCTTTCCTGTACATGACACCCATGTACCTGTAGTCCTCCGCCGTTCACCCCCTTAATCTGTGCAGGCATCTTCTTCCTTCTGAAGTCAATCCCCATCTCTCTGGTCTTGCTGATAATCATCCTCAGGTGGTTCAGTTCAGTCCAATCCATAAATCTGTGGACCAGGGCCCTGTAACCCCGACTTCTGCACCCTACAACAGCCGCGTGATCCCAGTACTTCTGTAGGTGGCATGACTCTGTTGTGCTGGAAGTCAGTGGTCAGTGGAAGTCAGTGGTGTATAAGTTGAAGAGAAAATGAGAAGGAGAAAGCCCAGTACCTGTGGGGCTGTATCACTGACCACCACAGCAGACAGAACACTGCCCACACAGACACACTGTCCTACCTGTCAGGTAGTGGCTCATCCATGAGATCACCCAGTTGTTGACACCCATTGCCTATTATATGATTGACACACACACAGAGCTCTTTTTTCGTTTAAAAAAAAAATGAATAAATTAAAAATAATTAAAAAAAACTAATAAGCTGTAGGCTACATATAAACAAAGGTTGTTTTTTGTATTACATTTCATTTATATCCACATCTGTCAGGCAACTGAAGACAAGAGTTACAACCTCAAGGTTCAAGGTTCCAGGTTCACTTCATTGTCATTCCAAAAGTCCAAGTACAAGTGGAACGAAATTTCGTTGCCACTGGCTCAAAGCAAGCAATAAAAACAATTAAAACACTAAAAACTCTGAACACTTAAAGATAAGGAAACTAGGATAAAAACTAAAACGCTGCGTACTCAAAAGGATGTCCAGAGATTAAAGAGCTTGGTGCAGGACTGTAGACAGTCATTGTCGAGGGTAGACAGGAAACAGGTTCTGTTTATTTAAAAGTCTTATGGAGTGGGGGGGGGGACTGTCATGGAGCCTGGCTGATCTGCACCTGTTGCTCAGAAACCTTCTGCCTGAGGGCAGGAGGGGGAACAGGTCAGGATGGGTGGGATCCACCAGGATTTAGTTTCCCCTAGGCAACGACTGTGTGCAATGACCTCGATGAATGTGAGGGAAGTGCCGCAGCATCCATCACTCTCTGCAGGGCTTTTCCATCGGCTAGCTTTCATGCCAGATGGAGATGCAGTTGGTCAGTATGCTCTCGGTCGGGCCCTATATTCAATTTAATCCAATTCAATTTTATTTATATAGCGTATAATACAACAAAAGTTGTCTCCAGACGCTTTCCAGAGACCCAGAACATAAACCCACGAGCAATTATTACATAAACAGTGGCAGGTAAAAACTCCCATAGTGGGAGAAAAACCTTAAGCCAAACAGTGGCAAGAAAAACTCCCCTTTAGGAGGGAAGAAACCTGGACCAGGACCTGGACCAGGACCAGGACCTGGATCAATTCAATTCAATTCAATTTTATTTATATAGCGTCTAATACAACAGAGTTGTCTCTAGACGCTTTCCAGAGACCCATACCCAGAACATGACCCCCGAGCAATTATTACATAAACAATGGCAGGTAAAAACTCCCCTAGTGGGAGAAAAACCTTAAGCCAAACAGTGGCAAGGAAAAACTCCCCTTTAGGAGGGAAGAAACCTTGAGCAGGACCAGGCTCGTGAGGGGGGACCCTCCTGCCGAGGGCCAGACTGGTGGGTCAGGCAGGTGGAAGCAGCAACGGGATGACCAGGGGTGGGGACCGCAGGCCAGCACGCAGCTCCCGAAGCTCCGGCCCAATCATCAAGTCCCAGGTTCGGGTGCAGGGTCGGGGAAGGGTTGAAAAGGGGCAGGGCCAAGGAGAGGAGTCTTGACGGACAAACCCTCTCCCCCGCCTGCCCGGGCTGTTACCCTGCCCCCCTCACTCCCACGCTGCAGGTTCCGGTGTCCGGCAAAGGATGCTGCAACATGGACAAAAGAGAGAAAAGGGAGGAGAAGGGGGGGCCAGCACAAGAAACTACAGGAGCGACTCTGACACACTAAAGTTTACACTACCTAGAGATTTACCAACACCAGCTAGAGGTTTACTAAACACTAACTATAGGCTTTACTAAACAGAAAGGTTTTAAGTTTAGTTTTAAAGGTGGAGGTGGTGTCAGCCTCCTTAACCCAGATTGGAAGTTGGTTCCATAGTAATGGTGCCTGATAGCAGAACGCCCACCCTCCAAATCTACATTTAGATACTCTAGGAACTACGAGTAAACCTGCACTCTGAGAACGGAGAGCTCTGTTAGGAACATAAGGCACTATCAGGTCTTGCAAATAATGTGGAGCTAAGCCGTTTTGGGCTTTATACGCAATTTTACGGGTAGCCAATGGAGCGACGCTAACACTGGAGAGACGTGGTCTCTCCTGCAGATTCCTGTCAGCACTCGCGCTGCTGCATTTTGGATCAGCTGGAGCCTACTAGCAAATTACTTGGACATCCTGCTAATAACACATTACAGTAATCAAGTCTAGAAGATACAAACACATGAATTAGTTTTTTTAGGCTTTCTTGGACAGTGAGGCTGTATGTGTGGACCAGTACAAGTCACTGGAAATGTGAACCCCCAGAAACTTTGTTCTCTGGGCGATCTCCACAGCAGCTCCATCTATTGAGGAGAGGGGTGTGTGTAGACTGGTTCTTTCTGGGGTCCATGATGACCTCTATGGTCTTGTTGACATTCAGATCCAGGTTACTCCCAGTGCTCCGGCTCACCAGATCTACCTCAGGTCTACCTCCCTTCTGTATGACTCCTCGTCGTCATTCCGGATGAGGCCCACCACAGTTGTATCGTCCGCGTACTTGATGATGTGGTTAGTAGCGGAGCGTGCAACACAGTCATGTGTCATCAGTGCGTAGAGCAGTGGGCTTAATACACAGCCCTGGGGGACGCCCGTGCTCAGGCAGATGGTGTCGGAGGTGTTGTTGCCCATGTGTACAAACTGGGGCCTGTTGGTAAGAAGGTCACAAATCCAATTGCACATGGAAGAGCCGGTTAATGCTGTAGATGTGTCAGACCCGACACTTTTTCGGGGAGTGTAACGTTAGGTTTCTTCAACAGCCATAAACAGCCTTGTCAACAACAAGCATGTGCAGCATATGGGCTTCTTCCATTGGCTGCTACGCACCAACTGCACTGATTGGCGACTGTAAGTTTGAAGTGCGAATTTCATCCATTCAACTGAACTGTAGGCTATTCTAGAGTGTAGTAACTGGACTCTATCTACCCTAAGCGGGATGGAACTAAGGCGTGTATAACTTTTCAAAGTTCCTGAAAGATAGTAAAAGGGTTTAACCTTGGATAAAAGCCTCAACTGGAAAAAAACTAGATTTTACAACTGCGTTAATTTGTTTCTCCATTTTAAAGTTAGAGTCCAAAATGACACCAAGGTTTTTGGCAGTATCTTTGACATGTGGCCTTAGGTGTCCTAGATGTACATATGAGTCACAGGCAGCACTGGGACCAAAAACTAGGACCTCAGTTTTATTTTCACTATTGTTTACTATAGTTTGACATCCGCTGCTAGTCTAAAACACCTCACCCCCTTTTCCCGTTTTCATCTTAAACTTTAAGCCTTTCTTTCTTTCTTTCTCCCTATGTCCCATCCTGCTGCACATTCTGTTTGGTAAACTGGTATGAATACACATGCCACACACATAGAATAACAGGGCACGCACATATGTGACAATATATTAGTAGTAATTTACATGAGCTCATGCAACATAACCATCTACATATAATATTACCTCCAACAATTGGATCATGGACAAATTAAAGTTCCTTACCTGGAATGTACGCGGAGCTGGTACTAGAGAGAAGAGACTAAAAATCTTTAATCAAATAAAAACCTTGCAGGCAGATATTGTCTTATTACATAACAAAAGTAACCCACGTTTTCTGTTCAGCACTGTAGCCAGGCTGACAAAGAGTCACAACTCTGTGGAGCCGTGCATTCCTGCAGCACTCAGTAGTGAGGACTTTATGAGCTTCTTTAACAGTAAAATCACGAGAATTAGAGAAGAAATCAACCAGCCGGTTGTAGGTGTTTCTTCAGTTTTAGCGACTTCCCTAGGCTCTGACTTGTCTCTAGACTGTTTTGATCCTATAGACCTCCCTGAGCTGACTTCACTCGTTAATAGAGCTAAGTCAACCACATGTATGTTAGACCCCATCCCGACTCGACTATTCAAAAATGTTTTTTCTCTTATTGGTGCGACAATACTGGACCAAATCAACCTATCCCTAAGCTTAGGATATGTACCACAGGTTTTCAAAGTCGCAGTAATTAAACCTTTACTTAAAAAACCTTCTCTTGACCCAGACACCTTAGCTAATTATAGACCAATTTCTAACCTTCCATTTGTATCTAAAATTCTGGAAAAGGCAGTTTCAAGCCAGTTATGTGACTATTTGTATAGAAATGATCTGTTTGAAGTCTTTCAGTCAGGGTTCAGAATGCATCATAGCACAGAGACAGCACTTGTTCGAGTCACGAATGACCTTCTTATGGCCTCAGATAAGGGATTAGTGTCCATACTGGTTCTACTGGACCTCAGTGCTGACCTTTATAGCTTTATATCAATATGTGTATTATGTGCAGCCTTGTATCGTCTGGTGTAACGTTAAAATATAATAAAGAAACGTCTCGTAATGTGCAGTGTTGTACAGGGATATAAACATTGTATATAAATATAGTCAGATAAAAATCACATTACCGTTCCCGCTGTATGTTTAAACCATGGATGTAAACACTGTGGTTCAGTCAGCAGCGCCCCCTGCAGGTTTGGAGACTTCCGGTTGTAGTGACCGGTTATGAAGCGTTTTTCTTTTGAAGATGGTTTCTTGTTTTATATCGTTTTGTGCTTTGCATCGTTTCTCTATTCGCAGCGTTTGATGATGCTGCATTTGTCTTTGTTTTTTGCAGCACGTTTTTTCATTTGCACCACGTTCCTCTTTTTGTACCTGGTTTTGAGTTTGTGAATTTGAATCGTTTCTGTACTTGAAGCCGTTTTCCTTAACTGAGACGCTTAGGCCGTTGCAGTGCGTTTGGCCCTTGTCGGCCACCGTAGATCCAGCTACACAGACGGCATCAGTACTGGAAGTAAGAATGCTGCAGCTCGTCCTGCTGGAAGTGTCTATGTCTTCCTCACCAGGGGTCTTCTTCCACCACCTGAACTTCACCCAGAATCAACAAAAATGTGATTTAATCCTGATTCTCCTAAAACCCACAATAATCTCCTTTGTCTTGGTCACATTCAACATGAGGTGATGATTCCCACCACGCCTCCAAACAGGGGGGGCAGGCAGGTGGAAGCAGCAGCGGGATGACCAGAGGGGGGGCGCAGGCAGGTGGAAGCAGCAGCGGGATGACCAGAGGGGGGGCGCAGGCAGGTGGAAGCAGCAGCGGGATGACCAGAGGGGGGGCGCAGGCAGGTGGAAGCGATCATCAAGCAGCTTGCTGCAATTTAAAATCCTACAGAATTAATAAAGGGGGTACTTGGGATTGCCTGTATGATCGTTTTAGTCATTTATTTATCTATGGCTTCATATTTGTTAAATATATAATAACAGTTTTTAAAAAGAACCCACAAAAAATCTTGAAAGAAAATCATTTTGTATCCAGCCCAGATGCTTAATGTATTTATTTCAGTTGTCAAATCGTGTCATTTAGGAGGCTACAAACTAAAATGGTACATGTGATTTGTCTACGGTCATTCTGGTCTTGTAGTGTGCTGCCCCCTGGTGGCTGCCAGTGGAACTGTGCTGGAAGACATTAGTAAACTAAATCTCAAGTACCTTCACCTGCCTTCACTCAACTTTAATCTAAATGGACTCCAACGTGCAATTTATAGATGCAATGAATATGTGATTTTAGGAGACTACCTGTGAACCACTCTAGAAAATAAAACTTTCCCACTAGAACCTACTCAGCTGGACTGAACTCGGCCTGGTTTCTTTTCCACTACAATCAGCACCTGCAGCAGAAGTAGGAGGTTGGAGAAGCTGCTGTGACATATTTGATTGTGTGATCTAAAAGGAGAAGACAACACTAAAGATGTAGAACCTGGAGGAGATGATAGATGTGCTGCTGGGTCTGTGGCTTGTGTTCCATATAAAGTTAAAAAATGAGAGAGAGAGAAGCTTCAATTTTTTGTTAGTTCGTCTCGGCGCTGCTGAAAAGTCAGCTGGAGCCGTGAGCAGCTATGAAGAGACAGAGCTCCTGGTAGATCTGGTCGTTCCTTATCCCGTTCGACATCCCTTTTTAATTCTCTCCTCAGCACCAGGTTTATGAACATCTGACCCTCAGAGTTGGATCAGAAACAGACTTTTACTGCTGTTGCTGGTTGAATAACATGAACCAGAATCCGTCAGAGTCTCTTTCTCTGATTTCCTCCTCCTGACTCAGACGTCTGACTCCAACCCCCCGACCAATCAGTGGCCTGTAGTGTGATGATGTCAGATACAGCCGACTCAGCAGCTTAGAACCTCAGCAGAATAGATACAGAAAAGTATCTACTCTGTACGTTAGACCCCTAGTGGAAAAGAACCAAAGTGAGAACATGTTACTGAGAGCAGCTAAAATAAGAGGCTACAGCCTCATCCTGCCAAACACCTACCTGATTATAGCATCATTATTTTATCACAGGAAATGTCTAACATCTTTACAATGAAGAAACTCTTGACAGCGTTGTTGCAAAAGAAAGCTGTTCAGAAAATACTTTGCCAGAAGATTCAAGAAACCTTACTAGATGAGAACCACAACCAACAAGGGTTTAGGAAGCAAAATGTATATTTTTGACAAGGTCAGCAAGTATTTGAAAGGTCAAAGAACTAATGTACAGTATGATGCCTGTATGATGCCTGTGTGATGCCTGTGTGATGCCTGTATGATGCCTGTATGATGCCTGTGTGATGCCTGTGTGATGCCTGTATGATGCCTGTGTGATGCCTGTGTGATGCCTGTGTGATGCCTGTGTGATGCCTGTATGATGCCTGTATGATGTCTGTATGATGCCTGTATGATGCCTGTATGATGCCTGTGTGATGCCTGTGTGATGCCTGTATGATGCCTGTATGATGCCTGTGTGATGCCTGTGTGATGCCTGTATGATGCCTGTGTGATGCCTGTGTGATGCCTGTGTGATGCCTGTGTGATGCCTGTGTGATGCCTGTGTCTCCCCCGTATTAAATGATGCTTCGGGGGTCTGGGGCAGAGCTGGTAGAGGAGCCAAAGATTGTACTCAAATAAAAGTACTGTTACTTCAGAATAATATGACTCAAGTAGAAGTAAAAAGTAGTCATCCAAATAATGACTTGAGTAAAAGTAAAAAAGTACTTGGTGAAAAAACTACTCAAGTACTGAGTAACTGTTGAGTAACGTCTGATTTATTTTTTTAACACAACCATTCAAACAGACAAAAGTACAAAATATTCATCTTCAGGCAAATTAAATCAATAAAATAATAACATAAATTAAAATTAATAAAAAATAAAAAATAGTTTAAATTAAAATAATCTTAAAGTAAATTCAAGTACTTTAATAAGTAATAAAATAATAACAAAATAAAAAAATAAATTAAGCACAAGTAGCACAAAATTTCCAGCCTTTGTACTTTTCTTTTTTAACCAGCAGAACTAGAACAAACATGAACTCATAGAAACTCTGTGTGTGTTTGAGTCTGTGTAAATGTGACAAAACATGCAAAAACTAACATTTTTCCCAAAGAATCACCCAGTGATGTCATGAGATTGACGCGTACGTGGATAA
This sequence comes from Cololabis saira, assembly GCF_033807715.1. Lineage (NCBI taxonomy): Eukaryota > Metazoa > Chordata > Actinopteri > Beloniformes > Belonidae > Cololabis > Cololabis saira. Next base: position 46,833,919 of record NC_084593.1, on the reverse strand, counting down.
AAGGGATAAAAGAAAAGTAACAGCTCAACGTAGCCTAATGTAGCGGAGTAAGAGGAACAGTTTCTTCTTCACAAATCTACTCAAGTAAAAGTACAAAGTATAGTGATTCAAAACTACTCCTAAAAGTACAAAATTTCCCAAAACTTACTCAAGTAAATGTAACGGAGTGAATGGAACTCGTTACTACCAGCTCTGGTCTGGGATATCAGGAGTCTAAGATTGCAGATTCTATACAGAACAGAGCTGCTCGCTGTTTCTTGGGGGTTCAGAAATTTGCTCCGATCTTGGCCGTTCAAGGCGACATGGTTCCTGGTTCCATAAGACGTAAATGTGAGATGATTAGATTGTGGAATCGTTTACGTAATATGCCAGAAGACTGGGTAAATAAGAAAGTTTTTATTTGGAGTAAATTAAATGGCTCGCCATGGGCTAAAGAAATATTTGAATAATTTAAAGAGGTTGGATTACAGTATATGTATAGGAATAACTTAACCTGTTCAATAACTTCAACTAGTGATAAGTTATTTGCTTTATTTGAGACAAAATGGTTAAATGATATTTTGTTTAAGCCCAAATTACGAACATACATCCAAATCAAGCACAATTATGGCCCTGAACCTTATGTTAAAGCAAACCTAAGAAGAAATCAAAGGTGTTTAATGGCTCAGCTGAGAACAGGAATCCTTCCCTGGAATCTGGAAGTCGGCAGATTTAAAAACATTCCCGAAGATGAAAGGTTGTGTGAATTATGTGAACTTAACGAAGTGGAAAGTGAATCACATTTTCTGTTCTATTGCCCTCTGTATGATGAACTGAGAACTCCATTATTTACTGAAATGTCTGTTAAAAACCCAGAAATGTTCTGGTGCTCTGACCATGATAGAATGGACGGGTTGTTTAACTTCAGTGTTTTTAAGTTTGCTCATTTTGTTTGTGAAGCCTGGATAAAGCGTCAGGATTGTTTCTATGTTTAATTGGTACAGGGTCTGTTGTCTGGCTTTCATTTGCTTTATGTTCCTTTTTCTTTTTGTGGTGTCTTGTAAGCCCACTCGGGCTGGGCACTTCATGTGCATGACACGGAAATAAAAACTTCAATCAATCAATCAATCAATCAACTAAAGAAAGTCTGACAAAATGTGCAGAGTTAAGAGCAGATGAGCAGCCATCAGGAAAAGGGTTACAACTTTGTTAACCACCGAACCTGCTAAAGAGCACACACAACGGACCTAGAAAAAGAAAAAGACAAAACTGAAACAACATGGATGGAACCCAGTCCGAATATGAAGCAGCAGAAGAGATGGCACTCCAGCCCTGACCAAAGTGTCCAGTACGGCGCTACAGCGGTCGTTACAGGAGGCACGTAGAAACAACGGTAAAAAATTCACACCACCCTTGTCCATCCAAAGGGAAAGTGGACCAAGCACGTTTGTGCTAAGTGACAGCAGGAAGTGGAATGCATCCCGGCTGACGGGCTGTTCTGCGGGTCCTGGACCCCCCACAGCGGAAGCTGCTGGTGCAGCTCCAGACACTCGGAGGAGAACTACAGTGGTTATTCCACCTGCTCGGATCATGGATGTTCGGATGGGTTAAGAACTGAAAAAACTGAGTTAAATGCCACAGTTACTTATTCGTAAGGAAGGTGAAAAGGTAAGAGAAGAAATGTTCCAGAGAAATTGCCTAGTCAAGTTCTGCAATGACTTAGGACTCTGTAGTTATGTCATGTTTCATTATCCTGTTTGGAATATGGGAGATAAAATAGTCATGTAAGAAAAGTTACAGTGGTATTTTCCTTTAATATGTTGACATATTTAGTTCTTGCTCAACAGAAATGGTATAGCAGCTAAGATTATGCAAATAGTGTTACCTACTAACCTTAGTTCTCACAAATGCCTGGGGGTGTTGTGTCCCCACTAGGTGGCAGAGGATGACCAGGAATGGCAGGTTGAAAGAGGGCTACAGAAAATGCGGGGTTGCTAATAAAGCAGTTGAAAGGAGTTCTGCCTCGGTGCTTTTCTATTTAATACCACCTTGGACACATAACAAGTTGCTTTGGATAAAAGCGTCTGCTAAATCAGGGGTTCTTAACCTTTCTGACCTTGGGGCCCAATTTTTTCAGTACAGAGTGGCCCGAGGCCCGTTAAATATTAACACTGTATAGCAGCGAAGGTCCAGAACATCATAATAAATATATATATATATATATATATATATATATATATATATATATATATATATATATATATATATATTCAAGTAGCCTCATAGTTGTATCAACATCTGCATCTGACTGTTATATTAAAAAAGTACATATTTGCCCATTAACATGTGTAACTTCAATTACACATTTTTTTCTCTTAAAAATAAAATAAATAAATAAGATTTTATTTTATTTTTCAAATGCTATCTTATTTTATTTCTTTACCAGCAGTTTGAATTTCCCCTTCTCTTTGTTAATTGTCTCAACACATTTTTATAATAAATTAATATAAACACATCTTAGCAATTTAAAAGTTTTGCAGTTTTTCTTTCTTCCCCTTAATCTTATGCCCCCACTTTCTGTTGTTCAGTGAGAGAACTGAGCTCTAACTTCTCCTGCCAGGACTTTAAATCTGGGCTGGATGGTGTCAGGTTCTCATGCACATGAGAAGGTGCTCATTGGTGAACCTGGAACGATATTTAGTTTTAATTATGTTCATTGTGGAGAAAGCTGCCTCACAGCTGTATGTGGACCCAAACATGTTTAAGATGGTCAGTTTATTTTTCTGTGACTTCAGTTCAGACTTGAGTGGATATGTTTGATGAAAAACTTTGTGTTTTGTTTCAGTGGCGTTTTACTTTCGCACTTTGAACGCCACGGTCTCTGAACGTATGAGACACTGGTTTTGTCCCAGTGGGAAGACTGAACCAGGATGAATCTGTCCATTCCGGGTTGAACTTCCCTTTCCACCTGTTAGGCTTCTCATCTCTGTAAGAGTCAAGCTAATTACTTACTAAGTAACTTACTAAGTTTTATTTACATTAATAAGTTGTCAGGACTGCGCGTGTCGGATTTCATCCGAGCCTGATCAGCTGAGACGGCCGGGCAGAACCCGCAGCTCTCTGGCCGCTGCAGCAGAGTCACTTTCCGATGCTTTTGCGAGCCCGAACAACAGTCCAGTCCAGCAGACACATCTACATGTACAATCCTTCAGCAGTAACGATGGAGCCCACCGCCCGAGCGGCACCGACCTCCCCGGCTGCGCGGACGAGTCAGGATAAATGATCACGCCGCGCTCGCTCGCTCTGGGCGCAGACCCTAGTAATCGATCCCTGATCCTGGCGGATCTAAACCTACTCTGTGCAAAATGAAGGTTATTTTCTATAAATACACACCATTTCTCTTACTATTACACCTAGAGCTAGCTGAGGGTCTTCTTCTCCTCATTTGGTTGGGAGTTGCTATGCAGTCCCGCGGCCCCCGCGGCCCACACGTACAAAACTGAATTTTTTTCGCGGCCCACTAGATGGCGCTCGCGGCCCAAGTGTGGGCCGCGGCCCTATGGTTAAGAATCACTGTGCTAAATGACAGTAGTAGTAATCAACTTACAGGACTAGAATCAAACTGTAATCAACATATAGGACTCAAATTAATTACCAAACATGTAATAGCAATTATAATCAACAAGTGATTACAATTGGGAGTGTTGTTGTCAGTTTGTGGATGTCTGGCTGAATGGACGTCAGCTTCAGACAGAGATCGGGCTGAACATCCAACTTATTCCTGTACTTAGTATTTATAGCCACAAGTGCTGAAAATTCCATTTCAAACAGATATGTTATCGCAAATGGTATAAGAAACATCAATGCCTTCTTAGACAGAGCAGTATACGCCACCCCTGGCCCCCCATACACATATATACGTAGACGCCTCATGACATGCTGCAACGTAATCCAACGTGGCCGCCATATTGGATGGGTCTCCTCACTCCAGGCTAAATTAACTACACTGGAGTTACAGAGTTAGGCCCTGTCCCAATACTACCACTACCCCTAGTTTTCATCCCTACCCCTAAATTGTGCACGTTCCCGTGAGGGTAGTGGTGTCCCAATTCCTCTTTCCACCTAGGGGTTCGTCGTCATTTGCGGACTGAATAAAAAAAAAACAAACATGGCGGACATTTCTTATTCTTTAGTGAATAAAATCAATATTTTGAGTTAATTTCTGCATAAAAATGCGTTTTGATTACATTTCTAGCGAGAAATATATATTTTACTTTCATAATATTCACTCAGTGAAGGTACATAATCACTCGCTGGAAAACCTCAGGAAGACAGGTATGACTAAATGTAGTAAAAAATAACAACATTAGTCCTCATCAACCTCTATAAACTTCAGGGTTGGTCCAATAAATGGTGAGATGTTCTAGAAAGGAGGTAAAAGTGGAAGATTTGGGCCCTGTCCCAATCACCCCACTACCCCTACTTTTCAGCACTACCCCTAAATTGTGCGCGTTCCCGTGAGGGTAGTGGTGTCCCAATTCCTCTTTTCACCTAGGGGGAGTGGGGTAAACGAGGGTAGTGGCTATGAATCTGTCCCTACGGATCGAGGGATTTCAGATCCTCACTAGTTGACCTAGGGACAGAAAAATTTCCCAGAATGCTTTTCGTCGTCATTTGCAGACTGAATCAAAAAAAAAAACATGGTGGACATTTCTTATTCTTTTGTGAATAAAATCTATATTTTGAGTTAGTTTCTGCATAAAAATGCGTTTTGATTACATTTTTAGCAAGAAATATATATTTTACTTTCATAATATTCACTCAGTGAATGTACATAATCACTCGCTTGCCCGTTGTTGCGAAGTCTTTTTCAAACCTCGCCAGAATAAAGGCTGATTTATGGTTCCGCATTACACCAACGCAGAGCCTACGGCGTAGATTACGCGGCGACGCGCGCCGTACGCCGTACCCTACGCCGTACCCTACGCCGTAGGCTTTGCGTCGATTTAACGCGGAACCATAAATCAGATCCGGAGCCGGCAGGCAGAAATCTCGAAATTTTCACAGCAAATTTCTGTTAGATTTCATCTATTAAACCAACATTTATATTCCTAAATGATTTATTTCAGCCAGAGGTAATTCTCCACAGAGCTGCAGGTTTCTCCCCCGGGACGACGGCGCAGGGCGATCACGTCTGTACTCCGGCTGCTGCTGCTCCGAGCCGGCGGCTCTTATCATCGCCGAAAACATCGGGTCAAATTTCTTAACAGGCGTTATTTGGATAAACTGAGCCCAGGTTGGGGATCTTAACGGTTACTTTTACACCTGAAAAAATATTAAAACTTAATAAAGTGGCATATTAACAGCGTTACAGCTGAAATTAAAACAGCTTTTGGCTCTCAGCTTCCTGATTTTAGTGGTGGTGATGAAAGTAGGAGTAGGGGGATATTGGGACAGACCTGGAAAGATTTCAAGGGCCCTAAAATCTGTCCCTTCTTTTTTAGGGGTAGGGATAGAAAGTAGGGCTAGTGAAAGAAAGTAGGGGGTGTATTGGGATTGGGCCTTACAGTTACAGCCAGTACACGCAAGAAGCTGCAAAACAGTTCTTTTTCAAGGGTTTTAGCTCCCCAGCCCCAGTTCAAGCCTAACAGGGTAGTATAAGACCCTGGAAGGACCTGGATTTATTTTTATAGATATATTTATTGAGGGCAATAAGAGAGAAAAAAAAAAAGATTCACAATAACAATAGAAATATCAATATTTTCCCCTTTTTTAACTTTTCAAAACAATAATTAAATAAAAATAAATAAATATAAATAAGAAAGAAAGAAAAAATAAATAAATAAATAAATAAATAAATAAATAAAACAACTCTCCCCTTCAGCAAGACCTGATCCTGGATAGCATAAAATGGGATTTCCAAATCTGGATCACTTTGATCCAGATTACATTTTTTGAACAACTGGCCCCAGAATATTCTAATTTTTTGAGATAGGATATTTGAGTTTTCTTAAGCTGTAAGCCATGATCAGCAATATTAAAATAATAAAAGGCTTGCAATATTTCAGTTGATTTGTAATTCAATTCAATTTTATTTATATAGCGTCTAATCAAGACGCTTTCCAGAGATCCAGAACATAAACCCCCGAGCAGTTATTACATAAACAATGGCAGGTAAAAACTCCCATAGTGGGAGAAAAACCTTAAGCCAAACAGTGGCAAGGAAAAACTCCCCTTTAGGAGGGAAGAAACCTGGATCTGGATCATAAGGGGGTAGAAACCTGGACCAGGACCTGGATCATAAGGAGAAACCTGGACCAGGACCTGGATCATAAGGAGAAACCTGGACCAGGACCTGGATCATAAGGGGGTAGAAACCTGGACCAGGACCTGGATCATAAGGGGGTAGAAACCTGGACCAGGACCTGGATCATAAGGGGGGACACTCCTGCCGATGGCCAGACTGGGGGGTCACGGACGGCAACAGTACTTGTAATGAATCCAGAATGTATGACATTTTTGCATAACAGAAGATAAAGGACTTTATCAAAATATTCCAATTTTCTGAGACAGACCTGTATACTTTTTAGTATGGCATTTCGGACGCACCGTTTTTTTTTAAATTATTTGTAGGGGGGCCATGGCCACCCCTGCCCCCTGGTGACGCCACTGCTGCTGCGCCTGCGCAGACGGCGGTGACGTCCCCGTGTAGGGAGCCGCTGTTGTGGTCCGTCTCCCCCGCCCCCCCCACGTACCGCGCCGCCGCCGCTGACGCCGCTGCCGCGACCACCGCTCCCGCATCTGTTGCCTGGCTACGTTTAAAGGGTAAGTTAGCACCCTGCTATCCAGGAGCGGCCGCTGGATCCGCCCTCACTGCCTTGCTGTAAGCGCCGGCTCCGACCACTGCTGCAGGCTGAGACCCGCAGAGATGGCTGCGCCTGCGCCGCCGCCGCGCGGCTGAAGCGGCGGGCGCGTCGCCGCGGCGCTGCCGCTCCGCCGCGGTGACTGGACATGGGCCGCTCGGCTCACGGCGGCCGTGACGGGGCCTGAACGCCCCGGCCCTGCTCTACCATGGACTCCTTCCTGCAGATCGCGCCGCACTCGCTGGCCATCGTGCTGTCCCGGCTCTCCGCCGCCGCGGAGGCGGCAGGAGCGGCAGGAGCGGCAGGCGCGGCGGGCGCGGTGACGGAGAGCGACGCGCTGCCGCGACACCACACCGGCTACGAGATCTTCGCAGACTTCAAGGCGGAGAACGCGCAGCAGCACGTGTGGAGCGGGCTGGTGCGCCAGGCCGTGTCGGAGATCTTCTTCCTGGGCTGGATCGACGAACACGTGCTGCTGATCCAGGGCAAGGAGGACCACCTGGAGGTGCTGCGGGAGGGCTGGATGCGCAGGGCCCTGCAGCCGCCCCGGGGCTTCACCATCAAGTACCTGGGTAAGGCCCGCCGCCCCTGCGCTCACCTGTCTGGGCTGGCCCCGCCCACCTGCTGTATTTACCGCTGGATATCCGTCATTCATTCATTCATTCAGGGGTCCGTGGGGAGTAGCAGAGCCCCGCCCCTACCGGAAAAGAGGGGCGGGGTCTATGCTCTGGCCCCGCCCCTGCCGGAAAGGAGGGGCGGGACATATGCTCTGACCCCGCCCCTATCGAAAAAGAGGGGCGGGGTCGCCGGTTTGGCCCAGCCCCCAAGTCTCGCGCTCAGAAGGCACGCCGATTTTTTCCAGTGGCCAGCCGCGGTACTGCAACAAAAAATCCCATGTGGCCCAGAAAGCTTTTTTCCCATAGACCGCAATAGTAAAAGATAAGCCTCTAAAACTGTTCACAGGAACCTCCAGCTGTAATCACCGGCAATTACTAATCTTTGTATTCTATATTTTTAAGTCATGGACTTTATATCCGTCAAAAATGTTTTATAACGGCCAGAAAAGTCAAAGAAAAGTCTCTTTCTGGGCGTGACGTCACAGCCGTGTCGGTGCATGGATGTATTATATTAATACATATTATATTAATACATTAATAATATATGTAATACTATACATGTAATAATATACATTATTTAAGATATTATATTAATACATATTATATTAATATTCGCGTCATTGCCCCGGGGCATGATGGGAGGCCCCAGAGCATCATGGGAGGTGACTCAACTGCGCATGCTCTATGGGCCCCACAACGCAGAAGTAAACCCGGAAGTCAGGAAATATTTCGGCGTATGCGCCAGGCGAGCAACTTCCATTGAAATGAACGGCGGCCATTTTCCTGTCCCGTATCCAGGTTAAATAATACATCCATGGGTTGGCCCCACGGACATGTCTCCTCCTCCTTCCATGGAGCTGCTGGAGGTGTCCTGTGAACAGTTTAAGAGGCTTCTCTGTTACTATTGCGGTCTATGGGAAAAAAGCTTTCTGGGCCCCATGGGATTTTTTGTTGCAGTACCGCGGCTGGACACTGGGAAAAAGCAGCGTGCCTTCTGAGTGCGGGACCCGGGGGCTGGGTTGGCCCAGCCCCGACCGGAAGAGAGGGGCAGAGTCGAGTGTTTAGCCCTGCCCCCGACGCGCAGGCAGGTTTGAGTTGTTCTGATGGATCAAAACATGTCAGATCTTCATCAGGATCTCAGCCAGTACTCGAGTTGTAAAAATAAATAAGGGGGGATGGTGGATTTGATCATATGGGGACAGATAATTTGTGCTGATTACAAATAATATAATATATTACAAATAATAGCAGTGACCAAAACACCTGCAGAAATACTGCAGGAATGACATAGCAGCAGTTAAATGCAGCCTTCTGTAAGCTTTAAATATCCACTGGGCTTACATCAAATACATCAAAACACAACAATAAAAACAGTTTTCTGAACTTATCAATATGACTCTGTCCTTCACAGGATAAGTAACATGGATCACTGCAAAAACTCAAAATCTTAACAAGAATATTTGTCTTATTTCTAGTTAAAATGTCTCATTTTAGTAAAAAAATCTCATTACACTTAAAACAAGACTCATCACTGGAAAAAACAACAATTTTCACCTGTTTCAAGTAGATTTTCACTTGAAATAAGTAGAAAAATCTGCCAGTGGAACAAGATTTTTTTGCTTGTAATAAGAAGATAAATCTTGTCCCACTGGCAGATTTTTCTACTTATTTCAAGTGAAAATTTACTTGAAACAGGTGAAAATTGTCAAATAAGTTATTGTTCTGGTGATGACTCTAAATGTTGAAATAGCAGTAAAACCACATTCATTGATGAAATGACATAAGGGATGGAAAGGAGGGATGGCAGTTTTACAGGGGGGATGATTTGGACCGTTTTTATTTCAGGGGGGATGATTTGGACCGTTTTTATTTCAGGGGGGATGATTTGGACCGTTTTTATTTCAGGGGGGATGATTTGGACCGTTTTTATTTCAGGGGGGGATGATTTGGACCGTTTTTATTTCAGGGGGGATGATTTGGACCGTTTTTATTTCAGGGGGGATGCCATCCCTCCTCATCCCCCCTCAACTCCAGTACTGCTCTCAGTGAATAACATCAACATTTGAAAACATGAAAGTTTCCATTCTCTTCTGTCAGCAACGTCTACACCTGCTTCTGTAGATGATCTCACACCTGAGAGTAGTTCTGCTCTGCTGATGTATGTCATTCTAACTTCTAAACTCACTTGGATACTGGGATCTGCTGCTGCAGGAGAAAGAGCTCCAGGGTATTTGTTTCCCTGTCTTTATTTAATTATTTTTTTTCTAATGATAAAACTGGGTTACAGACATTGTTTTTGAAGACTAAAATAAAATGTCAATGTATGCAGTCCTAAGTTCTCCATTCAATTCACTTCACTTCAATTTCATTTATATAGTAGTAGTAGTAGTAGAAGTTTATTGCAGACTCGTGGTCCATACAAAAACAAACCAATTACATAGAACAAAATACATACAAAACAGCAGGGACAGTTACAAATACAAGCTTTTAAGCCAATGTCTCCTGAGACAAGAGGAGTATCTGACGCAGCTCTTCCCAGGGTCATTTATATTCACAATGATGCCATTCACACACTCATCCAAACGGCACATGAAACTGTGCATTACATTCCTAAGAACAGCTTGAAGAGTGTTGACTCTTGCAGCCACTATAGCGTCCATTACAACAGTTGTCTGTAGGATCTTTCCAGAGATCCAGAACATGAACCCCCCAAGCAATTATTACATAAATAATGGCAGGTAAAAACTCCCCTAGTGGGAGAAAAACCTTAAGCCAAACAGTGGCAAGAAAAACTCCCCTTTAGGAGGAAGAAACCTGGACCAGGACCTGGATCATAAGGGGGTAGAAACCTGGACCAGGACCTGGATCATAAGGGGGTAGAAACCTGGACCAGGACCTGGATCATAAGGAGAAACCTGGACCAGGACCTGGATCATAAGGGAGTAGAAACCTGGACCAGGACCTGGATCATAAGGGGGTAGAAACCTGGACCAGGACCTGGATCATAAGAAGAAACCTGGACCAGGACCTGGATCATAAGGGGGTAGAAACCTGGACCAGGACCTGGATCATAAGAAGAAACCTGGACCAGGACCTGGATCATAAGGGGGGGGCAGGTTCAGCACGCAGCTCCTGAAGCTCTGGCCTGCAAACATGCACAGACCGCCGGTAGGATCCAGGCCCTAGTGGTCTGTAGAGGACCTGCAGGTCTGGATCTGGACCCTAGTGGTCTGTAGAGGACCTGCAGGTCTGGATCTGGACCCTAGTGGTCTGTAGAGGACCTGCAGGTCTGGATCAGGACCTGCAGGTCTGGATCTGGACCCTAGTGGTCTGTAGAGGACCTGCAGGTCTGGATCTGGACCCTAGTGGTCTGTAGAGGACCTGCAGGTCTGGATCTGGACCCTAGTGACCGGTAGAGGACCTGCAGGTCTGGATCAGGACCCTAGTGGTCTGTAGAGGACCTGCAGGTCTGGATCTGGACCCTAGTGACCGGTAGAGGACCTGCAGGTCTGGATCAGGACCCTAGTGGTCAGTAGAGGACCTGCAGGTCTGGATCTGGACCCTAGTGGTCTGTAGAGGACCTGCAGGTCTGGATCTGGACCCTAGTGGTCTGTAGAGGACCTGCAGGTCTGGATCTGGACCCTAGTGGTCTGTAGAGGACCTGCAGGTCTGGATCTGGACCCTAGTGGTCTGTAGAGGACCTGCAGGTCTGGATCTGGACCCTAGTGGTCTGTAGAGGACCTGCAGGTCTGGATCTGGACCCTAGTGGTCTGTAGAGGACCTGCAGGTCTGGATCTGGACCCTAGTGGTCTGTAGAGGACCTGCAGGTCTGGATCTGGACCCTAGTGACCGGTAGAGGACCTGCAGGTTTCCTAAGTTTGCGTAGCTTCAATCCCCTAAAAACCAATCCTAACTTTGTCTCACAGAAATCTCTCTTTCTTTCTCCCACACGGTCGTCTTCATCTGGGTTCTGTTGTTGAAGCTAGCATGAATACTGGACTTGGAGAGGTTCCATCTCCTCAGCGTCCCCCCAGCAGCTCTGGTTCCTGTCCTTCTTCGTTAGTATGCAGTGCTGCACTCTGAAGTGAGAGGTGGACGTGTCCAGACTTCAGTGAGACGAGGGGCACATATCAGGGGTCCAAACCTCCTTCCTAAAGCTGCCTTTGGTTATTTGGGTTCACGTGAAACGCCATCACAGGTTTGACGGTGTTTCTGACCTGGACATCTTTACCACAGCTCCACGTGTTCGCTGAGCAGCTATGACTTTTCCAACATCCAGCAGGAGTTGGTTATCGAGGAACATCAGTTCTACAGTTTCTTCTGCTATTGTAGTGGCTAAAGGCTGAATTATGGATCTGCCTTAAAGGAGCATGAGGCAGGATTTATGAAAAAAATGTGTAAACGTTTTAAGTTTTCTAGTAATAATGTCAGATGAAGCGTTCCAAACCCAAAAGAATGAGTCCTCTAGTGTATCTCTCCGTTGCCTTGAACAGGCTGTTGCTGCAAAATGTGCTGCAGTGCTGGCCCCGAATTTCCCGCGCTGTCCTGCGGATGTGACGTCACATGACGCTGCATGCGCGTTCTCCCCGTTCTCCCGTGCCGGCTTCACTGTTGGCTGCAGTACCCCCGACGGCCGTCGTGGTGAAGGGTGGCGCTAGAGAGTCTCATTTCTTAAAAGGAGCCTCATGCTCCTTTAAATCAACGCAGAGCTTACGCCGTAGGGTAACTACTAGGGATGGGCGGTATGGACTAAAAAATGTATCACGATAATTTCTGGCATTTATCCCGATAACGATAAAAATGACTATTAAAAAAAATACCAATTCAACTCCACCTTTGTAACTATAAATCTATCACCACATTCAGTCTTTGGAGCCCCCAAATCACTGCTCTAAAAGATACTAAATACTACTAAACTACACCAATTACATTGAATTAATAAAAACCAATTAAATGAGTTACACCTGTACTGCAAAACTGTAATGACTCAAATGAAACAAGTTTGAAATGTAAGAACAGATTCAACATTTATTCAAACTGCATGGCTAAACAGTGGGATAACAGTGCAAACAGCTAAAGTACCATTGTCCTTCAAGTTTTATTAGCTTATAAAATCACAAAGTAGAAAAAAATACAACATGATAAATAAAGAAACAGGACAAATAAATAAAAGTTCACTGAAAATAAAATCCTATCAGTGATGACCTCTTCTAATATAAATAAAATGTGCAAATTAACCTGTGGTTGGAACATGCCACAAATTACATACTATTGCAATTTTTTTTCTCAGCAGCAGCTGTTATATATAATAATAGGTAACCCTTTCTTTTACAGTACAGTAATAACCAGGTAATACCTTGGTAATTACACTGTAATTACCTAGTAGTACCTTGTATTTACAAGGTAATTACATGGTAACTACCAGGTAATTTACCCAGTAAGTACTAGGTAATTATTACGTATTTTCTTGTACCATGTAATTATGTGTATTTACCATGTAATTACATGGTAAATACCTGGTTGTTTAAACTAAACATTACTAGGTAATTACAAAGACATTAGATGGGAACTATGAGGGAAATTGCAGGTATTTACTAGGTTAATATTGGTAACTACCAGTCAATTTACTATGTAATTACTCTGAAATTACATGAATTATTTCTAAGTAAGTACCAGGTAATTACTAAGTATTTTTCTGCAAACTACCAGGAAATTATAACCTATATTTGAGGTAGTTACCAGCTAATTACACTTCAATGACCATGTAGTTACCTTGTATTTACTATACATTTCATGGATAACTACCGGGTATTTACCCATTCATTATTGATTCATGTATTATCAATGGATTGGTGCATGTACCCCCGAGGGTGTAAATGACTCTATTGACCTTGTAATTAACCTGATAGTTACCATGTTTTACCTGGTAATTGACCTTGTAGTTACTTGCCCAGTAATTCTATTTCCTAAGTATTTACCCAATAAGTACAGACATTTTTACCTGGCTTTTACCCATTAATTAAAGTGAAACTGGACTGTAAAATAAAGCGTGTGTTGTTTCCATAATATTACCTGGTAATTGTAGATTATAATTATAAAGATTTGAACAATTGGCAAAACGTCTGATAATTACCTCCCCTTTACCCCGCAATTAGAAAGTTGGACCACACCCCCTCACACACCCCCTCACACACACCCCCTCACACACACCCCCTCACATATCCCTCCTCACACACACCCCCTCACACACACCCCCTCACATACACCCCCTCACATATACCCCCTCACACACACCCCCTCACATATCCCTCCTCACACACACCCCCTCACATATACCCCCTCACACACACCCCCTCACACACACCCCCTCACATATCCCTCCTCACACACACCCCCTCACATATCCCTCCTCACACACACCCCCTCACATATACCCCCTCACACACACCCCCTCACACACACCCCCTCACATATACCCCCTCACACACACCCCCTCACATATACCCCCTCACACACACCCCCTCACACACACCCCCTCACATATACCCCCTCACACACACCCCCTCACACACACCCCCTCACACACACCCCCTCACATATACCCCCTCACACACACCCCCTCACATATACCCCCTCACACACACCCCCTCACACACCCCCCCTCACATATACCCCCTCACACACACCCCCTCACACACACCCCCTCACACACACCCCCTCACACACACCCCCTCACATATACCCCCTCACACACACCTCCTCACACACACCCCCTCACATATACCTCCTCACACACACCCCCTCACACACACCCCCTCACATACACCCCCTCACACACACCCCCTCACACACACCCCCTCACATATACCCCCTCACACACACCCCCTCACACACACCCCCTCACATATACCCCCTCACACACACCCCCTCACACACACCCCCTCACACACACCCCCTCACATACACCCCCTCACACACACCCCCTCACACACACCCCCTCACACACACCTCCTCACACACACCTCCTCACACACACCCCCTCACATACACCCCCTCACACACACCCCCTCACACACACCTCCTCACACACCTCCTCACACACACCTCCTCACATACACCCCCTCACACACACCTCCTCACACACACCCCCTCACATATACCCCCTCACATACACCCCCTCACATATACCCCCTCACACACACCCCCTCACACACACCCCCTCACATATACCCCCTCACATACACCCCCTCACACACACCCCCTCACATATACCCCCTCACACACACCCCCTCACACACACCCCCTCACACACACCTCCTCACACACACCTCCTCACACACACCCCCTCACATATACCCCCTCACATACACCCCCTCACATATGCCCCCTCACACACACCCCCTCACACACACCCCCTCACACACACCCCCTCACATATCCCTCCTCACACACACCCCCTCACACACACCCCCTCACACACACCCCCTCACATACACCCCCTCACACACACCCCCTCACACACACCCCCTCACACACACCTCCTCACACACACCCCCTCACATATACCCCCTCACATACACCCCCTCACATATACCCCCTCACATATCCCTCCTCACACACACCCGCTCACACACACCCCCTCACATACACCCCCTCACATATACCCCCTCACACACCCCCTCACACACACCCCCTCACATATACCTCCTCACACACACCCCCTCACATATACCCCCTCACACACACCCGCTCACACACACACCCTCACACACACCCCCTCACACACACCCCCTCACACACACACCCTCACATATACCCCCTCACACACACCCCCTCACATATACCTCCTCACACACACCCCCTCACATACACCCCCTCACACACACCCCCTCACATATACCTCCTCACACACCACCACCACCTTGTAACACATACACCAAAACAGGTGATCTGTCAAAGACTTTTTTTTTCTTGAAAAGGATAAAGAAAAAAATATAAAGTTCTGTATAAAAACATATTGTACAGTGTAAAACGTATTTCACAGTGTAAAACATAAAACTAGGCACAGTGTTAAAATATAAGCACATTCAGTCAATCAATGCAACAAATAAAAAACACAGTGCATTCAATAACGATATAACAACATATTTAGATCTCAAACTGGCATGTCAAGGACCCCCGTATTATCTGCATTTGGCCATCACCCTTAATCTCAAATTTTTTTTCCAGAGACCCTCACAGAAGCAAAGATTTGAGACATGTAAACAACAAAAACACGGGGCGAACCACAATAAAATAACTTTTCATAAGTTTCAACACAAAACATGACAAGTTAATCATTTGCTTGCATATTTTACCAACTCTGGAGCAGCGTTAGCATGCTGCTACGCTCGGACGGGAACAGGAAGTTAAGCTTTGTCAATAACGGAAGTAACAGAGGAAGAACGGTGCTCTTCAAAAAAAAAAAGCATAAAAATAAAACGTAAAATGACAGAAGTGCTTTATTCACTCTTTACGTAATCTGCTGCCATTTACACGCACCACCAGCTGAAAAATAGCAGATCTACAAACTTATAGCGCAGCACTCTGCCCTGAGTGCAGCGATATGAGCTTGTAGATTTGCTGTTTTTCAACAGCTACTTTACAATATTTAAAGTAGTAATATTTAACTGTCAGGTTAATTACAAGGTCAATAGAGTCATTTACACCCTCGGGTGTACCTGCACCAATCTATTGATAATACATAAATCAATAATGAATGGGTAAATACCCGGTAGTTATCCATGAAATGTATAGTAAATACAAGGTAACTACATGGTCATTGAAGTGTAATTAGCTGGTAACTACCTCAAATATAGGTTATAATTTCCTGGTAGTTTGCAGAAAAATACTTAGTAATTACCTGGTACTTACTTAGAAATAATTCATGTAATTTCAGAGTAAATACATGGTAAATACCTGTAATTTCCCTCATAGTTCCCATCTAATGTCTTTGTAATTACCTAGTAATGTTTAGTTTAAACAACCAGGTATTTACCATGTAATTACATGGTAAATACACATAATTACATGGTACAAGAAAATACGTAATAATTACCTAGTACTTACTGGGTAAATTACCTGGTAGTTACCATGTAATTACCTTGTAAATACAAGGTACTACTAGGTAATTACAGTGTAATTACCAAGGTATTACCTGGTTATTGCTGTGCTGTAAAAGAAAGGGTAACGTAATAATGTTATATATAATAATATATAATGTAAAATATATAATAAATGACTTGTATTGCCATCCTTTGCACTCACGTTCATTGGCGTAGGGTACGCGTCGATTTAACACAGAACCATAAATCAGTTTTACACAAAAACGTCATCAACGGGAATTTATCGTTTTTACCGTGAGATACAAATTCTTACCGTGGGGAATATTTTTGACGGTTTATCGTGAACGGTAAAATATCACCCATTCCTAGTGACTATGCGTGGAGGCGACGCAGACCGAACGCAGACCGAGAGGGCTGTGATTGGTTCGCTTTGTAGCAACGCTTTTCTGGTTCTGGTTCGTGAAGCAGTCGTGAACTTTCAGCGCTCTTTTCTTCGCGTATGTTATTTTTTTTTTTTATTTGTTTATTTATTTATTTTTTTTTTGGGTTGTTTTGTTTTTTTGCACAATAGTTGTCCTTATCTCTTTGATTCACTGTGACCGGAAAAACCGGAAGCTAAAAAAAGTTTTTTCAGCTAGTGCTCTGGGGGGGTTTTGCACCGCGGCGAAATGGAGTGACGGAGAAGTCCGAAGTACGGTGGCCGAGACCCGCCATTGCTGCAAATAAAAGAAATGCTGCAAATGTAAAAAAAAAAAAAACCCGCTGCAAATAAAATAAAAAACGACGCAAATAAAAAAGCCACAACAGAAGTGAATTACTGGGGACTATTTTTGCCGATGCACCGGTGTTGCACGTTAAAAATGACACGACGTTGAACACTAACCTTTTCACTTATTTTCTCGTTCGTTGTTCTTCTTATTCCTCGCTCTTCTTATTTCTTCCTTTTCACTTATTTTCTCGTTCGTCTTCTTCTTCTCCTCTCACGTTAAAACACTGGTGCATCAGCAAAAATAGTCCCCGGTAATTCACTTCCGTTGTGGCTTTTTTATTTGCGTCGTTTTTTTTTTTATTTGCAGCAGCGTTTGTTTTTATTTGCAAAGCATTTATTTTATTTGCAGCAGCGTTTCTTTTTATTTGCAGCGTTTCTTTAATTTTCAGCAATGGCGGGTCTCGGCCACCGTACCGAAGGGTTCACGACGGCGTCACGGCAACAGCGTAGGCTCTGCGTTGGGTTAACGCAGAGCCTTAAATCAGGCTTTACTGTTTTTCCTTGTGGATGGAAAGGATGTAAGATGAGCACTTAGAGCTAGCTGTGGAAGAACAGTCCAGCTCTGACTTTAGTCCCATCTTTGTTGTTTCACTTTCACAATTCAGACTCCTGGGAAAAAAACTCCTCTAGAGTCATTGGAATCACAAGACGATGATGAATCAGTTTGATCTCAGTTTCTGTTGGCAGTAAGAGTGAACTATAGCTGAACTCCTAAGAATCATCTTGAGCAAATAATATATTTCCATTGTTCTGATTGGGTCAATCATCCAGATCCATCATCATTCCTGAATTAATTTCCTTGTACAAACCCCCACAGCTCAGCAACTGTTCCACGTGGGGGCGCTAGAACGTCCTGAAGAGGACACTGATACCAACAAATACAAAACTGTTCTGTTTGAAAGAAATGAATACATTAAGTGAAATTTACATGCAAAAGCAGTTTTCTAGTTTGGCTCCTGGAAAACCTCAGGAAGACAGGTATGACTAAATGTAGTAAAAAATAACAACATTAGTCCTCATCAACCTCTATAAACTTCAGGGTTGGTCCAATAAATGGTGAGATGTTCTAGAAAGGAGGTAAAAGTGGAAGATTTGGGCCCTGTCCCAATCACCCCACTACCCCTACTTTTCAGCACTACCCCTAAATTTTGCGCGTTCCCGTGAGGGTAGTGGTGTCCCAATTCCTCTTTGCATCTAGGGGGAGTGGGGAAAACGAGGGTAGTGGCTATGAATCTGTCCCTACGGATCGAGGGATTTCAGATCCTCACTAGCTGACCTAGGGACAGAAAAATTTCCCAGAATGCTTTTCGTCGTCATTTGCGGACTGAATAAAAAAAAAAACATGGTGGACATTTCTTATTTTTTAGTGAATAAAATCTATATTTTGAGTTAGTTTCTGCATAAAAATGCGTTTTGATTACATTTTTAGCGAGAAATATATATTTTACTTTCATAATATTCACTCAGTGAATGTACAAAATCACTCGCTTGCCCGTTGTTGCGAAGTCTTTTTCAAACCTCGCCAGAATAAAGGCTGATTTATGGTTCTGCGTTACACCAACACAGAGCCTACGGCGTAGGTTACGCGGCGACGCTCGCTGTACGCCGTACCCTACACCGTACCCTACGCCGTACCCTACGCCGTAGGCTCTGCGTCTGCATCTCGAAATTTTCGGAGCAAATTTCTTAACAGGCGTAGCTACAACTGTTAGATTTCATCTATTAAACCAAAATTTATCTTCCTAAATGATTTATTTCAGCCAGCGGTAATTCTCCACAGAGCTGCAGGTTTCTCCCCGGGACGACGGCGCAGTTTGACCCGGCCGTGAGCTGCTGCTGCTCCGAGCCGGCGGCTCTTCTCATCCCCGAAAACATCGTAGCAACTTTCTTAACAGGTGTTATTTGGATAAACTGAGCCCAGGTTGGGGATCTTAACGGTTACTTTTACGCCTGAAAAAATATTAAAACTTAATAAAGTGGCATATTAACAGCGCTACAGCTGAAATTAAAACAGCTTTTGGCTCTCAGCTTCCTGATATGGTGTGACGTTTGTGCAAACGTAACTACGCAGTCTCTTACGTACCCGAACGTAAACCACGCAGTGACGTAGCAAGCAAAATTTAGGGGTGGTGCTGAAAAGTAGGGGTAGGGGGAGTATTGGGACTGGGCCCTGGGAAGATTACAAGGGCCCTAAAATCTGTGGCTTCTTTTTTAGGGGTAGTGGTAAAAAGTAGGGGGTGTGTTGGGATTGGCCCTTGGTCACATTTCTGTTTTTTATCCTCACTTACTTACTCTGTGTGACATGATAACTTCTACAGTTCTGCTGAAATGTCACCTATGTTTCCTTTATTATTAATTATTCCAGATTTGTTCACGTTAACCAGCTGGTTGCTGAGATAAACTCATTGGGCAGCGTTTCAGGACGGTTTTGTGGAGGACTCGGGGGTTCTGGTGTGTCCTACATGGAGCTGCAGCTCTATCTGGGTCACACAGAACACCACTACACACACACACACACACACACACACACACACACACACACACACACACACACACACACACACACACACACACACACACACACACACACACACACACACACACACACACACACACACACTCTGAGATGGTAGTACTCGGATTACACCATGCTGCTGCACTCACGCATGTGCGTGGGGACAAAGAGCAGCTGGAACCACGTCGTCATGGCAACCCTCTTAGCTCGTATGTCAGTGAGGGAGGGGGGACGGGGGATCCTCGGCTCCACGGGATTGGTCCCCCCCCCCCTCGTCTTTGTGTCACGCAAGGCATTGTGGGTAGGGGGGCGGAGCTAAGTGATTGTGTGAGAGAGAGGGGTCTGCAGTTAGAACAGAAGCTCTCTCCCCCCTCAACTTTCCCCTGGACGTTAGTTAGAGACGAGGGAACTGGACGTTAGTTAGAGACGAGGGAACTGGACGTTAGTTAGAGACGAGGGGAGGCCCACCACCGTCTCCAGAGGTAGGAACCAATCCGTCTGTCCATCTGTTCATCCGTCTCAGGCTTAGCCTGCTCCTAGCTAGCGTTAGCGTGTGTACCGACGCGACGGGAACAGGCCGAGGACGAGATAAGATTGATGCAGATGTAGAGGAGGAGAAGAGGGAGGTCGGGGAAGTCTGAGGGACGGAGGGAGAGGAGAGGAGGGAGAGGAGAGGAGGAGAGGAGTGGAGGGAGGGAGCACTAATAAAGGAGGGGGTGTGGCTTAGGTTTGTGGACAAAGGAGGCCGTCTCATTGTTTACTACCACTGCAGTGGAACAAATCAGATCTGTACTCCAACACCAACAACCTCCTCTTCATCAGTCTTCCTCTTCATCAGCCCTGAGTCCTCCTCTTCATCAGCTCTGAGAGCTCCTCTTCATCAGCCCTGAGTCCTCCTCTTCATCAGCTCTGAGAGCTCCTCTTCACCAGACCTCAGTCCTCCTCTTCATCAGACCTGAGAGCTCCTCTTCATCAGACCTGAGAGCTCCTCTTCATCAGACATCAGTCCTCTTCTTCATCAGACCTCAGTCCTCCTCTTCATCAGACCTCAGTCCTCCTCTTCATCAGACCTCAGTCCTCCTCTTCATCAGACCTGAGAGCTCCTCTTCATCAGACATCAGTCCTCCTCTTCATCAGACCTCAGTCCTCCTTTTCACCAGACCTGACACGTGGAGTTCACTGGTCCATAGAGTTCAAGGGTACGATGTTTAATCCACATAGAGTTCAGTGGTATCATGACTGTAACAATTAGATTCCACCTCCATGACGTCTGATGTAAACTCTAGTGTGTTAGTGTGTCGCTCCTGTAGTTTCTTCTGCTGGCCCCCCTTTTCTTTTTTCTCTTTTGTACATGGTGCAGCATCCTCTGCTGGTGGCGAAGAGCATCTCTGAATGCACAACACCGGAACCTGCAGCGTGGGAGTGAGAGGGGCAGGGTAACGGCCCGGTCAGGCGGGGGAGAGATTTGTCCGTCAAGACTCCTCTCCCTGGCCCTGCCCCTTCTCAACCTTTCCCCGACCCTGCACCCCAACCTGGGGCTTGATGATTGGGCCGGAGCTTCGGGAGCTGCGTGCTGGCCTGCGGCCCCCACCCCCGGTCATCCCGCTGCTGCTTCCACCTGCCTGCTGTGTGCTGCTGATGTCCCCGACCCCCCAGTCTGGCCCTCGGCAGGAGGGTCCCCCCTTATGATCCAGGTCCTGGTCCAGGTTTCTACCCCCTTATGATCCAGGTCCTGGTCCAGGTTTCTACCCCCTTATGATCCAGGTCCTGGTCCAGGTTTCTACCCCCCTTATGATCCAGGTCCTGGTCCAGGTTTCTACCTCCTAAAGGGGAGTTTTTCTTGCCACTGTTTGGCTTAAGGCTTTTCTCCCACTATGGGAGTTTTTACCTGCCATTGTTTATGTAATAATTGCTCGGGGGTTTATGTTCATATTCTGGATCTCTGGAAAGCGTCTGGAGACAACTTGTTGTATTAGACGCTATACAAATAAAATTGAATTGAATTGAATTGATCCAAATAGAATTAACTGGTAAAATGCCTGATCCACTTAGTACAACTGTCATTAAGCAGACGCTTTTATCCAAAGCGATATACATCTGAGAGAACAAACACACCATTTCGCCCGAGGGGCAATTACAGTTAGGGGCCTTGCCCAGGGATGGACCCAGCTGGTCCACCTTGGAACTTAGAGTTCAGGGGTTTGACGTCTGATCCCGGAAGTGTTCACCCATATGACAGGAACTGGTAATAATCCATTTAGAGTTCAAGGGTACGACATCTTATCCACATACAGGTATATGGTACAATATCTGATCCACGTTGTTAACTGGTACGATGTCTGATCCACGTAGAGTTCACTGGTACGATGACTGATCAACGTTGTTAACTGGTACGATGTCTGATACACATAGAGTTAACTGGTACGATGTCTGATCCACGTAGAGTTCACTGGTACGATGTCTGATACACATAGAGTTAACTGGTACGATGTCTGATCCACGTAGAGTTCACTGGTACGATGTCTGATCCACGTAGAGTTCACTGGTACGATGTCTGATCCACGTAGAGTTCACTGGTATGATGTCTGATCCACGTAGAGTTCACTGGTACGATGTCTGATCCACGTAGAGTTCACTGGTACGATGTCTGATCCACGTAGAGTTCACTGGTACGATGTCTGATCCACGTTCACTGGTACGATGTCTGATCCACGTAGAGTTCACTGGTACGATGTCTGATCCACGTTCACTGGTACGATGTCTGATCCACGTAGAGTTAACTGGTACGATGTCTGATCCACGTTGTTAACTGGTACGATGTCTGATCCACGTAGAGTTAACTGGTACGATGTCTGATCCACGTTGTTAACTGGTACGATGTCTGATCCACGTAGAGTTCACTGGTACGATGTCTGATCCACGTTGTTAACTGGTACGATGTCTGATCCACGTAGAGTTCACTGGTACGATGTCTGATCCACGTAGAGTTCACTGGTACGATGTCTGATCCACGTTGTTAACTGGTACGATGTCTGATCCACGTAGAGTTCACTGGTACGATGTCTGATCCACGTAGAGTTCACTGGTACGATGTCTGATCCACGTAGAGTTCACTGGTACGATGTCTGATCCACGTAGATTTCACTGGTACGATGTCTGATCCACGTAGATTTCACTGGTACGATGTCTGATCCACGTAGATTTCACTGGTGCGATGTCTGATCCACAGACAGACAGACAGACAGACAGATAGAACATGACTGAATGTGCAATGTTTTATAAGATCCCGACAACTTGGTTTCGATAATGTTAAGGAAAGGAGCCTGTTTGACATTTTTTATACCCTATCATGTAGGAAAGTTCATTGGTGTATTGGTATATTCTTCGAGAAAGGTCCTATGCGCTACACACACTTTTGATGTCAAACCTCCTGTCTTTAGGGCATAAGCGTGTTCAACTTAAAACTAGCAAAACTTTTGTTTTGGAATACTTGAAGTGACTGGTTGGGAGAGATAATGGTACATAATGGTCAGAAAACGTGGAATGCTTCCTACCCTAAAACGGCCTGTTATGAATCTGCAGTCCATTTACTGTTGTTAGTTATGCACAGTTTTTGTCGTTTAACCTGTAAGAATTGCATGCTGGGCTTCTGCTGCAATGTTGATTATTTTCAGATATTTTTTTCTGAGTTAACAGAGAAAGACGTCTTCGTGTGCGGTGATGACGTGACATTTTTGGGTGAAGCAGATTTTAATCTGAACTGTTTCTTTGTCTCTCCAGGTGATGTGTCCCCCATCAGTATGTCCCCCATCAGCCAATCCCAGTTCGTCCCTCTGGGAGATGTCCTGCTGTTGGCTATCTCTGCTATGAACTCCGCCCACAAACCTGTCACTCAGGAGGCTCTGACGGAACATCTGCAGACATGTTTCCAAGGTAACCCCCTATCAGACACATCCCCTGTGATGTCATCCACATGTTTCAGAAGACATTCTGTTGTGCACACTGGCATGTTGGTAGGAGTTGGCTCTGCCCAACCCTGGTTCATCCAAAAACACCTGGAATCCCACTGGACCAAACTCACCGTAGCTAAACTAGCTCTTTTAGCTTGGCTGGCTTAGTTTATGCTAAAATATGATGCTAACCCCTGTTACTTTCTGTTCAATCCTTTTGTGGCTTTAGTGGCATTAATTGACAGTGGGAAGACACAACATGGTGAAAGAGAGTAGGGGAAGATATGCAGCCAAGGGTTCCAGGCCGGGCCCCGAGTTCGGACTGCCAGCAGGAGTGCTCAGGCCTCTGTGTTATAGGACTGAGGGAAAGAGTCCCCCAACGTTCACTCAGATCAAGGCCCAGTCCCAATCCCTCCCTAGTCCTACTTTTCAGTCCTACCCCTAAATTCTGCGCGTTCCCGTGAGGGTAGTGGTGTCCCAATTCCTCTTTTCACCTAGGGGGAGTGAAGAAAAGGAGGGTTAGTGGATATGAATCTGGCCCTTCACAGCGAGGGATTTCAGATCCTCACTAGCTGACCGAGGGCTAGCGAAATTTCCCAGAATCCTTTTCGTCGTCATTTGCGGACTGAATCCAAAAAAAAACCATGGCGGACATTTCTAATTTTTAGAGAATAAAATCAATATTTTGAGTTAGTTTCTGCATAAAATGCGTTTTGATTACATTTCTAGTGAGAAATATATATTTTACTTTCATAATATTCACTCAGTGAATGTACATAATCCCTTGTTTGCCCGTTTTTGCGAAGTCTTTTTCAAACCTCGCCAGAATAATGGCTGATTTATGGTTCCGCGTTACACCAACGCAGAGCCTACGGCGTAGGTTACGCGGCGACGCTCGCTGTACGCCGTACCCTACGCCGTACCCTACGCCGTACCCTACGCCGTACCCTACGCCGTACCCTACGCCGTACCCCTACGCCGTACCCCTACGCCGTACCCTACGCCGTACCCCTACACCATACCCTACGCCGTAGGCTCTGCGAGCCGGCAGCCGGCAGGCGGTACTCATTCCGAAATTTTCTAACCAAAAAAAACAGGCGTTATTTGGATAAACTGAGCCCAGGTTGGGGATCTTAACGGTTACTTTTACGCCTGGAAAAAATATTAAAACTTAATAAAGTGGTATATAAACAGCGCTACAGCTGAAATTAAAACAGCTTTTATCTCTGGGCTTCCTGATATGGTGTTTCAGTTACGTTTGTGCAAACGTAACTACGCAGTCGCTTACGTACCCGAACGTAAACCGACGTAGCAAGCAAAATTTAGGGGTAGTGCTGAAAAGTAGGAGTAGGGGGAGTATTGGGACTGGGCCCTGGGAAGATTACAAGGGCCCTAAAATTTGTGGCTTGAATTTTAGGGGTAGTGGTAGTGAGGGAGGGCTAGTGGTAGAAAGTAGGGGGTGTATTGGGATTGGCCCCAAATCTACCCAGTCCTTGTTTATGATGTTGCTACTGGATCTTCATCAAGGCAGACACTTTTCTTCTCCCGCTCCCTCTCTGTCTTGTGCTGTCTTGTCATTCCATTGGAGCCTCTCTTTTCATATCCTCCGAAAACGTATGAAATTATGGAATTGTTTAACTGGTCTCTCAACACAGTTTACCACATTTACTGCTGGATACGCTGGACTCCTGAAAGACGTGGAGGATCGCGTGTCTGTCCATACTGTCGGTCAAGGATGTTGAAGATGCCTTCATAATTGGATTTCTGCTTTCTGCAGCTGGCGGTTATTTGGCAAATTGACAAATTTGGAAAACGTCAACAGCTATTCTGGTCCTTTCAAGCTGCCTGGTGTGTCTGAAGGGATAAGATGTGCGACCAACACCCATGAAACGTTGTGTGAACAAAATCGCAAACTGGATGCGATTCTTGAACAGAATGGCAGGCTAGCTGCAGTTTTGAAACTCATTGGCGGGATGGAAAAGACATTGAAGAGTTTGCAAGCTTGATTTGGCGGAAACTGACCACAAATTGGTCTGTTTGGAGTCAGAGACTTTTGGCCCTTTTCCACTAGTACCTACTCAACGCGCCTCTACTCGCCACGCCCCCGTCTTGCGCTTCTCCACTAGGGGCCGAGACGGGTGGAGCCGTGCAGAGTAGGTACTTTTTCTGTATCTATTCTCCCGGGGTTCTGAGCGGCTGAGTCGGTCCTGGATCTGACGTCATCACACTACAGGCCACCGATTGGTCGGGGGGCGGTCAGACGTTTGAATCAGGAAGAGGCAGTCAGCGCGTGAGCGGCCCGCGGTTTCCTCATTTTATCCGACAGGCAGTGACAGCGCAAAAGTCTGTTTCATGATCCAACTGTTCATAAACCTGGTGCTGAGGAGAGAATTAAAAAGGGATCTAGACGGCGATAAGGAACGACCAGATCCACCAGGCGCTCGGTCACTCGCGGCTCCCAGCTGATTTCTCAGCAGCACCGACGAACCAAAATTAAAAAAAAAAAGCGTCGCCACCTGAAGTTTCTCTCACTCTCATTTTTTAACTTGATATTGAACACAAGCCACAGACCCAGCAGCACATCTATCATCTCCTCCAGGTCCTACATCTTTAGTGTTGTTGTCTTGGTTTAGATACACAATCAAATACGTCACAGCAGCTTCTCCAACCTCCTACTTCTGATCTGGGTATTGAAAATAAACGAGGACGAGGCGAGTGGTGGCGTGCCGAGGCATGCCGAGTCCAGGCGCGCTGAGTAGGTACTAGTGGATAAGTGCCATTAAAGGCCTGACCCAATTACAATTTGTTGATATTTCAATTTCACCTTGGCAGGGTGGCCCTGGCAGGCCGGTCTAGCCACAATCTCCTGGATGTTAGGAATATAAGATGCTCTGCTCCCACCAACCCTTCCCCTCCCCTCATGACACCTGTGGAACTGATCCAGAACCAACCCACACTGGCTGATAACATTCTATCACCACCAAGGTCTATGGCTGAAAGAACTGAACTGAAAAGAGTACACAGACTGACCCATACTTTGATTCACATGAGGTCCGCGGGTTCCAGGTCAGCTTGTTCCACCCATTTACAATACGGAGCCATGCAGTATGAAGAAAAACAGGTTTCAAAACCTTCAAACTTTGGTTGCTTTCACACCAGTTGTTCCGGAACAGGGAGTGTTTCCCCCTAAAGATCGGTTAGTTTGGTACATGTGAACACAGCAATCGCTCTCTGAAACGGCACAAAATAAGCGAGCGGAGATCAGCTCGGAGAAGTGGTCTCGACCCGATTCCATTCCAGACCTGGAGCGGTGCGTTTTTTTTATTTGGAGTGAGAACATAATCCACACAGCAACCGACACAACTCCATTCATGTGTACCGGTATGTGCTGCCGCGGCGCAAGGAGAAGAGTCGGCCTCCACCAGCTTCTCTCTTATTGGACGTGTCGAGATGTCGTCCCAGCGCGGCACGGTGAAATTAAACAATGTTCAATTCAGGCAGGGTTTGTGCAGTGCAAACCCTGCGGCAGGCAGCCTCTCGCCCGTCGCTGAGCTCCGCTCTGCGCCGAGCGCACATAAATGAATGAGTAAAGCCTGATTAATGGTTCCGCGTTAAATCGATGCAGAGCCTACGCCGTACCCTACGCCGTAGGCTCTGCGTTGGTGTAACGGGGAACCATAAATCAGCCTAAAGCCGGCGGCTGCAGTCTGCTCTTTGCACCCTCTCTGTGAAAGGGGCATGTTGTTTTTCCCGTGGTGCGGAAGAGGAAACTCCTTCCACGTTCATTTCTGACCAATGAGAGAACAGTTGGTTCATGGCATTTGTCAACAGCTTTGAACCGCTACAGACGGTTGCCTTGTGAACACAAACGCCACAAACGAAAAACGAAACAACTGTATCGATTTATCCCCTGAATCGGAACAAAACAAACGGGCCACAGGTCTGAAAGCTCCCTTAAACATCACAAGGGGCAAGTTCAGCTCCTCTTGTATGATTCATCATTTCAACATTGTGTTCACATTTCGACTCAGTTCTCAAGTCTTTTTCATTCACACTATTCCGGAGGTTTAGACGTCATTTCAGTCAAAACCGTAAACATTTGTAAATCAAACAACCAGTTCAAGTAATTATTCCTGGAAAATGTACTTAAGCATATCATTCCTCAAATAAAAGGAAGAAAAAGCTTTTGAAGGTATTTGAGGATGTTAAACACCAAGCTCAACATGCTGCAGGGTCAACGCTGTCAATTTCAATTCAATTCAATTTTATTTATATAGCGTCTAATACAACAAAAGTTGTCTCTAGACGCTTTCCAGAGATCCAGAACATAAACCCCCGAGCAGTTATTACATAAACAATGGCAGGTAAAAACTCCCCTAGTGGGAGAAAAACCTTAAGCCAAACAGTGGCAAGGAAAAACTCCCCTTTAGGAGGAAGAAACCTTGATCAGGACCTGGATCATAAGGGGGGACCCTCCTGCCGAGGCCAGACTGGGGGGTCGGGGACGTCAACAGCACACAGCAGGCAGGTGGAAGCAGCAACGGGATGACCAGGGGTGGGGACCACAGGCAGGTGGAAGCAGCAACGGGATGACCAGGGGTGGGCACAGCAGGCAGGTGGAAGCAGCAGCGGGATGACCGGGGGTGGGGGCCGCAGGCCGGCACGCAGCTCCCGAAGCTCCGGCCCAATCATCAAGTCCCAGGTTGGATTCAGGGTCGGGGAAAGGTTGAAAAGGGGCAGGGCTGTCACTTGCTGCAGTCATTCTCTCATCTGCACAACATAAGACATGGAATTAACAAGCTTGCCCCTCCCCTGAACTCCCTCACAGGTTTCCTTCACCAAAGTTAAAGAAAAGTTAAAAATAAATCATCTAAGTGAAAATACAAAAAACCAAATGACCCTCGTGTTCCATGTGTGGCTGCTGTGTGGCCGTTACAGAGAACCTCTATTAATATCCATGTGTTCATATCCTGTTTCTTTGATTGACCTTATGTCTGCTAATTTCTGTTTTCAGTTGTAATTCCAGCTGTCTGCTCCCTTGTTGGTTATAATTTGTACCGTTTTCTGCCATTTTTATCCCCGGTACTGTCTTTGGGTCAAAATTACCGAATTCTCCTGTCCTTCTTTCCTCCTGCTCTCTCCTTCCTCTTTTCTCCCTTCCTCTTTTCTTCCTTCCTTCCTTCCTTCCTTCCTTCCTTCCTTCCTTCCTTCCTTCCTTCCTTCCTTCCTTCCTTCCTTCCTTCCTTCCTTCCTTCCTTCCTTCCTTCTTTTTTCCCCTCCTTCCTTCTTTCCTACTGCTCTCTCGTTCCTTCTTCCCTTCCTCTTTTCTCTCTTCCTTCCTTCCTTCCTTCCTTCCTTCCTTGTTTTCTCCCTTCCTTCCTTCCTTCCTTCCTTCCTTCCTTCCTTCTTTCCTTCCTTCCTTCCTTCCTTCCTTCCTTCCTTCCTTCCTTCCTTCCTTCCTTCCTTCCTTCCTTTCTTTCCTCCCTTCCTTTTCTCCCATCCTCCCTTCCTAATTTTCTCCCCTCCTTCCTTCTTTCTTCCCTTCTTTCCATTCTTCCTTCCTTCCTTCCTTCCTTCTTTCCTCCCTTCTTCTCTTCCTCCTTCCTTGACCCGAAGACAGCACAAGGGTTAAAACTAATTTGCAGATAGAAGAAAAATAAATTGATGACTAAGGTCATGTGCAAACCAGCAATGACTGTGACATCAGCAGTACGTGGTTTCTGAAACTGTGAGGCAGCAGGTCTTCAGGACTCTACTGCAGTTTAGTCCTCCTGGTCCTCTCAGAACAGGACAGTTATGGTCCAAAACCAAACAGGTTTTGGTCTGAAAAGATAACTTATTTGTCTTTTTGAAATATCCCTGTCTTGACTGTTTTTCTATTTTCCCCAGGTGTTCCCACCCCAACAGAGGAGGCTCTGCACCACACTCTGAGCATGCTGGTTCATGAGCGTAAGATCTACCCAACAGCTGACGGATACTTCATTGTGACCCCTCAGACCTACTTCATCACTCCGAGCCTGATCCGAACGGGCTCAAAGTGGTACCACCTCGACGAGCGATCAGCCGATCGACATCCGCACCAGAAACAAGAGCAGAATCAACAAACGCAGTGCACCTCCCCCCTCTCTGGAACCATCACCCCTTCCACGTCCGGGGGTCTCCGGGATCGAACATTTCCCAAGTCCAGTAAAAACCACTCCGGAGGAGGGGAGGACAGTTTTTACAATAGCAGTTCCCGTGGAGACGACCCGCCGAGCCACCACGCCACCCTGCAGCATCGATCTCCAAAAGACCACAGAGAGTCCCCAGTGACTCCCCCTCAGCAAGGAGGAGGCACCTCGGAGAAGAGCCGGAGCACCCTTGGGTTCCCGTTCAAGACGGACACGCTCACAAAGCACCGTGGGGGGGCCACTGGGGGGGCTGGAGACTTGGAAAAACACACGGGAAATGGTACGGGAAGTCGGAAGTTTGGACTGAAGTTGTTCCGTCTGAGTTTCAAGAAGGACAAGGCCAAGCAGCTGAGCACCTTCTCTGCTCAGTTCCCCCCGGCGGAGTGGCCCCTCCGGGACGAGGAGGTGCCCAGCCAGCTGCCGCGTCAGATCGAGATGGAGATTATCCGCAGAATCAACCCTGACCTAACCGTGGAGAACCTGGCCCGCCATACAGCTGTCATGAAACGACTGGAGGAGGAGCGTGCTCAGAGGAGCAAAGCGTCGTTGGCCAATCACAGCTCCAGGAGCAGAAGGAGTGGGGGTCGACACAGGAAGCACTCTCAGACCAAACTCAGCCGCTCTCACAGCAAGACGAGGCCATTACGATTTGAACCGGCTGATGGTTCCCACCTGGAACTCTGTGACGGGGACCACAGAGGTTACTCCTCCTCCCTGGCTCGGTCGCCACGGGAACAAGCCCTCGCCATGGAGCGGCAAAGGGCTCGGCTCCACCTTGCCCAAAGCATCCCCAATATCCTGGACTCGTCCCACCTGCCCGTTACACCGGAGTGGGACGTTTCTGGAGAGCTTGCCAAGCGACGCACTGAAATTCCGTTTCCTGAGCCGAGCCACGTCCCATCCCTCTACCACTCCAAAGTCCATCGCTCACACTCCCACACCCAGGAAAGGAGGTCCAGGAATGAACGTAGCAGCAAGGCCAAGGAGCGCTCCAGATCCATGGACAACTCTAAAGGACCACTTGGCGCCGGCCTGATTGGGCCACCTGATTACTACGGCAACCGGAGTCGTTACTACACTGACGACGGCACCCTAAGAGCCAATCAGAGCTCTTCCCACTACACCCGAACCACTCCGTCTACAGCAAAGGTGCCACGGGATCCGGTTGGGTTGGACAGTGGCAGAAACTTTGAGAAGAGCAAAAGCAGGGACAGTTTACCAGCGTACTCGCCCAAGCTGGTGCCGCCCTCCATCCCTGCTGACGATTACTTCCAGTGCTCCGGCAGCTCCAAGGTTCCCCTCGCAGCAACAAACACAATGGGAACTCTCTGCAAGAACATCCACGAAGGACTGAATCCCAGCAGCACTGACAGGCAGGCTGACAGACAGGCATCCCAACCCCCGGAAAACAAAGAGGATTTGTCAAGGGGTGGACCTAAAGCGAGCAGCCTGCCTCCCATACCTCTCTCCATACCTGATCCCTGCGCCTTCAATGGACGACCTCCCAACGGTGCCTCATCTGGTCAGGAAAAGCATAAGGACCTATTTGATACAGACACACTCCTGGAAGCTCCTTCCAGCCTCCCCACAATCCCTGACTATAGCTCCTTGAGAAAACCTGCAGCTCTCTCCTCAACTCTGTCGTCAGCATGCGATGCTCCCAAACCGCTGGTGGCAATGCCATGTGGTCCCACGCAGGTCAACGAGCCCCTCTCCACCGCCCCAGACGCTTCCTTTGACTACTATAACGTCTCTGACGACGACGAACTGGAAGAGGGCGGGAGCAAATGTCGGGGGGAAGCTGGAGGGGGGAAGGCCGGGAACTTGAAAGGAGGTGGAGCAGGGACCATGCAGTGGTTGTTGGACAGGGAGAAGGCCAGGGATCTACAGAGGAGATTTGAAAGGACTCTTACCCTCTCTGGTGCTAAAGAGAACCTTCCAGAACCGAGCCAGGCCCAGCAGTCGGCCCACTCCGCCAGACTGGACAGTATGGACTCCAGTTCTGTCACAGTGGACAGCGGATTCAACTCACCACGGTATGGCCACCTCTGTACAAACACTTTCAGATGAACACCACCTCTTCCATTACATCGTCATACAAAACCCAGAAATGGTGCCAAAGTACCCACATGATCCAGCAGCTTGTAGATCCAGTTTCAGTAGCAGGAAGTGGGAGTAGATTTAGCTGGTTTGCTGTCTGGTTTCATGGGTGTCTCTCACACAGTTCATTGAGGATTTTGCACATTCACATCTAAACCTCCTGAAGGTCCCGCCACAGAAAAGGTTTAGGTCTAGACCAGGGGTCGGCAACCCGCAGCACTTTAGCGCCGCCCTAGTGGCTCCCTGGAGCTTATTCAAAAATGTTTGACCTTTTTTTTTCCTTTTTTTCTTTCCTTTTTTCCCTTTTTTTCTTCTTCTTTCTTTTTTTTCTTCTTTCTTTCCTTTTTTTCTTCCTTTTTCCTTTTTTAATCTCGACATTTTGACTTTTTTGTCGAAATTTAGACTTTTCTCGACATTTCGACTTTTTTCTTGACATTTCGACTTTTTTCTCAAGATTGTACTTCAATATTAATCTTGATATTTCAACTTTTTTCTCGAAATTTCAACTTTTTTCTCGAAATTTTGACTTTTTTCTCGACATTTCGACTTTTTTTTCGACATTTCAACTTTTTTCTCGACATTTTGACTTTTTTCTCGAAGTGCATAATGGAAAAAAAAAATCTCCCCCCAGTTATAACTACAGTGCCTTGCGAAAGTATTTGCCCCCCTTGAACTTTGTGACCTTTTGCCACATTTCAGGCTTCAAACATAAAGATATAAAACTGTATTTTTTTGTGAAGAATCAACAACAAGTGGGACACAATCATGAAGTGGAATGAAATTTATTGGATATTTCAAACTTTTTTAACAAATAAAAAACTGAAAAATTGGGCGTGCAAAATTATTCATCCCCCTTAAGTTAATACTTTGTAGCGCCACCTTTTGCTGCGATTACAGCTGTAAGTCGCTTGGGGTTTGTCTCTGTCAGTTTTGCACATCGAGAGACTGAACTTTTTGCCCATTCCTCCTTGCAAAACAGCTGGAGCTCAGTGAGGTTGGATGGAGAGCGTTTGTGAACAGCAGTTTTCACTTCTTTCCACAAATTCTCCATTGGATTCAGGTCTGGACTTGGCCATTCTAACACCTGGATATGTTTTTTGTGAACCATTCCATTGTAGATTTTGCTTTATATTTTGGATCATTGTCTTGTTGGAAGACGAATCACCATCCCAGTCTCAGGTCTTTTGCAGACTCCATCAGGTTTTCTTCCAGAATGGTCTTGTATTTGGCTCCATCCATCTTCCCATCAATGTTAGCCATCTTCCCTGTCCCTGCTGAAGAAAAGCAGGCCCAAACCATGATGCTGCCACCACCATGTTTGACTGTGGGGATGGTGTGTTGAGGGAGATGAGCTGTATTGCTTTTAGGCCACACATAACGTCTTGCATTGTTGCCAAAAAGTTTGATTTTGGTCTGATCTGACCAGAGCAGCTTCTTCCACACGTTGGGTGTGTCTCCCAGGTGGCTTGTGGCAAACTTTAAACCACACTTTATATGGATACCTTTAAGAAATGGCTTTCTTCTTGCCACTCTTCCATAAAGGCCAGAATTGTGCAGTATACGACTGATTGTTGTCGTATGGACAGAGTCTCCCACCTCAGCTGTAGAGCTCTACAGTTCATCCAGAGTGATCATGACCTCTGACCTCTGCAGTTGATCCAGAGTGATCATGACCTCTGACCTCTGCAGTTCATCCAGAGTGATCATGGGCCTCTTGGCTGCATCTCTGATCAGTCTTCTCCTTGTATGAGCTGAAAGTGTAGAGGGACGGCCAGGTCTTGGTAGATTTGCAGTGGTCTGATACTCCTTCCATTTCAATATTATCACTTGCACAGTGCTCCTTGGGAGGTTTAAAAGCTTGGGAAACCTTTTTGTATCCAAATCCAGCTTTAAACTTCTCCACAACAGTGTCTGGGACCTGCCTGGTGTGTTCCTTGTTCTTCATGATGCTCTCTCTTTAAACGACCTCTGAGACGATCACAGTGCAGGTGCATTTATACAGAGACATGTTTACACACCGGTGGATTCCATTTATCATCATTAGTCATTTAGGTCAACACTGGATCATTCAGAGATCCTCACTGAACTTCTGGACAGAGTTTGCTGCACTGAAAGTAAAGGGGTGGAATCATTTTGCACGCCCACTTTTTCAGTTTTTTATTTGTTAAAAAAGTTTGAAATATCCAATACATTTCGTTCCACTTCATGATTGTGTCTCACTTGTTGTTGATTCTTCACAAAAAATTACAGTTTTATATCTTTATGTTTGAAGACTGAAATGTGGCAAAAGGTCACAAAGTTGAAGGGGGCCAAATACTTTGGCAAGGCACTGTAATATAGAAACATGCAGCATGTGTTGTCTTCATTCTAAGGCTGATACAAGACATGTTGGGTTGCCGACCCCTGGTCTACACTTTGACCGGGTCATTCCAGAACCGTGATTGTGTCCAGGTCCCAGACCATCGTCCCTCCACCACCGTCCTAGTGGGTAAAGGTGCTGGCCTAAGAAACTCTACTTTGGTCTCATCTGTCCAGACTAGAATAGTTCTGATTCTGATACCAGCAGCAGACATAGGGTGTGTCCCAATTCAGGGGCTGGGTCTGAGGACGCGGTCTTCGTAGGCCACGCCTTCCAAGACCGCGAAGGCCGTACCGAAGGCTGGACGGACGCTAGTGAAATGAGACGGTCTAGCCTGCGTCACCAGCTGTTCCCGTATTGTATTATTATTATAATACAATTATATATTTATATATATATATATATTTATACAATTATATATATAATTATTATTATAATTGTAAAAGTATAATTTTCTCAGCTTATCGCTTCTCCGTCCGCCATTGTTAAATATTTTTCTGACTGTGCGCAATGCATCTTGGGATATGGTGGGCCGCGGAGGATACAACGATGGATCCTTCAAACAGCGGGAAAAGAAGGCTGCATCTGTGGGCTGCATTTGAAGGAGCCTTCTAAATGGGACGCTGTGACGTAATCGGCCTTAAATCCAGCCTTCGAAGGACGCAGCCCCTCAATTGGGACACAGCTATAGTGATTAAGCCAAACAAATAATGGATTCTGATCTCTGTTTGTATTTACATCCATAAACAATCTGATACAACATCATCTTTATAAACACTGTCCCAGTTCCTCTTCTCTGAAGTCAGCACACAGCGTTGCTGCAGCCTCTAGTCAAGTCTCCAGGTGGAGACACAGCCAGACATCAGCTGCTGGATTGAGACATCTGCATGGTTTGAAGTTTGAAGTTTGATTTGGATCCCCATTAGCTGCAGCAAAACTGCAGCTATTCTTCCTGGGGTCCGACACAAAAATAATATACAATACAAGACAAAAATGAAAAGCAAACCTAAAGAGGTAGTAGAAGAAAAAGAAAAGAAACATCGAAAAGAAAAAAAGTAAAAAAAGGAAATTCTACTACAAAATATATTTTAGATTTCTGTCAAATAAGACCAGTGCTCTTTTTGACACTCACATTAAGGTTACAGTCATTCTGAAACATTTAGATGTAATGGATTACAATACAAAATCATACATTCTTTAAATAGCACCAACAATGGTGTTATCATACGCTGGAATGCTCAGTATTCAAAGCTGCTGTTTCCAGAGGTGGAATGGCTATAGTTAAATATACACGACTGTATATTAGAACATTAGAATATTGTGATAAAGTCCTTTATTTTCAGTAATGCAAAAAGGCCATACATTCTGGATTCATTACAAATCAACTGAAATATTGCAAGCCTTTTATTATTTTAATATTGCTGATCATGGTTTACAGCTTAAGAAAACTCAAATATCCTATCTAAAAAAATTAGAATATTCTGGGAATCTTAATCTTAAACTGTAAGCTATAATATCAGCAATATTAAAATAATAAAAGGCTTGCAATATTTCAGATGATTTGTAATGAATCCAGAATGTATGACATTTTTGTTTTTGTAATTGCATTACAGAAAATAAAGAACTTTATCACAATATTCTAATTTTCTGAGACAGTCCTGTACAACAAGTCCAGAACAAAACTACTTTTGGAACTATTTTTTAAACAATTCAAAAAATGTAAATAAAACAGCCCCTAAATGTCCAGAATGACATTAAGGAACCAGTTCAGGAGACCATGTAACTGGTGCTTTTGTGCAGAATAAGACCCATGGAATGTCTCATCCGTTTGTACATATCATGTTATCAGTTGGAAGTATTAAAATGTGTTGGGTCCTCCTCTCTGTGGGGGTGCAGGTCTCAGAGCGGGTGTAGAATGTGTTGTGGGGGTGCAGGTCTCAGAGCGGGTGTAGAATGTGTGGAGGTCTCAGAGTGGGTGTAGAATGTGTTGGGTCCTCTCTGTGGGGGTGCAGGTCTCAGAGCGGGTGTAGAATGTGTTGTGGGGGTGCAGGTCTCAGAGTGGGTGTAGAATGTGTTGTGGGGGTGCAGGTCTCAGAGCGGGTGTAGAATGTGTGGAGGTCCCAGAGTGGGTGTAGAATGTGTTGGGTCCTCTCTGTGGGGGTGCAGGTCTCAGAGTGGGTGTAGAATGTGTTGTGGGGGTGCAGGTCTCAGAGCGGGTGTAGAATGTGTTGTGGGGGTGCAGGTCTCAGAGCGGGTGTAGAATGTGTTGTGGGGGTGCAGGTCTCAGAGCGGGTGTAGAATGTGTTGTGGGGGTGCAGGTCTCAGAGCGGGTGTAGAATGTGTTGGGTCCTCCTGTGTGTGGGGGTGCAGGTCTCAGAGCGGGTGTAGAATGTGTTGTGGGGGTGCAGGTCTCAGAGCGGGTGTAGAATGTGTTGTGGGGGTGCAGGTCTCAGAGCGGGTGTAGAATGTGTCCAGGTCGTCAGGCAGCTTGGTACAGCTTGGTACTCGCTCTCATTGCCAGACGTGACTGCGGTGGAGCAGAATACAACTTACCTGGTTTAGAAACTTTCTAACTTGAATGTTATCCAGCCAGTCAGTTAGTCAGCGTTAGGGCTGGGCGGTATGGACTAAAAAATGTATCACGATAATTTCTGGCATTTATCTCGATAACGATAAAAATGATGATAAAAAAAATACCAATTCAACTCCACCTTTGTAACTATAAATCTATCACCACATTCAGTCTTTGGAGCCAAATCACTGCTCTAAAAGATACTGAATGCTACTAAACTACACCAATTGAATTAATAAAAACCAATTAAATGAGTTACACCTGTACTGCAAAACTGGAATGACTCAAATGAAACAAGTTTGAAATGTAAGAACAGATTCAACATTTATTCAAACTGTAAGGCTTAAACAGTGGGATAACAGTGAAACAGCTAAAGTACCTTGTCCTTTAAGTTTTCTTAGCTTATAAAATCACAAAGTAGAAAAAAATACAACCTGATAAATAAAGAAACAGGACAAATAAATAAAAGTTCACTGAAAATAAAACCCTATCAGTGATGACCTCTTCTAATATAAATAAAATGTGCAGATTAACCTGTGGTTGGAACATGCCACAAATTAGATACTATTGCAACTTTTTTTTCGTAATAGTCAAACGTTATATCAAAATGTAACAACCATTTCCTTCTGTTTTTGCAGACTCTGCACATAATAGATGATGTTTGCTCCTCGTCTCTTTTTAAATCCAAACCAGTTCCAGATAACGGAGCTGGAGCCTCGTTTAACAACGAGCTCCTCGCTCTCAGATCCGTCTTCAAACATGTTTGTTACACAAAAACCTCATCAACGGGAATTTATCCTTTTTACCGCGAGATGACAAATTCTTACCGTGGGGAATTATTTTGACGGTATATCTTAACGGTAAAATATGGCCCATTCCTAGTCAGCATATGGTGTCCCCTGACTGTCAGAGCCGTCCAGAGTGGCTGCAGCGTTAAACACCACAGTCTGTCCACAGAGCCGTCCAGAGCGGCTGCAGCGTTAAACACCACAGTCTGTCCACAGAGCCGTCCAGAGCGGCTGCAGCGTTAAACACCAGTGTGTCCACAGAGCCGTCCAGAGTGTCTGCAGCGTTAAACACCACAGTCTGTCCACAGAGCCGTCCAGAGTGGCTGCAGCGTTAAACACCACAGTCTGTCCACAGAGCCGTCCAGAGTGGCTGCAGCGTTAAACACCACAGTCTGTCCACAGAGCCGTCCAGAGCGGCTGCAGCGTTAAACACCACAGTCTGTCCACAGAGCCGTCCAGAGCGGCTGCAGCGTTAAACACCACAGTCTGTCCACAGAGCCGTCCAGAGCGGCTGCAGCGTTAAACACCACAGTCTGTCCACAGAGCCGTCCAGAGTGTCTGCAGCGTTAAACACCACAGTCTGTCCACAGAGCCGTCCAGAGCGGCTGCAGCGTTAAACACCACAGTCTGTCCACAGAGCCGTCCAGAGCGGCTGCAGCGTTAAACACCACAGTCTGTCCACAGAGCCGTCCAGAGTGGCTGCAGCGTTAAACACCACAGTCTGTCCACAGAGCCGTCCAGAGCGGCTGCAGCGTTAAACACCACAGTCTGTCCACAGAGCCGTCCAGAGCGTCTGCAGCGTTAAACACCACAGTCTGTCCACAGAGCCGTCCAGAGTGTCTGCAGCGTTAAACACCACAGTCTGTCCACAGAGCCGTCCAGAGTGGCTGCAGCGTTAAACACCACAGTCTGTCCACAGAGCCGTCCAGAGCGGCTGCAGCGTTAAACACCACAGTCTGTCCACAGAGCCGTCCAGAGCGGCTGCAGCGTTAAACACCACAGTCTGTCCACAGAGCCGTCCAGAGTGTCTGCAGCGTTAAACACCACAGTCTGTCCACAGAGCCGTCCAGAGCGGCTGCAGCGTTAAACACCACAGTCTGTCCACAGAGCCGTCCAGAGCGGCTGCAGCGTTAAACACCACAGTCTGTCCACAGAGCCGTCCAGAGCGGCTGCAGCGTTAAACACCACAGTCTGTCCACAGAGCCGTCCAGAGCGGCTGCAGCGTTAAACACCACAGTCTGTCCACAGAGCCGTCCAGAGCGGCTGCAGCGTTAAACACCACAGTCTGTTGTTGAAGAATATTACAAAGTCCAGTTCAAGAGTCCGCTGTGTGATGAGAGATTTTATTCTAGCCGGCGTTCAGCAGACAGATACAGACAGTGTCTGGTTCGGTGGCTGACATCGAAATGGTTCG
Organism: Cololabis saira; assembly: GCF_033807715.1. NCBI lineage: Eukaryota > Metazoa > Chordata > Actinopteri > Beloniformes > Belonidae > Cololabis > Cololabis saira. The sequence goes on along the minus strand of NC_084593.1, from coordinate 46,794,719 downwards.
TAACAAGCTTTTTTATACAAGAACAAACAACAGAATTAAACAAGTGTTACGGTCAGAGGCGTGGCCTTGCGGGGGGCTGGAAGCTGGTGCCTGTCCCAGCAGGGAGACAATGCGTTGCCGGCAAGGTGTCGTACCGGCAGGGGTCCTTAGCAACTGGAATTGCATGTCAATGAGCTGAGGGGGAGTTCAGGAGCCGTCCGCAGGGCGGCGTCGTGTCCCCGCAGGGGGTCTGCAGGGGCAGGGGTCCTTAGCAACTGGAATTGCATGTCAATGAGCTGAGGGGGAGTTCAGGAGCCGTCCGCAGGGCGGCGTCGTGTCCCCGCAGGGGGTCTGCAGGGGGCCTCATCAATTCACAATTTTTTTTTTTTTTTTTTTTTTTTTTTTTTTAAGTACAGTCAATCTCAATTTTGAACAGAAAGTCTGAATTTTCCTCCTCCACTGGCGGTAGAGGTGGAATTACAATAACAACAAGCCAACAAAGCAAATTCAAAAATCAAGTAACCAACGTGTCCTAACTGTTCTTTAAACCAATGAAACTACTTATGACAGGTGTATGTAACATTTTGGCAATATCTTTCAAGTGTTGCGTTATTTCTTGGACTGTGGCATTGCGGGTATAAATGTACAACATTCAGTTTTAATGACAGCACAAGTTCCCCCTTGAGAAGCTAATAAATCCATCATCCCTAAAGCAGTCATTTCTTGTGAGAGCATAGGCATGTCTTTTGCAGTGGTGTTGGCTAATCTTCAACTGCATGGGATAAATCTCTTATCTGTTCCAAAGCTGCCATGACTCCGTAATTTGGAACGAGGGCACCAAAAAATCTTGTCCATGGTGTTTGTGTGTGTGTGTACAATTCTCTTCTAACAATGTGAACGATTCTCATGGCTGGTACCGCATGGCCCAGACCACATATTCCAGACCAACCGTTTGGAAGATATTCACAAGCCTTCACGCCAAAAATCCAGTAAACATCCTTTGGTAGAGGTATGGAACAGCGATTAACCATTGTAGCAAGGTAGCTATAATAATTCATCCATGGCATGGAAGTCCATCTTCTTCATATATACAGAACTGAATTGCTTGGTATGGTCATAGGTCTACCCATAATCCTTTCATGAAGCGTGAGTTTTGTGCTTCCTAATGGGTGTTAACAGGTGTCAACATTGTCCATTTAAGTCCAGTTTAAAATTCTCTGCACATACAAAAACATTTTCATACATGAACATTTTCATACAAGAATAATTTCATATCCCTCACATAATGTCTATTTGCAGAGCTTCAAAAAAAAAAATCACGGTGGGGGGAAGTGTTGATAATGTTTGCAATATTTTTATAGGATGCAAATCTTGGAGCTTATCAGTCTTTCAACACTATCTGACACATTCCCCCTTTTTCTCATCTGTGATTGCTAACTGTGATCAGCTATTTACGCGTACAAGGATGTGGGTTTCACAACGCGGCCGTCGTTGCTGACCCACAAATTATTTACATTTTTACAACCATGGGAATGCTACAATCCGTTTTTTTTTTTTTTTTTTTTTTTTTTTCACCTCAGTAGTCTTCTTGTAGGAGAGCTACATCATTAGGAGAAACCAGGTCGTTAGCGGGTATAGAAGGGCAAAGTTTTACATAGACAGGTAAGCCAAATTTGGCAGTTTCTTTTGCTGCATGGTCAGCTGAAGTATTGCCTAGTGAAACAGGGTCCATGGACTGGGTGTGGGCTTCACATTTAACAAAGCAATAGATGAAGGTAGTTGACAGGCTTGTAACAGTTCACCAATCAATTAACCACATTTATCTCCGAGGATGAAATAAATCCTTGGTTCGCCCACAATATATAAAATCTATAAAATACAATATACACAACCAAAAGCATATCTGGAATCTGTATAGATTGTAACAGTTTTACCTTTTGATCAGTATATAGTTTCATCTACTGGGGTGGAGCTGGAGGAGGAGGGCGCTTTCAACAATTAAGAATTATCACAAATTGTATAACCTGCGTATGGTATTCCATTTTTATAAGCAGAGCCGTCAGTGAGGAAAACAGGAAAGGTCAGGACGAGTGTTAAAGACAGAGGTGTCAAAAGTATTCACATTCATTACTCAGGTAGAAGTATAGATATTAGAGTTCAAAAATACTCCTGTAGAAGTTGAAGTATCAACTCAAAATGTATTTATTTTTATTTTTTATTTAATTATTTTTTCTCAAGTAAAAGTATAAAGTACTGGTTTCAAAAGTACTTAAAGTATAAAAGTAAAAGTAATATAAGCGGGGAAAAACCATTAAGGCTAAAAGCCATTGAAAATGAATGCATCTTAGTATAATGCAAATATATTAAAGAACCATATATGTGTACTATTGAGCATTAACATGTGTTTCAGAGACCAGACACGTACAAACCAAATATGTTTATACTTCTCATCCAACCACAACCAAATCCACTCTATCCGGATGGCACAATTTAACTGGATAGTTTTTTTTTTTTTTTTTTTTTAAAAAGCCGAAATGAAATAGAGTAAGGCTGTTTTTAAAACATAAGGAGTAAAAAGTAAAGATAATTGCGTGAAAATGTAAGGAGTAAAAGTAAAAACCGTCTGAAAAATAATTACTCCAGTGAAGCATACACAACCAAAAGTTCTACTTAAGTAAGGTAATGAGGTATTTGTACTTCGTTACTTGACACCTCTAGTTAGAGATTAGTTATACATGCATTCAGAGACGTTATAGTAGGCCACAGACAGATTTCCATGCACTTACATGATGAATTTTACCATAGGCAGGATAAGATTATGTAAATTGGGATGTTCTGATTTGGCTCACCCCAATGGGAGCCGATCATTGGCTGTTTCCTCTGCGCCTCCTCTCAGCGCTCAACCTGTGTAGGAAACACTTTTGAAAAAGACATTAGTATTTTCATACATTTCAGATTCTTTTTTTTGCGTTATCCAGGCCTACCCTTTGTGGAGGGCAATTAGCAAATATATATTTTGCATGTACCCTGGAGGGAATCCATCAATCTGATCTCGTGACAGACCACAATTCTCTTTTGCTGTCAAAATTGTTTTAGCATAAAGTTCCCTGGGATTATCAATTTTCCCTTTGAACTGTTAAGGCAATAAATACTGTGAAAAAAGGTCTGAGCTTGCTCTGGTGTGATTTTGGCAACAGCTGTGGGATTAAAAGGGAATTCTACAAGCATCAAGTACTTTGCGCATCAAGTACTTTCAAATCATGTGGCAAAGTTAGTTTAACCGCTGTTTCCTCTAGCCATTTTGTTTATTAATTTAAAATCTCTTACCATTATTTGGCTCCAAATTTTGTAGGCAACAGATCTTGGATTTTTGTAAAATCCAGTCGTAATCAGAAGTGTCATCGTCATTTGATTCTTTAATCAGTTTCACCGGATAAAGGTTTTGATTTTATCATTTAACTGGTTCTCTAATTTCTTTTTCGTCTGCGTTGTGTTTTTAAATCCTTCTAGCCATCAGCTTTTTATTTTGATCAGTAAGCGAAGCTATTTGAGATTCTGCATTACGGCATCTACCTTCATCCCTCCAAAAATCTGAGGGAGTTTGAAGTGCTTTTTAGTTATTTTAACAATATTTAATACTAACTAAGTAACAAACAAAACTAACAAATAAAACTATCGGTACCGTGATTACCATACATGTATTTAAAGAACTGAAAAACTTCCCAAAAACTTTCCAACTATCAGTCTACCTGAGCATATAAATCATTCCTGTTGATGCAAAGAAGAGCGAGTCGATTCTTGCAGAAATGAAATATACTCCATTTTGGGGAGAGCGTGTCATCCCCACTTATAAAATAAAAGGGCAGTTTCTCTACATACAGTATGTCTATTTCTCACAAATATATCAGTGTTCCAACACTTACGGACCCCACGTCCTGCATATGCATGAGAATAGTCCCCCTGGACTATCTTTTTATTGGTACCAGACCAACCATGGCGCCATTTCTCTCTTTAATGTTATCCGAGATATTAAACCTTTTTTTTTAGAAGAGCGAGTCAGATTCTTAAGGCAGGAGAAGCAGAACATTCTCACAACACAATCAAATTCAAGTGTTATGAAATTGTCAGCATTCCTAAAACATCTCTACAATAACCTTCCCAATAACACAAAATAATAATAAAAAATATAACCTTCACAACCACACAGCGGACTTACCTAAAATCTCAGGATGACGTCAACCATTCTCCGGCACTCCAATTCACAGACTTTCGACAACAACTCAGCAACAATAATTTGGGATTTTGTAAGTGGATCCCTTAACCTCTAAAATTTTAGATAGAGTCGCTGATTGCGCCGTTGTTCTGGAACAGGAGTTTCCATCGAAGGTCTATTGTCATCCGGGTCAACGGCACCAATTGTTGAAGAATATTACAAAGTCCAGTTCAAGAGTCCGCTGTGTGATGAGAGATTTTATTCTAGCCGGCGTTCAGCAGACAGATACAGACAGTGTCTGGTTCGGTGGCTGACATCGAAATGGTTCGTAACAAGCTTTTTTATACAAGAACAAACAACAGAATTAAACAAGTGTTACGGTCAGAGGCGTGGCCTTGCGGGGGGCTGGAAGCTGGTGCCTGTCCCAGCAGGGAGACAATGCGTTGCCGGCAAGGTGTCGTACCGGCAGGGGTCCTTAGCAACTGGAATTGCATGTCAATGAGCTGAGGGGGAGTTCAGGAGCCGTCCGCAGGGCGGCGTCGTGTCCCCGCAGGGGGTCTGCAGGGGCAGGGGTCCTTAGCAACTGGAATTGCATGTCAATGAGCTGAGGGGGAGTTCAGGAGCCGTCCGCAGGGCGGCGTCGTGTCCCCGCAGGGGGTCTGCAGGGGGCCTCATCACTGTCCACAGAGCCGTCCAGAGTGTCTGCAGCGTTAAACACCACAGTCTGTCCACAGAGCCGTCCAGAGTGTCTGCAGCGTTAAACACCACAGTCTGTCCACAGAGCCGTCCAGAGTGGCTGCAGCGTTAAACACCACAGTCCGTCCACAGAGCCGTCCGGTGTGTCCTCTGTCTCTGGCTCACGGCTGGACCTGTCTGCTGACTGGTGTCTGGACACCAGCTAAAGAAACAAGGCCATGTGTTCTGCAGCCCTGTATGCACCTTTTATATTTGTGCATACATGATCCCAAGCGTTCGTACCAGTGGGACTATCTACGTGCTGCTGGTATTTGGGAAATACAGTCCGGAAATTGCAGTAATAAAAAGGGCGTGAGGGTCATAGACATGTATCCGTATCCCCCCACTGAGCTGCTGTGATACGTCAACGTCGCCGCCATATTGGATGTTCCAGACTGCGCTGTAAACTAATACAAGTAAATGGACTTATGTTCATAAAGCGCCTTTCTACAAAGAAATGTACGTTTACGTCTCATTTATTCATTCACACACGCACTAATATACTTGGAAACAGTTAGGCACCAAATATAATATATTTAATTTTCTCAGATGGCAAAAATAAGAACTTTATTGATCCCACATAGGAGTAATTCATGTTATATCAGCTATAGAGAACAAGGTAGTGCCGAAAAACAATATATATCCCCCCTCACAAAAATAAGAAAAATAGAGAAACATATTTTCTCATCAACAAAACATATTTTACATTTTTCAAGTAACAAAATAACATTTGAACAATTTTTCAGACAATAAAATAACATTTTTTTCCCAGACCACTCAAGGTGACCAAACTTACTTATGATTTTTGAAAAGATCCACATCTATAGATGATATTCTGGTATAAAACCTTCCTGAGTGGCAGCTGGATCAGAGTTATCAGCTCATTAAGTTACCACCCCCTTCAGGTTCATTGATGATTCTAAATTGGGTGTATTATACATTTCCTGAATCCTTATGGTCCTGTGAGTATTCCAGTTTTTGTATTTTGTGTCTCTGTTGTTCCTAGATGACACAGGGATAAAAGATAGTTTATCATTTAGGAGAAAATGGTGTAAAAATGTGTGTTGTTTCTAGTTTAAAGAGCTGCAGTGACCTCTATGTTGGTCAGAAAGATTCACATCTTAGCTTGAATGAATGCTATAAAGGTCTCCTTTAAAATGATACCAAAGACAATATAGTGAAACATTAACAGATTTCCTGAACATGAGTCTAAACCAGGATATGCAGCAGCATCGAGTGTAATTTTCTGAACTTGATGAGCTGATAACTCTGATCCAGCTGCCACTCAGGAAGGTTATCGTACCAGAATATCATCTATAGATGTGGATATTTTCAACAATCATCAGTACGTTTGGTCACCTTGAGTGGTGCTGACCAGTGAAGTGTTGGGCTCTGGTCCCTGGACTAACGGTGGCCCCTGGACTACATGTACATATGTACATGTTCACACCACGAGTGGTTGATGAACACACACTCTTCCACTCTCGTCTCACCGGGGGAAACTGTCCCGTCTCCTCAGTACTGATACTGGCTCTCTATCCATACGCTCAATTCCTCTGTCTTCACTGCTGTTCACAATTCTGACATTTAACTATAAGATTAAAAGAGGGACTTCCCGACAGCATGTGTTTACCATCCAGGCATGTGTGTCATGGAAGCACAACTCACTTCACTAGTGTGAAGGAATCACCAAGAGTCTCTTAATAATACTCATACATTAAATATGCTCTGTGGTGTGGTCTGTGACTTACTTGGAGTTTTGGTTCATTTTCATCAGTTCTTTGCACGTACCAGAAGGTTACCATAAAAAAAACCATCTTCTTAAAAAGAGTTAAACATCTTCCTCAAGTTCCTGTGCACTGCAAAAACTCCAAATCTTAACAAGAGTATTTGTCTTATTTCTAGTTAAAATGTCTCATTTTTAGTCAAAAAATCTCATTACACTTAAAACAAGACTCATCACTGGAAAAATAACTTGTTATTTGACCATTTTCACCTGTTTCAAGTAGATTTTCACTTGAAATAAGTAGAAAAATCTACCAGTGGGACAAGATTTAAAAGATTTTTCTACTTATTTTAAGTGAAAATCTACTTGAAACAGGTGAAAATGGTTGTCTTTTCCAGTGATGAGTCTTGTTTTAAATGTAATGAGATTTTTTTACTAAAAACTATTTAGGAAGAAATATAAAGACATAGTTTATTTGAGTTCTAAAAGTGTAGACTGTGTTTAAAGATCAGCAGCTGTGTGTTCTGCTGTATGTTTATATACTTAGATATGCGTATTATATTTATATCATAGTTATATTATATTTATCATAGAGCTTACATCTGGTATTAAACAGGTTATTCTTGTAAAAATGATATATATATATATTTATACAAATTAGTGTATAGTATAAAAAGTAAATACAGGCATATAATTTATGTTTAGTTGTGGAAAGGGGGTGGGATTAAATAAGTTTATACTTCCTCCACTCCTTTTCCAACAACTGAAATATGTGTTTTGATGTGATTTTCTTTTTCTTTATGTGGTGGAATGCCCACCTGGATTTGTTTCTCTTATCTTTTCTTCTTGTTTCTTTTTTATACATGTTCGAAATAAATAAAAACGAACGAATGAACGAAAATGAGACATTTTAACTAGAAATAAGACAGATGTTCTTGTTAAGAGTGAGTGTTTGCAGTGTGCGGTTCTTGTTCCTGTGGTCCCTCTGAACTCATGCTGCTGTTGTTTCTGTGTGCTGCTTCAACAGAACCAGGGAGAGTTTAGCCTCCAACACGTCCTCCATCGTGGAGAGCGCCCGGCGCCAGAACCTGGCCCTGAGTCCGGGCCTGAGTCCGGGCCTGAGTCCGGGCCTGAGTCCGGGCCTGAGTCCGGGCCACCGCGGCGGGATAGCAGGAAGTGGAGCCCCGTTCTCCTTCCACAGCGTTCCGGAGCCCGCCGGCTCCCAGACGGAGAAGCTGCAGAAGCCCAGCAGCTGCCTGGCCTCCATCACCAGTGTGTAGGGCGGTGCTGGAGCCACAGACGTAGAAACGTGTCCTCCCACCGAGCTGCTGTGATACGTCAACGACGCCGCCATATTGGATGTTCAAGACTGCTCTGGAAACTAATACAAGTTAATGGACTTATTTTCATAAAGCACCTTTCTACAAAGAAATGTACATTTTACGTCTCATTTATTCATTCACACACGCACTAATATACTTGGAAACAGTTAGGCACCAAATATAATATATAACATTTTCTCAGATGGCAAAAATAAGAACTTTATTGATCCCACATAGGAGTAATTCATGTTATATCAGCTATAGAGAACAAGGTAGTGCCGAAAAACAATATATATCCCCCTCGTGAAAATAAGGAAAATAAAGGAAACATATTTTCTCATCAACAAAACATATTTAAATTTTTTCAAGTAACAAAATAACATATTTGAACCATTTTTCAGACAACAAAATAACTGAAAAAATCTGAAAAATGGTTCAAATATGTTATTTTGTTACTAAAATTTAAAATATGTTTATGTAAAATATGTTTTATTGATGAGAAAATATGTTTCTCTATTTTTCTTATTTTTGTGAGGGGGATATATATTGTTTTTCGGCACTACCTTGTTCTCTATAGCTGATATAACATGAATTACTCCTATGTGGGATCAATAAAGTTCTTATTTTTACCATCTGAGAATATTAAATATATTATATTTGGTGCCTAACTGTTTCCAAGTATATTAGTGCGTGTGTGAATGAATAAATGAGACGTAAAACGTACATTTCTTTGTAGAAAGGCGCTTTATGAAAATAAGTCCATTAACTTGTATTAGTTTACAGCGCAGTCTTGAACATCCAATATGGCGGAGACGTTGACGTATCACAGCAGCTTGGTGGGGGGGATACGGATACATGTCTATGGTTCTATGGTTGGTGCCACCGCCCCAGTTCCACCCCCACCCACGGCCCAGCCGGTCCAGACCGGTCCAGACTGGACCAGGGCAGGGGGACAGGTCCACTGTGAACTCAGAACTGGACCTGGTCTGAGACACACGGACTCCTGAGTGGACCCTAGCACTCCAGTTTACACACTTCTGCATAGTTTTTTTTGCTTCTGTGGGTTCTAGTTGCTGTAAGAGTGTGTGTCAGTACCATGTATGTATTCTCTGTTATCTCAGGTTCTGTTGTTTCCACTCCCACAGTTGCTCAGTGGTGCTACGCTGGTTCCTAGAGGCTCTTTCTGCTTCTCTAGTTCTCCAGCCACTTTACGTTCTACTCTCCAGAACTCCAGGGTCTTCCCTGTTCACCGGTTACTGGACGGTCCTCCCGGTTCTCAGCTCTAAATACTGGCCGAGCCTCAGTTCTGCAGCTGTGGTTCTTCCTGTGGTTCCAGTTACTCGTGGACCGTTGTTCTCCAATTACTGGTAGACCCTTCCATTTCTAGCTCTGCACTGCAAAAACTCCACATTTTACCAGGAATATTTGTCTTATTTCTAGTTATAATGTCTAATTTTTAGTCAAAAAATCTCATTACACTTAAAGGAGCATGAGGCTCCTTTTAAGAAATGAGACTCTCTAGCGCCACCCTTCACCACGACGGCCGTTGGGGGTACTGCAGCCAACAGTGAAGCCGGCACGGGAGAACGGGGAGAACGCACATGCAGCGTCATGTGACGTCACATCCGCAGCCCAGCGCGGGAAAATCGGGACCGAATTGCAGCACATTTTGCAGCACACAGCCTGTTCAAGGCAAAGGAGAGATACACTAGAGGAAACATTCTTTTGGGTTTGGAACGCTTCATCTGACATTATTACTAGAAAACTTAAAATGTATACGGATTTTTTTCATAAATCTTGCCACAATCCGGCCTCAAGCTCCTTTAAAACAGGACTCATTACCAGAAAAATAACTTATTTGACAATTTTTCACCTGTTTCAAGTAAATTTTCACTTAAAATAAGTAGAAAAATCTGCCAGTGGGACAAGATTTATCTTGTCATTACAAGCAAAAAAAATCTTGTTCCACTGGCAAATTTTTCTACTTACAGGACTGTCTCAGAAAATTAGAATATTGTGATAAAGTTCTTTATTTTCTGTAATGCAATTAAAAAAACAAAAATGTCATACATTCTGGATTCATTACAAATCAACTGAAATATTGCAAGCCTTTTATTATTTTAATATTGCTGATTATGGTTTACAGTTAAAGATTAAGATTCCCAGAATATTCAAATTTTTTGAGATAGGATATTTGAGTTTTCTTAAACTGTAAGCCATGATCAGCAATATTAAAATAATAAAAGGCTTGCAATATTTCAGTTGATTTGTAATGAATCCAGAATGTATGACATTTTTGCATTACAGAAAATAAAGGACTTTATCACAATATTCTAATGTTCTGAGACAGTCCTGTATTTTAAGTGAAAATCTACTTGAAACAGGTGAAAATCGTTGTTTTTTTTTCCAGTGATGAGTCTTGTTTTAAGTGTAATGAGATTTTTTTTGACTAAAAATGATACATTTTAAATAGAAATAAGACAAATATTCTTGTTAAGATGAGTTTTTGCAGGGTGAGCCTCTGGTAGCTCCAGTTACTGAAAGACCTCAGTTCTCTGGTGGTCTCTGGTGGTCTTTTATTTTTACCAGGAGTCTCATATTTCCACCTGCAGACTCTCTTTAAGCAGGACCAGTGAGAAAGAACAAGTGTTTTCATGCACTGGTGAGTTTGAAGATTTGGTGCTGTTTCTTTTCTGTAACTTGTCTTATTTGGAACAACTCAGAAGAGAAGGACTGGAGGCAGATCCACTGACGGTTTACACTATAAACCCTGACTTCCTGTCAGGAACTCAGCGAGGAGGCGTCACGGAGCTGGATTTGAGGCGCCAACGGTTTAGGAGAATTTTTAAACGTGATGTGACTTTCTGTGATTAATCCTACAATGTTGGGCTGTTTGAAGAAAAACAAAAGCATGGAGCAAGGTGGGGCAGAAAATACTTTCTAACAACGTCCTGTTTCTGAGATTAAACTCTAAATTTGCAAAGTTATACAGGACTGTCTCAGAAAATTAGAATATTGTGATTTTCTGTAATGCAATTATAAAAAAAACAAAAATGTCATACATTCTGGATTCATTACAAATCAACTGAAATATTGCAAGCCTTTTATTATTTTAATATTGCTGATCATGGCTTACAGCTTAAGAAAACTCAAATATCCTATCTCAAAAAATTTGAATATTCTGGGAATCTTAAACTGTAAACCATAATCAGCAATATTGAAATAAAAATAGGCTTGTAATATTTCAGTTGATTTGTAATGAATCCAGAATGTATGACATTTTTGTTTTTTTAATTGCATTACAGAAAATAAAGAACTTTATCACAATATTCTAATTTTCTGAGACAGTCCTGTAAAGTCAGAGATTTGGGCTTTAAAGTTTTTATCACAAACGTGATTCGTACATCACAGGTTTGTGAGGAAACAACTGGACTTAAATCATAAATATGTAAAAAGAAAAAAAAACTGAAATTCCTACTGTACAAATTTTTTTTTTTAGAAAAAAAATCCTTCAAATTTATGAATATAAAGCTTTACAAAAAAAGCCAGAGGTTGTAGCTGTGTTAATTTGCAGGCGTGCAAAGCTGGGCGTGAATATTTGGATGCTCATTTGCTAGGTGGTTGACTAAAAAAGAAAGAAAAAACTAAAATCTCAACAAAACTCAAAATCTTACCAGGAATATTTGTCTTATTTCTAGTTAAAATGTCTCATTTTTAGTCAAAAAATCTCATTACACTTAAAACAAGACTCATTACCAAAAAAATAACTTATTTGACAATTTTCACCTGTTTCAAGTAAATTTTCACTTGAAATAAGTAGAAAAATCTGCCAGTGGAACAAGATTTATCTTCTCATTACAAGCAAAAAAATCTTGTTCCACTTGCAGATTTTTCTACTTACAGGACTGTCTCAGAAAATTAGAATATTGTGATAAAGTTCTTTATTTTCTGTAATGCAATTAAAAAACTGAAATAAGTAGAAAAATCTGCCAGTGGGACAAGATTTATCTTTTTATTACAAGCAAATAAATCTTGTCCCACTGGCAGATTTTTTAAACTTATTTTAAGTGAAAATTTACTTGAAACAGGTGAAAATTGTCAAATAACAAGTAATTTTTCTGGTAATGACTTGTTTTAAGTGTAATGAGATTTTTTGACTAAAAATGAGACATTTTAACTAGAAATAAGACAAATATTCCTGGTAAGATTGAGAGTTTTTGCAGTGAAAAGGCCTCTGGTGTATTTGGATGGGGGGGGCTTCTCTGTAAATAACTGAGTGATAGTTGCACCAGTCACCGGTGCAGGGCAGACTACAGTAGCAGTTCTGGCTCATGGACCACAGGGGGCGCCAACAACCGCGGTGGACCCACGTCCACTCACAGATTTGATTTCACGTTTGTGCGCTTCTGAAAGGTCCTGGACATGTTTTTTAACATCTTACCAAATTAACAACAGAGCTGCAGTTCAGGGTGAATAAAGGTGTTCAGGTGTCATTCACAGGACAAGTTATGTAGCAAATAATTGATCCCTCTTAATTACATTCATTTTGTAATGTTTGTGAGCTAGAGTTGAAAATACAATAAAAATCTGACTAATATTCCTGAGATGATAGATGTGCTGCTGGGTCTGTGACTTGTGTTCCATATCAAGTTAAGAAATGAGAGAGAGAGAGGCCTCCAGGCAGTGATGCTTTTCTTTTTAGTTTGTCTCTGTGCTGCTGAAAAGTCAGCTGGAGCCGTGAGCAGCTATGAAGAGACAGATCTCCTGGTAGATCTGGTTGTTCCTTATCTCCGTCTAGATCCCTTTTTAATTCTCTCCTCAGCACCAGGTTTATGAACATCTGCACCTCAGAGTTGGATCATCAAACAGACTTTTGCTGCCGTTGCTGGTTGAATAAAATGAACCAGAATCCGTCAGAGTCTCTTTCTCTGATTTCCTCCTCCTGACTCAGACGTCTGACTCCAACCCCCCGACCAATCGGTGGCCTGTAGTGTGATGATGTCAGATACAGCCGACTCAGCCGCTTAGAACCTCGGCAGAATAGATACAGAAAAGTATCTACTCGAGACGCCTCCACCTGCCTCCACCCCTGGTGTAAAAGCGCAAAACCGGGACGTGTTGAGTCGAGTGGCGCTGAGTAGGTACTAGTGTAAAAGCGCCATGACAGTCTGAAAAGTGGTTGAAGCGGCTGCTGAGCTGAGCCAGGGCTGGACGACGGAGCATCCTCTCATCCACCAGGGGGAGCTGCTGTAGGGAGGTGGACACGAGGATTTACTTCAGCAGCTTCTCCTTCCATCACCTTTTTTTAGTACAGTACTGTAGTACTCCCCTCTCTGGAACTCTCTCAATTCAATTCAATTCAATTTTATTTATATAGCGTCTAATACAACAGATGTTGTCTCTAGACGCTTTCCAGAGATCCAGAACATGAACATAAACATAAACATAAACATAAACCCCCGAGCAATTATTATATAAACAATGGCAGGTAAAAACTCCCTTAGTGGGAGAAAAACCTTAAGCCAAACAGTGGCAAGGAAAGACTCCCCTTTAGGAGGGAAGAAACCTTGAGCAGGACCAGGCTCATAAGGGGGGACCCTCCTGCCGAAGGCCAGACTGGGGGAGTCAGGGACGTCGACAGCACACAGCAGGCAGGTGGAAGCAGCAGCGGGATGACCAGAGGTGGGGGGGGGGGGCGTCAGCAGCACACAACAGTCATGTGGAAGCAGCAGCGGGATGACCAGAGGGGGGGGGGCGTCAGCAGCACACAACAGTCATGTGGAAGGAGTAGCGGGATGACCAGAAGGGGGGGGGGGTGCAGGCAGGCGGAAGCAGCAACAGCAGACATCCACGTAGGCAGGTGGAAGAAGCAATGGGATGACCAGAGGGGGGGGGGGGGGGGGGCCGGGAACACAGGCCAGAACGCAGCTCCTGAGGCTCCGGCCTGCAAACAATACACAAAAGAGAAAAAAGGGGGGCCGGCACAAGAAACTACAGGAACGATGGACAAAAATGATAGCTATGAGATATTTCTAATAAATAAAAATGGAAATGGAGAAGAGAGGCAGGGAAAAGGAGAGGAGAAGAAGGGTGAGAGGCACCGGCCAGTGGATCATGTCGGTGCCCCCCTGCAGCATAAGCCTATAGCAGCATATCTACCACCAAGCTATATTTGAGACTAACTATTATAGTTTTGTTCTATAGCTGCGACTATGACTACTGACTCTAACACACTAAAGTTTACACTACCTAGAGATTTACCAACACCAGCTAGAGGTTTACTAAACACTAACTATAAGCTTTACTAAACAGAAAGGTTTTAAGTTTAGTTTTAAAGGTGGAGGTGGTGTCAGCCTCCTTAACCCAGATTGGAAGTTGGTTCCAAAGTAATGGTGCCTGATAGCAGAACGCCCGCCCTCCAAATCTACATTTAGATACTCTAGGAACTACGAGTAAACCTGCACCCTGGGAGCGGAGAGCTCGGCCAGGAACATAAGGCACTATCAAATCTTGTAAATACTGCGGAGCTAAGCCGTTTTGGGCTTTATATGCAAGTAATAAAATTTTAAATTGAATTCTGAATTTTACAGGTAGCCAATGGAGCGACGCTAACACTGGAGAGACGTGGTCTCTCCTGCTGATTCCTGTCAGTACTCGTGCTGCTGCATTCTGGATCAGCTGGAGCCTATTCAGCAAATTACTTGGACATCCTGCTAACAACACATTACAGTAATCCAGTCTAGAAGATACAAACGCATGAACTAGTTTTTCTGCATCCCTCTGCGAGAGGATTTTCCTAATTTTTGCAATATTACGGAGATGGAAAAACGCTATTTTACAAACCTGATTAACATATGGTTTAAACGACAAATCCTGATCGAAAACAACACCAAGGTTTCTCACAGTTGCACTGGAAGCCATCGCAACACCATCTAATCCCTTCCTAAGATGCTCTGGACCAAGAATGATAACCTCTGTTTTATCTGAATTTAGAAGCAAGAAATTTCTGGACATCCAGTCCTTGATGTCCCTAAGACATGCCTGAAGTTTAACTAACGGTTCTGTTTCATCCGGCTTCATAGACAAGTAGAGCTGCGTATCATCAGAATAACAATGAAAGTGTATGCCGTGATTCTGGATTATACTTCCCAACGGCTGCATGTATAAACTAAACAAGATTGGCCCTAGCACTGAACCCTGCGGAACACCATAACAGACCCTTGACTGTTCTGAAGAAACCTCATGTACATGAGCAAACTGGAACCTGTCAGATAGATATGATTTAAACCAACGTAGAGCTGTCCCTTTAATCCCAACAACATGCTCTAACCTGTGCAGTAAAATGCCATGATCTATAGTGTCAAAAGCAGCACTGAGGTCCAGTAGAACCAGTATGGACACTAATCCCTTATCTGAGGCCATAAGAAGGTCATTCGTAACTCGAACCAGTGCTGTCTCTGTGCTATGATGCATTCTGAACCCTGACTGAAAGACTTCAAACAGATCATTTCTATACAAATAGTCACATAACTGGCTTGAAACTGCCTTTTCCAGAATTTTAGATACAAATGGAAGGTTAGAAATTGGCCTATAATTAGCTAAGGTGTCTGGGTCAAGGGAAGGTTTTTTAAGTAAAGGTTTAATTACTGCCACTTTGAAAACCTGTGGTACATATCCTAAGCTTAGGGATAGGTTGATTTGGTCCAGTATTGTCACACCAATAAGAGAAAAAACATTTTTGAATAGTCGAGTCGGGATGGGGTCTAACATACATGTGGTTGACTTAGCTCTATTAACGAGTGAAGTCAGCTCAGGGAGGTCTATAGGATCAAAACAGTTTAGAGACAAGTCAGAGCCTAGGGAAGTCGCTAAAGCTGAAGAAACGCCCACAACCGGCTGGTTGATTTCTTCTCTAATTCTCGTGATTTTACTGTTAAAGAAGCTCATAAAGTCCTCACTACTGAGAGCTGCAGGAATACACGGCTCCACAGAGCTGTGACTCTTTGTCAGCCTGGCTACAGTGCTGAACAGAAAACGTGGGTTACTTTTGTTATCCTCTATCAACGTTGAATAATAAGCTGTTCTTGCTTTGCGAATGGCTTTTTTATATACTATTAGAATATCTTTCCATTCACGATAAGAGTCTACAGACTTACAAGAGTGCCACTTCCTTTCTATTTTACGCACGTTTTGTTTCAACATGCGAATATCTGAATTGTACCAGGGAGTTAAGCTCCTGTGGCTAGAAACCCTCCTTTTCAAAGGAGCAACTTCATCTAAAGCTGAGTGCAACAGATCAGCAGTGTTACTAACAAGAAAATCAACATCAACATCAGAGGTAGAACCCAGGTCACTGGCCTCTATTGCTTCAGTAGAGGCTTCACTATTTTCCACTGTCGCAAGACGAGCAATGGTCTCCTTAAATTTAGCAATAGCTTCATCAGACAAACATCTGCTAAAATAATACCTCCTGCCCTGCACTTCAACATCAACAACATTCAATTCCAACGTTATTAAATAATGGTTGGATAAAAGGGAGTTTACAGGTGACACCAACAGACCATCAGTTTCAACACCGTAGGTGAGAACGAGATCGAGAGTATGACCAAAACAATGCGTCGGCCCGTCCACTTTTTGTGAGATACCCATTGATTCTAGAAGAGAATTGAAAGCTAATTTAAGATTATCGCTTTCAACATCCATATGAATATTAAAATCACCCACTATGATGAATTTATCTGTACTGATCAATAATCCAGAAAGGAAATCTGAAAATTCAGACAAAAACTCTAGATAAGCGCCAGCAGGGGGCCGATACACTACCACTAACACAACTGGCTTCTCTGATTTCCAGCTCGGAAATTTCAGACTAAGCGTGAGGCTTTCAAACGTATTATGATTGCACTTAGGTTCAATTTTTGTTTGGAGACTGGAGTTATAAATTGCTGCGACTCCTCCGCCCCGGCCCGTGTTTCTAGGAATGTGATGATTAAAGTAGCCGGGCGGAGTTGATTCATTCAAACTAACATACTCTTCATCCTGTAACCATGTTTCTGTTAAGCAGAAAACATCACTCCTGCTCTCTGTAATTATATCGTTTACTAACAGAGACTTGGAGCTTAACGATCGTATATTTAGTAGTCCGCATCTAATTTTTCGGTCTCTTATTGGTACCAAATGTGCATTGGTTTTAATTTTTACAAGATTATTTTGGTTAACGCCTCTATAACGCTGGTGAACTAGTGGAGGGCGGGGAACTGCAACTACTTCTATTTTGCTAGGCACCTGGTTAGAGTTACCAGTTACATCATGTAATCTTATAGTTTTGTTGGCAGGCGTTGGTCCTTGAGAAGCAGCAGAGAAGTGTGTTAAACTACAGCTCTGCATCCTGGCCTGGACCCTGCGATGTCAGGGAGAGGGTCTAATGAAACAGGCCAAATTACTAGAGACAAGAGCAGCACCATCCCGGGTGGGATGAATGCCGTCTCTTCTAATCAGACCGGGCTTTCCCCAGAACGTTTCCCAATTGTCAATAAAGGCCACGTCGTTTTCTGAACACCACCGATACAACCAGCGACGGAGCGAGAGCATGCGACTAAACATGTCATCACTGGTCAGATTGGGGAGGGGGCCAGAGAAACCTACGGAGTCCGACATGGTTTTAGCGAAGTTACACACCGAGACAATATTCATTCTGGTTACTTCCGACTGGCGAAGACGGGAGTCGTTAGCTCCGACATGGATGATAACTTTACCATATTTACGAT
Organism: Cololabis saira; assembly: GCF_033807715.1. Taxonomy (NCBI): domain Eukaryota; kingdom Metazoa; phylum Chordata; class Actinopteri; order Beloniformes; family Belonidae; genus Cololabis; species Cololabis saira. The sequence continues at coordinate 46,776,977 of NC_084593.1, read as the reverse complement.
TACCCTTTGCCAGTAGCTTCAAATTTGCTTCTATGTCGCCCGCTCTGGCCCCCGGGATACACCTAACTATGGTCTCTGGAGTCGGCTTCACATGTCTGACTATGGAGTCGCCAATCACCAGGGTCGGCTTCTCAACGGGTGTGTCGCTGAGTGGGGAAAATCGGTTAGACACATGAAGCGGGTGGTGGTGTTCCGTGAGCCCTTTACTACGCTTCCCCCGAACCGTCACCCACCGGTCCTGACTGGCCGGCTGCTCGGGAGCTGCAGGGGAGCGGCTACCCTCAGCTGCTATGGGCCGGTCCGCCGCTAGCTTAGCCTGGTTAGCTGAGGAGGCTATCGGACTATGGTCAAATTGGCAGAACCGGACCTCTAACTGACTGAGCCTCGCCTCCAGCCCTGTAAATAAACTACATTTTAAGCACTTACCGTCTTCACTAAAGGAGGCAGAGGAATAACTAAACATTTCACACACTGAGCAGCAAAGAGGTGAAACGGTGGGAGACGGAGAGCCCATGCTAAGATGCTAACGGAGGCTAACGGACAGAAAATGTATTGGTGATTGGTGACAGTGAAAGTTACGGAAGAGAAAATGAGCGAGTGTTGAAATAAAGACAGTAATGTACCAGATATAGTGCTATTTTACCAGAAAACAGTCTAAGTTTAAGACAAAAAAGTCGGGAGAGATCTTTGCCTGCGCGCCGTGCAGCAGCAACAGACCGCAACACCAGGAAGTGACGCGATGCGTGACGCAGTACGTTACCCAATCAGCAAGCAAGCAAGAGCCAAAGCAAGAACCAAGAACTGGGCAAGAACCAAGAACTCTCCCTGCCGTAATCCGTGACTCCCCTTCCCTGGACAGTTTCAAAGCACAACTCAAAACCCATCTTTTCACCCTGGCTTTTCCCCATTAAGTGGTCTCCGCCCCACCTGTTGTTTTGTCCCTGTTGTGTTTTTGTTTTGTTTGTTCTTTTCCTGTTTTCTTTCCTGTAAAGCGACCTTGGGATCCTTGAAAGGCGCCAGTACTAAAGTACTACAGTACTACATTTCTGGGGCATGTTATCTCTGCTGAGGGCAGACAATTACTGCCTAAATAGGCAGGCCCCCTGACGCCCCCCGCCCTCACACGTCTCCCCACCACCTTTATTAATATTGCCTTCAGTGGTGGCCAATGATAAAACATTTTGGGGGGGCACACTGACTATTACAACTATAAACTCTACTTGAATATAAATTTTGCTCTCTTCTCCTTCAGGCCAGCAAATTTTTCAATGACCTTCTGATTGAAATCTGTCATCCAGTCTCACATAAAAACCTTCCCTTGCCTACGTTGGTCCAAAGTGCCAAAACGTAGAGGGGCTACAATAATAGCCCTTGAATTGTTACATTGTTACATTTTTTTTCTGCCTATTTGTTTTGCGTCCAAGTCACGTGACTTTCAAGATTCTGGCCGTGACACCAAAAAACATGGTGGACATTTCTCATTTTTTAGTGAAAAAAAATCAATATTTTGAGTTAGTTTCTGCATAAAAATTTGTTTTGATTACATTTCTAGCGAGAAATATATATTTTACTTTCATAATATTCACTCAGTGATTGTACATAATCACTCGCTTGCTCGTTGTTTCTTCAGATCACGCCAGAATAAAGGCTGATTTATGGTTCCGCGTTACACCAACGCAGAGCCTACACCGTAGGCCAGGGGTCACCAATCCTGGTCCTCGAGGGCCGGTGTCCCTGCAGGTTTTAGATGTTTCCCTGCTTCATTGCACCATGATACAACTGACTGTGTCATTAACAGAATTGTGCAGCCCTGGATGACAAGCTGATGACGATGATTAATTAGAATCAGGTGTATGGAGCTAGAACAGTCTCATAATTCACAAATGCACAGGACAAGTTTTACAAATGCACAGAACGATTTGCAAATACACACACAGTTTCACACGTGCACAGAACAATTCACACGTGCGTAGGACAAGATACACAAATGTATTTTTGATGCACACACAAATATAACCTGATTTACACATGTTTTTTTGTCTGTGAGCTGCGCTGGATTTGTGTGTGAGTTTTGAGACTCCCCTGACGTGACTAGATCCACAAATAGGTTTTTTTTAACACGGAAGGATCTGCAACCAATCAGATGTCTTCATTTGTTTCAGCTAATCATAAGAGCAGACCTACGTGGGGGACGATTTACTCGCAAACCAATCAGATTAAAGGGGCGGATACACCTGCTGTTTGAACTGCGTTAGCGCTGTTCACTTAGAAAAGTGATTAAAACTTCTTAATCAAATTCAAACTCTGCAGGCAGACATTGTTTTACTACAAGAAACACACTTAGTTAAAGCTTCAGCAGATGCATTGGCCACGCCAGAATTTCCGCACGCTTTTTCCGCCTGTTACAACTCCAGACAAAGAGGGGTAGCAATTCTCATTAATAAAAGAGTAAATTTCACTGTAAAGGACACACACATTGACTCAGAGGGTAGATATTTAATTTTAGTCTTGCAAATTCAAAGCTTGAATTTATGTATTTCTAATGTATATGGTCCAAATGTTGATGACTCCTCGTTTTTTCACTCTTTTTTCACCTCACTTTCTGCTCACCTAGACAACACAGTCATCATCGGAGGAGACTTCAACATGGTTCTGGACCCTGGAGTGGACAGGCTCAGTAATGCAGGCGGACACAGGAGTTGGCAGTCAGCAAGTATTGTTAAGCAATACATGAATGATCTGGGTCTTTGCGATACATGGCGCTCTTTACACCCAACCCTTAGGAACTACACTTTTTTCTCAGCCGTTCACCACTCATACTCTAGGTTAGATTATTTTCTAGTCAGTAGCTCTCTGATGAGAGATATCTCAGAATCACAAATACACCCAATCAATATTAGCGATCACGCACCTGTTTCTTTCACTCTGGGGAAGAGGGGGAGCGTATCATCCTCCAAAGTTTGGAGATTTAATACATCATTACTCAAAGACCCCGACTTTACTAACTTTTTTAAGAAAGAATGGGACATTTTTTTGAAAATTAACGACCAGCCGGAAATATCAGCAAGCGTTCTATGGGAAGCTGGGAAAGCAGTAATGCGAGGCAAAATAATTTCCTTTTCGTCAAATAAAAAAAGAAAAGACAACTTAAAAACAAAAGAATTAGAAGGTGAAATAAAGACGCTAGAGGAGGCCTTCCAGACTTCTGCAGATGAACGTATCCTTAGCAAAATAAGGAAAACTAAAATAGAATTAAATAAAATAATTGACGCAAAAACGCAGTTTCTAGTACAAAGGCTTCGCCTGGAAAACTTTGCACATGCTAACAGATCAGGAAAATATTTAGCCAATCAATTAAAAATAAACAAAGAAAAAACAACCATAACATCTATTAAGGACCAGTCAGGGGAAGTTACACATGATCCCTGTTTAATAAATTCAATCTTTAGAGACTTTTACTACAAATTATACTCGTCACAAATTGAACCATCTGATCAATCCATTAATGAGTTTCTTGGAGAAATTAACCTGCCAAAGTTACATCAGGAACAGGTTACGAATTTAGATTCACCACTCTCAATAGGAGAACTCCATGAAGCTCTTCAACATATGCCCAATAATAAAGCTCCGGGCCCAGACGGTTTCCCAGCTGAATTTTATAAGGAATTCTGGAGCATATTAGCACCAACATTTTATAAAATGATTCTAAATATTAGGGAAAATAAAAGCTTACCCTTAAATATGAACTCTGCTAATATTAGTCTTTTATTAAAACCGGATAAAGATCCCTTGCTCCCATCGAGCTACCGCCCAATTTCATTAATAAATGTAGACCTTAAAATAATTAGCAAGGCCCTTACTGAACGTCTGAAAAGAGTCACCCCTTCTATTATACATCCGGATCAAACAGGCTTTATTAAAGGTAGACATTCCTCTACTAATATTCGCAGATTATTAAATATTATAGATTATTCCAGTATCAATAAACAGGAAACTACTATTATATCCTTAGACGCGGAAAAAGCATTCGATAAGGTAAATTGGAAGTTTCTATTGGCAACCTTACATAAATTTGGATTTGGTGAATCTTTCATTGACTGGGTAAAAATATTATACAGCTCTCCCAAGGCACGTGTAAGGACAAATGATCAAATCTCTACAAGTTTTACCTTGCAAAGAGGCACTAGACAGGGTTGCCCTCTATCTCCCTCATTATTTGCAATATTTATCGAACCTTTAGCAGCAGCTATTAGACAAAATCAAAATATTAAAGGTATACAATGCAAAATAGTAGAGCACAAAATAAGTCTTTATGCGGATGACGTACTCCTCTTCCTCCAGAACTCACGATCTTCACTATCACAGACAATCGCACTTATAGAGGGATTTTCATCTCTGTCTGATTATTCTATTAATTGGTCTAAATCCACCGTTTTGTGCGTAAACTGCAATTTTAGGAATATATCCAATACTCAATTACAATCAGGGAACATTAGATATTTAGGCATAAACATCTCCCCTAGGCTGTCAGAGTTAATAAAATTAAATTATGTTCAGCTTATAAAGAAAATAGAAGATGATCTTGCTAGATGGAGCTCTCTCCCCATTTCACTCATGGGTAGAATAGCCACCATTAAAATGATGGTTTTACCAAAAGTAAATTATTTTTTCTCAATGATACCATTCAAACCCCCTATTTCCTGGTTTAAATCGCTGGACTCAGGTGTTTCAAAATTTCTGTGGAAAAATAAAACTCCACGCATTAGTTTAAAGACATTGCAGAAATCTAAAGAATATGGAGGTTTAGAGCTACCTAATTTTCAGTATTACTTCCTTGCCAATAAATTACAGTATATTGTAAAATGGTCAAAAGATCATCCTTTAGATAGTCAATGGCTGGACTCAGAGCAAGTGTTTTGCAACGAACTAGAAATCTCAGAGTTACCATTTATTAGTCAAAGTATCAAACGTCATCAATGTTTCAAAAGCATTAATATTAGCACAACTTTATCAGCTTGGTGGGAATTTCTTAAAGTAGCTAAAATTTCACTTTTTCCATGTGACCGTACACCCATATGGAACAACCCAGACATCGTGAAAAATGATAAAAAGATGGTTAACTTCGTTCAATGGAGAGATCAAGGAATACGGTATTTACAGCACGTAATTGTAGGAGGACAGTTTGTACCTTTCAATACACTTATGGTTCAATACGGAGTTAGCAGGAGTAAATTTTTAGAGTATCAACAACTCAAGGCCATAATAAATAAAACATACAAAATTAGACAATTAGACTTACAACTTCCCGCTAAGATAATAGATTTATTGAATCTAAGCACTTTAAAGTTGTTATCAAAACTCTACAGGTTAGTGTCTAAACTGGACGATTCAGTCTCTCTCCCGATCTCTAAGTGGGAGGCGGATCTCTCTCTGAATACCGACCAGCTTTCTTGGTCACAAATATGCTTAAATACGTTTACTATGACTAAAAACCCAAACTTACAACTTATACAGTATAAAGTTCTTCATAGAATACATTATACTGGACAAAGGATGTTCCAGATGGGCTTTGTCACCTCTAATATCTGTTCACAGTGCACAGAGAACACCCCAGATAATTATATGCATGCTTTATGGTTCTGTACACCGGTACAGAGGTTCTGGAAGGAGATTTGTGAGGATTTATCCACATGGATCGACCACAGAATCCCAGTGTGCCCCACGGTGTGTATATTAGGTCACCTGGGAGACACTCAAATAGATCCTAATTGGACACACCGGGTTCTCACTGCCTTATGTATCGCAAAGAAAACCATTCTAGTAAATTGGAAACAAAAATCCAGTTTATGTATTAACCATTTTAGGAATCTTTTATCAGATCATATTAGTAGTGAGATAATGTCTGCCTCCACTGAACAACACTCGGCTGAATTGCACTCTCTGTGGTCCCCGATTATTGGCCTCGTTACCTAGTGGGGGCGGGGGGGGGGGGTGATCTCGTAGCCCTTGGGGTTGGGGGTCGGCTTGGGGGGTCTGGGGCGCGGGCCTCTGGTGGCCCCTGGGGGGCGGTGGGTGGGGCCGCGGGGTCCTGTCCCTGGCCGGTGGGGGCCTTGGGGGCCTGTGGGGGGGGGTGCCTCATGGCGGTGGGGGGGGGTGGCTGGGGAGGGCTCGGGCGGGGGGCGGTGGCTTGGGCGTCTCCGGGCCTCCTGGGGGGGGCTGGGCCGTGGACGTGGGGGTCCCACCCGGAGGGCCCGGCCCTGCCTGGGTGGGGGGTGGCTGTCTGCGCTGGGGGGGGCATTGCTGCCTTGGTCCTCCGTCGCTGGGCGGGGGCCGAGTGCCCCTGCGGATGTGGGGACTCCGTGACCCTTGGGGTGTCCGCCGGGGTGGCCTCGGGGGGGGGTGGGGCCGGGTCCGGAGATCGGGCCTCCCCTGACCGGGGGGTGCACGGGCGGGCGCGGCGGCGGGGTGGCGCCATTCCCAGGTATCTATGTCTTATGTTGTCAGTATGAATGGGAGGATGTTGGACCGTTTCCCCCTCCGTCTGGGGGCTCCGGCGGCTCCGGGGGCGCCCGTGGAGGTACGGTGGGGCCCTGGCCCGGCTCGGGGGGCCGGCCCCCGTCTACTGGATGGCCGGTGGGGGGACGCGGGTGTCTTATCAGGGCCGGCTTTGCTGGTCCTGCCTCCTGGCTTCGGCCTCCGCTCCCCCTCTTGCCCCCCCTACACGATTCATACGCACATAGGCGAAAGGCGGGGGGTCCGGGTCGTGGGGGGCACTGTCCCGCGTGGCCCGGCACTCCCCGCCTCACGGTTTTAACAGCAAACTAGACACTGCACACTCAACACTTTATAAATACACTTGACAAGGACACGTAGTTCGGGAGGGGGGGGGGTAGGTGTCAATCGATACTTGGCCCTCCCTCCTCCCTGTTTTTATGGCATTAAACACATGCACTCAACACAAGGGGCGGGAGGGGGTCCCACATCACCCGCGTTCCCTCACCGGCCTGGGCCTTGGACGGGTGGGTCGGGTTACCCGGGCCTGGCGGGGCCCGCCGTGCAGCCTGGGGTGCCTTCTGGCGGTGCTGGACCCCCCCGGGGAGGGGGAAACGGTGCGTGATTGTATGTCTGTGTCGGTGAGAATGCGGTATGGAAGGGTCCTGCCATGGAGGATCTGAGCCTCCATTGGCAGGACATCAAAAACTTAATAATTTATCAATATTATATTATACAAAGATGGTTATTATTATTATTATTATTATTATTATTATTAGTATTATTATTATTATTATGTATAGTATATTATATTATTATTAGTATAAGTATCGGATAGGTGAATGGATGAATGAATGGGATGCCTGGGTCTGGGGCCCTCCGTTGTCGGGCCTGCGTGGGTGTTGCCTTGTTGGGGGGTTCCCTCTCTCCGGGCCCGTCTCCGGTCCCCCCCGCTGCCTCTACGGCGGGGCGCCCCTCTGGTCTTGGAGGGCCACTTTCGTGGGGGACGGGTGCGCCTGCCCGCGTCGGCGGCCGGGGCGGCTCTGTCTCTCCGGGCAGGCTGGCCCCCTGCCGGGTGGGGGTCGTTGGCCTGAAGGGTGAGGGCCTCCTGGCCGCGTGTCCGGCCCGGACCGGGTGGCCGGGGACTGCCTGGGTCGCGGTCCGCCGCCGCGGGATCCCTGGCTGCTTCTTTCCGCGCCGTGGGGGCCCCGCCCGCGGGCCCCCTCGGCCGCCGCCGGGTGGGGGGGGGGCCTCGCAGGCGGTGGGTTGCCTCCCTCCTACTTCTCTCCTCTGTGGGGTTTGCCGGTGGCCTGGGTTCCGGGCTCTTCCTTGTCGGCCTCTGGTCTCGCGGGTGGCGGGGTCGCTCCCCCCCCTCCCCCACTATAGATACACTTCAGGTGGAGCTTTGTTTGGTTTATTACACACACACACACACACACACACACACACACACACACACACACACACACACACACACACATATAGTCATTTAGTCACATGCACACACACACACACACACACACACACACACACACACACACACACACACACACACACACACGCATGATCATATACATACACACACACACACATAGACATACACACTGGCTTGTTCACCTGCATGCTGGCTCTCTAGTTTTTGGGTTTAGGTAGCGGTAGCGATAGCTTAGCTCAGACTGCGATCAGATCTCAAGATTTAGGTCGATTGCTGTTCGTGTTTTGGTTGGCTCCGTGCCGGTTTCGTGCTTTGTTTGTGGTTTTTTGTTGCAGATTTCCAGTGCTTGACGTGTGTCTCCGTGTGTTCCTGCTTCCTGGATTGGCAGCGGATGTCGTCACCCCCCCCCCCACCCCCCCCCTCCCCCCCAAAAAAAAAAAAAAAAAAAAAAACACTGGGTTTGTATGTGTATATTTATGTATGTGTACGCATATGTGTGCGTATATATATGTATATATTACATATAGTAATAATGCACATATATACACTTTTGGTTTCTACCGTCATGGTATCAATCAATAATATGTGTGCAGACAAGGTAAAAAAAAAAAAAAAAAAAAAAAAAAAAGAAAAAGTGATTAATATTTCAAGTTAGTGGAGTAAAGATAAATAAACACCAACAGGAGATACAAGATAAATAAACAGGATGGAGAGGATATCACTGCTCTGATTTTCTTGTGATCTCGGTAAATAAAACAGCGCGATCTGAGATGGTTTGTCGGGCTGATCAACCAGAGCCGCCGGCAGACTGCACTCCAAGTCCTGCCGATGCAGCAACTGATGAGAAACAGCGGAGATATTTATGTATTTGAACTACAGGTGTCTTTCAGGAGAACGAGCCTTGACGGGGGTGAATCTTGCTGCAGTCGCGTTCTGGCTCTGGCCGCGAGTGGCGCTGGTCCCGGTCAGACACCAGCTGACCACAGTGACCAGACGTGGAAGTCAGAAACAAGCAGCTGTTATCCTCACGTTTATAATGTGACATCGCCACCACACAGAGACAAACGTGTCAAAACAGCGGTGGCAGATCAACACATTCCCGGTGCAGAGTCATGCATGGGAAGATGCAGCCGTGATGATGCTGGTCGGGGTTTAGTCGACCGATCATCAAACATCTGAGCTGGATACAGAGCTTCTTCGGTTATCAGTCGACTGATACCGACTTTACTCCAGATATTTCGGTCAATTCATCTCCTGACATGTGCGTGCTGCTCCACCTGCTGCTGCAGCTCGTCCCCGTCAGGCAGCGCAGCAGCTCTTTGCTGTCTGTCTGGTTCTGAGCTCAATCAGCGGGACAGTAATACTTCGTGAAACCAAACAGAGCAAATATACAAAAATCTCCGCTGTTTTTCATCATCAGTTTCTGCATCGGCAGGACTAAGAGCTCTCCCGACGGCTCTGGTTGAACGACCCGACAAACCATCTCCAATCGCGCTGTTTTATTTACCGGGATCACAAGAAAAGCAACAGATCTCCTCTCCATCCTGTTTATTTATATTTTATCTTCTGTTGGTGTTTATTTATCTTTATTCCACCAACTCGAAATATTAATCACTTTTCTATGTGAACAGCGCTAACGCAGTTCAAACAGCAGGTGTATCCGCCCCTTTAATCTGATTGGTTGCAGATCCTTCCGTGTTAAAAAAAACCTATTTGTAGATCTAGTCACGTCAGGGGAGTCTCAAAACTCACACACAAATCCAGCGCAACTCACAGACAAAAAAACATTTGTAAATCAGGTTTTATTTGTGTGTGCATCAAAAATACATTTGTGTATTTTGTCCTACGCACGTGTGAATTGTTCTGTGCACGTGTGAAACTGTGTGTGTATTTGCAAATCGTTCTGTGCATTTGTAAAACTTGTCCTGTGCACGTGTGAAACGGTGTGTGTATTTGCAAATCGTTCTGTGCATTTGTAAAACTTGTCCTGTGCATTTGTGAATTATGAGACTGTTCTAGCTCCATACAGGTGTGTTAAAGCAGGGAAACATCTAAAACATGCAGGACACCGGCCCTCGAGGACCAGGGTTGGTGACCCCTGCCGTAGGCTCTGCGCTTAATGCGAAACTGCAACATTTTCAACCTGATCTCACAAAAATCCGTGAAATGCCCACGATCTCTCACCACTATTTTCCGTGGTACCAACACGGAAAGTGGTAAATTCCGTGTGAGCACCACGGATATTGTACCTATGCGAAGTCAATTGGGATCCATTGTCAACCGTTCCTAACCAATCATAAATGGTGCATTAACCTACTTGCATATAAAGCCCAAAACGGCTTAGCTCCGCAGTATTTACAAGATTTGATAGTGCCTTATGTTCCTGGCAGAGCTCTCCGCTCCCAGGGTGCAGGTTTACTCGTAGTTCCTAGAGTATCTAAATGTCGATTTGGAGGGCGGGCGTTCTGCTATCAGGCACCATTACTTTGGAACCAACTTCCAATATGGGTTAAGGAGGCTGACACCACCTCCACCTTTAAAACTAAACTTAAAACCTTTCTGTTTAGTAAAGCCTATAGTTAGTGTTTAGTAAACCTGTAGCTGGTGTTGGTAATTCTCTAGGTAGTGTAAACTCTAGTGTGTTAGAGTCAGTAGTCATAGTTGCAGCTATAGAACAGAACTATAATAGTTAGTCTCAAATATAGCTTCGCGGTAGATATGCTGCTATAGGCTTATGCTGCAGGGGGGACCGACATGATCCGCTGGGCGGTGCCTCTCACCCTTCTTCTCCTCTCCTTTTCCCTGCCTCTCTTCTCCATTACCATTTTTATTTATTATAAATATCTCATAGCTATCATTTTTGTCCATCTTTCCTGTAGTTTCTTGCGCCCCCGACCCCCCCCCCCCCCCCCCCATCCCCGGTCATCCCGTTGTCATTCCACCTGCCTACGTGGATGTCTGCTGTAGCTGCTTCCACGTAGAGAGCTGCTCCTGCACCTCTCCCCCCCCACCCCCCCCCCCCCCCCCCCTCTGGTCATCCCGCTGCTGCTTCCACATGACTGTTGTGTGCTGCTGACGCCCCCCACCCCCCCCCCTCTGATCATCCCGCTGCTGCTTCCACCTGCCTGCTGTGTGCTGCTGACGTCCCTGACTCCCCCAGTCTGGCCCTCAGCAGGAGGGTCCCCCCTTATGAGCCTGGTTTATGTTTATGTTTATGAATTGAATTGAATTGAACCTAACCAGACCTTAACCAGAGCGTCGTCCAGCCACAAAATATCATTTTTAATGGCTTTTAAACCAGGGAGTGGAGACAGGCGATATTTAAATTAATTGTTTTAACCATTCTCCCATTTCGTCATCACGGGGAATTCCCTGGGCGTCCCCTCTACGTCAGAGTGTCGAGCGGAGAACCTGATCACGTGATGATGCCCCGACGTGGAAGTAAACGGTTAAATATGTTGTGCTTTTGAACGGTAAATATTAAAATAAACCGTACACAGGTACATTTACAACTTTACCAACTGTGTTTGGCCCCAGGTGTAACTCGGTCCACGGTCACTCGCTGCTGCTGCTGGATTTTTAGGTCTGGTTGGTCCAAGCTCCTTAATCAGATTTTTTTTTCCTCCGGCGAACGCCTCAGGAAATGATTACTTTGTAATGAAACAACCGAATGTAGTTTTTCTGCTGTCATTGTCTCCTGTCGTGACGTCGTGGCTCATGAATCCATCAGATTGGATGAAGAATGACAGAAAACCCGCTGATTGGCCACAGAGGAGAATCTTTGAGTAACCAATTAGAGACCAGCATGAAGTCACATGGAAGAAAAGTTTAAGAACATACAATACACACTCATTTGACCATTGAAACCTATGTATTTCTGTCTGCACAAAAAACAACTCTGAATAAACCCAGTATGGGATGGGAAGGCTTGAAAAATTAAATGTCAGACACATTTTATGAGATGTGATAATTACTCTTTATTACGTAGTTTATGTGTAGGCCTACTGTGTCTATATTTTTTCCTGTAATTTTAATGGGGGCGGCGCCTAGCGCCCCCTATTGACAAACAGCCACTGATTGCCTACCATGGAGGAAGGAGAGAGTGGGGACTCGGGGGCGTGCTCCTCCATCACCCCAGCCAGGTCACTGAGGGGGTTTGGAAGCTCCTCAGTGATACCGGGGGGGATGTCTTTTGAACGGCATGTTGATCTCTCACCCCCTTCCCGCACGTCGGCCTCTGCTGTAAGTGAGGCTGACCGAGTCAATGGTGTAAATGTGATTTTACCTGTTAATGTTTTCTTTTTCTTTCAATTGTTATGGCTAATACACTCTTGGGTAATATCCCCCCTGACCCCCTAGGTCTAAACAACACCGAATTTGAGCTGCCATCTTCTGCTGAAGCTGCAGCTCTAACAACAGAGGATGACACTCAAGATCTTTGTAACTTTCATAAGGATAAGATTTTCAATCTCGTTGAAGTAGATATTAATAATAAATATAACATCAACATTGATCCTGATCTGAATTGTCTTAAATAGGCAAACAGATCTATTACAAGTGAATATTATAATATTGAAACATTTAATAAATTTAAAGAGAGTATCAACTCCCACTCTATGTTTTCTACTTTTCACCTAAATGTACAAAGCCTTAATAGCCTTGATAAGTATGACAATTTTGTTAATTATTTATCCTCACTGAATCATGTATTTTCTATCATTGCTCTCTCAGAAACATGGCTCTCAGAAGCTACTAAATCTCAGTATGATTTGTCGTTATATAATGCTGTTCACTCCTACAGATCAGAGAGAGTGGGTGGTGGTGTGTCAATTTACATTCACAACAAGTTCCAATTTTTTATTAGGGATGATCTTGCTTTCAAGCATCAAGCAGCTGAGATGGAGTCTCTCTTTGTCCAAATACCTTCATGTTCACTTTTTGATGGCAAAAATATTATAGTGGGATGTGTCTATCGACCCCCGGATTCAGATATAAACATTTTCTGTGATAATATTGCATTAACATTAGACATAATCAATAAAGAAAACAAAATATGTTTCTTATTTGGGGACTGGAACATTGACTTATTTAAGAAAAATGCAGCAATTGCTGAATTCCTTAATTCCATGTACTCTAACTGTTTTTTTCCTGTGATTTATAGACCAACAAGAGTGACCACTTATTCTGCCACTCTTATTGACAATATCTTCACAAATTCTTTGAATAATGTTGCCCATTCAGGTATTCTGATAACAGATATATCGGATCACTTTCCTGTATTCCATATTTCTTTGCCAATTAAAAGTGAACATGTGGAAAATAACTACAACTTTAAATTTAGAATCTTTAACAAAAGAAATACAGAGAAGTTTCAGAGGTTGGTTGACAACATGACCTGGGACGATGTTTATGAACATTCTTCTGTCCAACTTGCTTATCAGTCATTTATGAGTTATTTTAATTCTGCCTTTAATCATTGTTTTCCCCTGGTCTTTGGAAGCCCTGGTTTACAACAGGTCTCAAAAGATCCTCTATGATAAAACACAAATTGTATAAAAAATTTCTTACTAATCCTACTCCACTGAATTCTGCAATCTATAAAAAATATAAAAATAAATACATCCATCTATTGCGGATGTCTAAGAAACTGTACTTTTCAAATAAATTCAGAGAATCGTCAGACATTAGGTCCACCTGGAAGGTTGTCAACGAACTTCTCAACAAAAAAAAGTGTACTTCCCCTCTCCCATCTCAGTTTAAGAATGGTAAAAAGATATATGATAACCCTACCGATATAGCAAATGAATTTAACTGTTTCTTGGCAAATGTGGGTTCTTCTCTCTCAAAGGATATGGGAGTTCCAAGTAGTAATCATTTAGATTACATTAAGGGCAATTTCCCTACTATTTTACAGTTTGAAGATACTAACGAAACAGAGGTCTTGGAATTAATTTCTAATTTGAAGATATCAGCAGCTGGTCACGATGATATTGGTGCTTCATTGGTTAAATCAGTGTCTTCCTCAATTAGTAAACCCCTTATGCATATTTTCAATTTATCTCTGCAATCTGGGGAGGTTCCACAAGATTTAAAAATAGCCAAAGTTTTTTGTCTAATACAACAAAAGTTGTCTCTAGACGCTTTCCAGAGACCCATACCCAGAACATAAACCCCCGAGCAGTTATTACATAAACAATGGCAGGTAAAAACTCCCCTAGTGGGAGAAAAACCTTAAAGGAGCTTGAGGCCGGATTGTGGCAGGATTTATGAAAAAAATCCGTATACATTTTAAGTTTTCTAGTAATAATGTCAGATGAAGCGTTCCAAACCCAAAAGAATGAGCCTCTCGGGCCGCTCGGTGGCGCAGTGGGTTAAGCAGCGGGCCATATACTGAGGCTACAGTCCTCCTGCAGCGGTCGCGGGTTCGAATCCAGCCCGCGCACCTTTGCTGCGGGCTGCTGCGGGCTTCCCCGTTCTCTCTCTCTACCCCTTTCCAGTCTGCATCTCCAATAAAGGGCCACTAGAGCCCAAAAAAACCTTTAAAAAGAATGAGCCTGAGTGTATCTCTCCTTTGCCTTGAACAGGCTGTGTGCTGCAAAATGTGCTGCAATTCGGGCCCGAATTTCCCGCGCTGGGCTGCGGATGTGACGTCACATGACGCTGCATGTGCGTTCTCCCCGTTCTCCCGTGCCGGCTTCACTGTTGACTGCAGTACCCCCGACGGCCGTCGTGGCGAAGGGTGGCGCTAGAGAGTCTCATTTCTTAAAAGGAGCCTCAAGCTCCTTTAAGCCAAACAGTGGCAAGGAAAAACTCCCCTTTAGGAGGGAAGAAACCTTGAGCAGGACCAGGCTCATAAGGGGGGGACCCTCCTGCCGAAGGCCAGACTGGTGGGTCAGGGACGGCAACAGCACAGCAGGCAGGTGGAAGCAGCAACGGGATGACCGGGGGTGGGGACAGCAGGCAGGTGCAAGCAGCAACGGGATGACCGGGGGTGGGGACAGCAGGCAGGTGCAAGCAGCAACGGGATGACCGGGGGTGGGGACAGCAGGCAGGTGGAAGCAGCAATATTTTCTTGTATTTTACCTGTTTTATATTCTAAAGTCACACTTAAAAGTAACTCCACTTCTCTGTCACTCCAAACCAAAGACTCTGGTTCATCTTGGAAGTAACTGGAAGTTACTCGTGTCATTTGTTGAGGTTTTTTTCCAGGATTCTGATTGGCTAGCATGACTTTATCTTCTCGTTACACTGCCCCCTGTAGGTTTGGCTGCTCATAGCACCTTAACACATATTTATGCAGGTTCCTGGAAATGATGGTATTTTTCAAAACGTAGAGGGGGAAATATCCATTTTTGTAAATACCCGGCTCTGTGGAAACGTGGCCTAAGTTTCACTACTGTACATGTGTCGTGTTTGTCATTACTGATTGTAGAAACCGACTGTTGTCAAGTTTGGATCCTGACATCTCAAGATACACACCGAATATAACCTTGAGCCACAGCCAAAGACGGATAGATACATGGATGAAGCAACACTGGCTGCAGATGTTGTGAACTATCATGGTTTGCTTCCTTCCAGACAGTTAGTGACATCGGTAGTCTTTGAAAGTTCTCTGGTGTATAATGGTTCATAGTTCATAGTTTTCTAACAGCTGATGATGTCTTGGCCCGGACACTGATTCTAGAGCTCTAAAGTAAAGGTCCTAGTTCTTTGGTTCCAACAGGAAACCCCCAGCTTTTTAATCATGAAGTGCTTGAGTCCAAAACAAGAGGGTAGCAGAGAGCAGGTTCACATTTATTTAAAAATCACTTTTTTTTTTTTACAAAAATGCACCATACAGGGTTTTATTGATCCAACACAACAATAACAATGGTTCATTTTAAAGATTTGACTCAAAACAAGGATCAGCCAATCAATAGCCTTCTCTTGACAAAGTCATTAGCCTTAAAGCAGAAATGATCTAAAGGCTAAAACAGAGAAACAAAGACTAGAAAAGTTCAGACTCATGTTTCTGTGTTTTTCACCAATTAAGAAACCAACAAATCATCCAGATGTTCAGGAGTTCCACATCATCAGTTATTACTTTTTCTTCATGGATTTATAAAGCATTTTTGAACAGACCTGAATGAACCTACTTGAGTCTGCATTATCACAATGCTCCAGTAAAAGTAAGAATCTATGAACGTTTAGTTTTCTGATTATTTCCATTGTCACTTTCAGGAAGTGGGACTGGGCAAAGCTTTGAGTCTTCAGATTCCTACTGAAAACACAGAAACCATTCCACACTGACAGTTTCCAGTCTGTCTCGTGGGTTTTTCCTTCCTATCTCAACTTTAGTTACGTCTGCATT
Organism: Cololabis saira; assembly: GCF_033807715.1. Lineage (NCBI taxonomy): Eukaryota > Metazoa > Chordata > Actinopteri > Beloniformes > Belonidae > Cololabis > Cololabis saira. The sequence continues at coordinate 46,760,700 of NC_084593.1, read as the reverse complement.
GATCACCCTTCTACTTAGAGCTAAATAAATGCTAAACAATGTGTTGCTAAACTGTCTAGTCCCAAACGGACACCAGTATTCCCAGTATTCCCGTCCAGCAGGTCCAACAGAACCCTGGCTGGACTGAAGCGCTGGCTCCGTTCAGCAGACCCTCCACCCGGGACCAGGACCCGTTGTTGGGCAGCGGCTCCACGCCCAACGTCCTGCACATCAGGTTGTAGACGTCAACCGTCCGGATCGGCGCGGCCCGGAAGCTCTTCTTGAAGTCTGAAAAGTCACGAAGGAAACAAAATTAGATCAATTTTAGTTTTACAAGTCACACGTATGAACTTCTGTCTCCTCTCCACACTCAGGGAAGTTACCGCCACTCCACAAAGTCCTGTTCTCCTGTAAAAATCATGTAATCAAGTTCATCCGTGTAGCACATTTCAAATACAAGACAATTGAAAGTACTTTACATAAATTGACAGACATAAATTACATAAAGAGACAGACATAAGCTACAAAAGAGTTGTTTGAGAGTGGGTCCACTGGTTGGGATGGAGAGCCTGGTTGGTGAGTGGTTCTAGCAGAAAGTAGTTCATTCTAGTGTACTACGAGTATGTTTATTTTATACTTAGGGCCAATCCCAATACACCCCCTACTTTCTACCACTAGCCCTAAAAAAGAAGCCGCAGATTTTAGGGCACTTGTAATCTTCCCAGGGGTCTGTCCCAATACTCCCACTACTCCTACTTTCAGCCCCACCCCTAAAATCAGGAAGCTGAGAGCCAAAAGCTGTGTTAATTTCTGCTGTAGTGCTGTTAAAGGGGACCTATTATGAAAAACAAATTTTTTCTTGTTTTAACATATATAAAGTGGTCTCCCCTCACCCTGCCAGCACAGGGGAGACAAAATACCATGAATTTCTGCAAGGTCTCTGACCCCCGCCGGACAGAGTCCCCCAGTGTCACATGGTTTTTTTTGAGCCGATTAGAATCTGCTCCCGTCGTGACGTCACTACGGGAGCAGATTTCCATAGGTTCAGCCTCCGCTGCTGAAACCACGCCCACAACCAGCTCTCTACGCCGGCTGGAGCGGTGCTTTCTTCAGCCAGTCGGACGCGGCGCCGCGGCGGAGCGGATCCGGGTTAAATCATCCAGGTTCCCGGGTGATTTGGGAGCTGGGTCCTTGGAGGTCCGTCCCAGGTCGGACCAGCTTCACCCTCCGAGATTTTCAGGCAAATCTGTCGGTTTGATCACCGGTAACGGGCGATGCGCCGCGGATGCGCTCCGGAGCCGATCTGTGCGCCCGCCGTGGGGTTGCAACGCCCGTCGCGCACCATCCGCCGGGCAGATCCGGCTGAAATTCCGCTGGTCGGTCCCCGGGAGTCCCTGCTACCAGTCCAGGCGGGTTCCTGCGGTCCCGGCCGGTCGGAACCGGTCAGATTCCCTGGTTACAGCCGCGGTGATGCGCGCTGCTCCAGCCTACTTCCCCGTTCCCAAAGCGGGGTTTCCGACTAAATTGTCCAGGTTCCCAGCCGCTTTGGGAGCAGGGATTTCTGGGGCCTGTCCCAGGCTGGACCAGCTTCACCCTCGAGATTTTCAGCGAAATCTGTCGGTTTGATCACCGGTAACGGGCGTGGCTCCGCGGCCAGCGTTCAGCATCCGCCGGGCAGATCCGGCTGAAATATTGCATAAATGTTATTTATATACAACTCATATTTTATTTTTTTAACAATAAAGTTGCCATTTGTGAAAATTCAGTGTTTTATTTATTTACAGGCTCGGGCTGCTCTGGCGGAGCAGGTTTATGCTCCTCCCCTGCTACACGTCATTCAGGGAGCCAATCAGCACAGAGCCTCATTATCATACCCCCCCCTTCCCTTAGAATGGAGCACAGAAAAAGAGGTTAGAAGCGGTAAAACTAGTGACAGGGCCCACAGGCTGGATTTATGATTTATGTAGAAAAAACAAGCTTTAGATTGTTTTTAAGACATTCAAGGCCTGTTTAAAATATACATTAAATGCCATAATAGGTCACCTTTAATATGCCACTTTATTAAGTTTTAATATTTTTTCAGGCGTAAAAGTAACCGTTAAGATCCCCAACCTGGGCTCAGTTTATCCAAATAACGCCTGTTAAGAAATTGGATCTGATGTTTTCGGAGATGATGAGAGCCGCCGGCTCGGAGCAGCAGCAGCAGCAGCAGCAGCTCACGGCCGGATCAACATGCGCCGTCGTCCTCTGTGGAGAATTACCGCTGGCTGAAATAAATAATTTAGGAAGATAAATGTTGGTTTAATAGATTAAATCTAACAGTTGTAGCTACGCCTGTTAAGAGATTTGCTCCGAAAATTTCGGGATCACTGCCTGCCTGCCGGCTCCGGAGCTGATTTATGGTTCCGCGTTAAATCGACGCAGAGCCTACGGCGTAAGGTACGGCGCGCTTTGCCGCGTAACCTACGCCGGACTTTATTCTGGCGAGGTTTGAAAAAGACTTCGCAACAACGGGCAAGCAAGTGGTTATGTACATTCATTGAGTGAATATTATGAAGTAAAATATATATTTCTCGCTAGAAATGTAATCAAAACACATTTTTATGCAGAAACTAACTGTGGGTATGTCCGCCATGTTGTTTTTTTTTATTCAATCCGCAATTGACGACGAAAAGCATTCTGGGAATTATTTCTGGCCCTAGTTCAGCTAGGGTGCATCTGAAAACCCTCGATCCGTAGGGACAGATTCATAGACACTACACTAGTTTTCTTCACTCCCCCTAGGTGGAAAGAGGAATTGGGACACCACTACCCTCACAGGAACACGCAAAATTTAGGGGTAGGGATGAAAAGTAGGGGAAGTGGGGATTGGGACAGAGCCTTAAACTGAGTCAGTATAGTATACTGAGTACATTAAGTACATTACAGTTTTTCACAATTGTTTAAACACATTTCCTGATAGACTACCTCACTTTCGCAAAACTCTAAACACAAATGACAAAACTCACACACAAAATGCAAAATCCTACACTTCTCTTGCAAAAGCACACTCTACCCTCAAAACAGTGTTAACTCTTCACTAAATGGTATTTCCTTCTCAAAGGAAGGAAATACCATAGGCTATTCAAATAGAAAACACACAATTCTTTACTGTAACAACAAATAATATTTTACAGAGCAGGGGCCTCATCTATAAAGCTTGCTTGCGCAGAAAAAGCGCCTGAAAGTTGCGGAAGCCGCCTTCTACGCAAATCCTCGGATCTAAAAAGAAAAAACTAACCGAAAAATCTGCTTATCTTTACGGCAACCAGGACCCTCCCGTAAGAATTTACTTAAGACACGGGGAACTGGCGACGCAGGGTTTGAGGTGGTGAAATGAAGCCAGATTCATGTGATATTCATGTGATACTCTTAATAATGTCATCATATATCACAACATATATCTTATAATAAAATAAAATAATAAAATAAAATAGCGCTGATCGTGTCCTCTGTGTGTGAAGCTCAGTCAGTCAGGACTCTGCTGCTGCTGCTGCTGCAGCCTCTTCTTCACCCACTTTAGGACAGAACAAATGAGGGGCTGCGTTTAGGGAGCCCCACGGAGCCCCTCATTTCTTCCCTAAAGGGACTCAGATTTTTTTTCATATATATGAGTTTTACGCGCGCGTGAAACCTTTACGTGCAGGTGTATGGTGCCTAAATTAGGGTCCCGCGTTTAAACGACGCAGAGCCTACGGCGTAGGGTACGCGGCGACGCGCAGCTACGCCGTAGGCTCTGCGTTGGTGACGCAGAACCATAAATCAGCCCTGAGCAGCTCTGAGGGGAGACGGGGGGGAGGAGGGGGAGCGGGGCTGCGGGGCCGTTTTCGTATTGCTTTCATGCAGTGTCTTGATAATTTGCAATTTAAGGCTGAGCCTACCGTTAGTTTTTAAACTTTAAAAAGTAAGGGGAAAAAAAACATGATTTTGAAAAGACGGGGGGACGTGTGTCCCCCTTTTGCGCCGGGGCACTCACGGCGTTTAGCGCAGCAACGGCGTGCTGCCACTCACTCGCTATTTTATTGTATACTATTTATATACTTATTCTAACTTTTACTGTGACCACCAAATAATGTGGCTTTCCTGTCCTCCACATCATCTACAACATCTCTGTCTCCGTGAAAGTCAGTGTCACGGTGGCTGCTACTTCTTATCATGAAGCACAAACAGGCTGCAGGAAGCCACTGCGCATGCTCAGTAGGCTCATCCATATGCATTTATGGGCGTGTACAGGGCGGGGATTCAGCTACGCAGCCTTCCAGCTGGACTGTGATTCATAAAGGAACGTTGCGTGCAAATCTGCGTGCACATGGTTTTATAGATCCGGATTTTTTTTTGCGCCCGGCATTTTCGGCTTTTGAGCGTACGTGCACTTTTAGTATGACTCCTACGCAGTCCATTTTAAATGAGGCCCCTGGTCCAGGAATGCTAGAATAAGTGCAGTGTTGTAGGGGCCAAGGGTGGCACGGTGATGGAGGACGCCGTGGTGATTGATGGCAGCACACATTGTTATGTTCCCTCCACGTTGGCCAGGGACCTCTGTGATGGCACGCTGGCCGATGATATTCCTCCCTCGGCGCCTTCTTTTTACAAGGTTGAACCCCGCTTCATCAATGAATATGAATTCAATGGCAAATTGCTGATTGCATATTGCACAACAGCCTTTGGAGTTTAGAAATGTGATTGACTGTGTGTTCTGTGTGATCAGCAAGAGAGGGAATTCAGGAAGAGTGTGCAGGGTATTGGGAATTGTCTGTAGTGTTGTGAGAAATGTGTGGTATGGAATGGGAATTTGAGTCTAGAGCAGTAAATGTCCTTGGAGTTCAGCAGGATTGGTTCAGCCACCTGAAACATGAGTTTCAGGTTGTGCACATTGTGTCTGATGTTCCAATAAATGTGTTTAAACAATTGTGAAAAACTGTAATACTACACCTTACACTTACACTTTATTACTAAAGTTTATACTTGCACTTTAATATATGTTTTACTTCTTTGTGCCATATAGTACTAATACTTAGTATATCTTCATCCAAGTATAGAATAAGGTCAAGTTGTTGACAGGTACTTTAATAAACTCAAATGTGGACTAGACGTATATACCTGGTACACTAGTAGTATGAGTGTACTTTTCTAAAGTTAAAATAACATTATCATATACTTACAGTATACTTTTATAAACTTAAAAATGTTCCAATTTAGTCAGAAGTATTAAGTTAGTATATTTTCCAGTACACTACAAGTATTTGGTCCATAGTATTCTTGCTATTAGGGATCCGATCCGCGGATCGAAAATATGCTGTGATCCCGCCAGAAAACCCGGATCGGATCAGATCACAGTTCAGGGGAAAACTGCGATACTGGCACTCCATTCCAAAAGTCCGCTCCAGCTTTTCCATCCAGCACTTGCTTCTCACAAGCGAGGAAGAAAGGAGAGGGGAGGGGGAGCATAAAGGCTGAATTATGGTTCTGCGTTACACCAACGCAGAGCCTACGCCGTACCCTACGGCGTAGGCTCTGCGTTGGTGTAACGCAGAACCATAATTCAGGTTTAACATGTCAGCGGTGTGGCAATACTTTAAAGTAAAGGATGAAAAACACCCTAGGCCGGAGGTCAATGATCGACTTTGTTGTCGTTTCATCTGACCTTCGGCCGCATGTCTTGGACACTCGGGTGAAGAGAGGGGCTGAGCTGTCAACTGATCACCACCTGGTGGTGAGTTGGATGCGCTGGCGGGGGAGGAGGTTGGACAGACCGGGCAGACCCAAACGGATTGTGAGGGTCTGTTGGGAACGTCTGGCTGAGCCCTCTGTCAGGGACGTCTTCAACTCCCACCTCCGGGAGAGCTTCTCTCAGATCCCGGGGGAGGCGGGGGACATTGAGTCCGAGTGGACCATGTTCTCTGCCTCCATTGTCGACGCGGCGGCTCAAAGTTGTGGATGCAAGGTCTCCGGTGCCTGTCGTGGCGGCAACCCTAGAACCCGGTGGTGGACACCGGAAGTACAGGATGCCGTCAGACTGAAGAAGGAGTCCTACCGGGCTATGTTAGCCTGTGGGACTCCTGACGCAGTAGATAGGTACCGGCAGGCCAAGCGAGCCGCGGCTCGGGCGGTCCTGGAGGCATGGCATGGCTTGGGCATCTGTACCGGATCCTCCTGGACGCCTCCTTAGGGAGGTGTTCCAGGCATGTTCCTCCTCCCTCATGTTCCTCCTCCCTAGGGAGGTGTTCCAGGCATGTCCCTCCTCCCTAGGGAGGTGTTCCAGGCATGTTCCTCCTCCCTAGGGAGGTGTTCCAGGCATGTCCCTGCTCCCTAGGGAGGTGTTCCAGGCATGTCCCTGCTCCCTAGGGAGGTGTTCCAGGCATGTCCCTCCTCCCTAGGGAGGTGTTCCAGGCATGTCCCTGCTCCCTAGGGAGGTGTTCCAGGCATGTCCCACCGGGAGGAAACCCCGGGGACGACCCAGGACACGACCCAGGACACGCTGGAGAGACTATGTCTCTCGGCTGGCCTGGGAACGCCTTGGACTCCCCCCGGAAGAGCCCGGAGGAAGAGATGGAGGAAGAGCTGGAGGAAGAACTGGAGGAAGAGCGGGAGGAAGAGATGGAGGAAGAGCTGGAGGAAGAACTGGAGGAAGAGATGGAGGAAGAGCTGGAGGAAGAACTGGAGGAAGAGATGGAGGAAGAGATGATGAAGTGTCTGGGGTGAAGGAAGTCTGGGCATCTCTGTTGAGACTGCTGCCCTCACGACCCGGGAACGGATAAGCGGAAGAAGATGAGTGAGTGAGTGAGTGAGTGAGTGAGTGAGTGAGTGAGTGAGTGAGTGAGTGAGTGAGTGAGTGAGTGAGTGAGTGAGTGAGTGAGTGAGTGAGTGAGTGAGTGAGTGAGTGAGTGAGTGAGTGAGTGAGTGAGCGTCACAGCGCGGCACGGTGAAATTAAAAAGGTTTAATTCAGGCAGGCGCGGCGCTAACGCCGCGGCAGTCCGCTCCAGCTCGGCAGCAGAGCGGGCCGCAGAAAAGATTGTAAAGTTTTATGTGCTTGATGACCAGGGGCCTCATTTATAAAGCTCGCTTGCGCAGAAAACAAGGCATGAAAGATGTGCAAGCCACCTTCTACGCAAAGGTTGGGATTTAAAAAAAACGGAAAAATGTGTGTATCCCTACGCCAACCCTGACCCTAGCGCACGAACATTTTGAAGATATGGGGAACTGGCGACACAGACGGTGAGGTGGTGAAATGAAGCCAGATTCATGTCATACTGTTGATGTCATCACATATCAGACTTATAGATCCATGAACCACCAAGCCGGTGTTCTGCCGAGCTGTCCTACCTCGGGAGAAAATACTACCGTACGATCCCCGTTTCTTTTATCAGTTTCTTTTTTTTCAAAGGCTTTTTCATGCAAATAGATGATTTAACAGCAGGAAGTCACAATGTGCTTCACTTAGATCTGTGTGTACGACGCTTCGGCGGAAGAAATAAAACCGTCAGATCACGCTTCCACATAGATACATGTTGATGTCTATGCGTGATATGACGGGGTGTTTTCATCTGTCAAATCATCCTACCTGCCAATATCTATGTGGAAGCGTGTTTGACAAATACAATCATCATGTAGCTTGCATTGACCATTAATGGTAGAATGTGGGCGTGTAGAGGGCGGGGTATGAGGCGAATTCACCTTCCCAGGTGTCACGTGATCTTTACCTGGTCCAGCAGCCAAGAAGAACCCTCTCATGTCAATGAACTCGTTGTCGTAACCGTGCCAACCGTTCTGCCACCCTGACGGATCACCAGAGTTGTTCTTCCAGAACGGGAGTTTAGCCTTGTTCTGTTAACATACCACAAGAAACAAACTGACAGCTACAGCATCTGTGTCCATCCATCCATCATCCATCATCCATCATCTGTCATCCATCATCCATCCATCCATCATCTGTCATCCATCATCCATCTGTGTGTCCATCCATCCATCATCCATCATCTGTCATCCATCCATCCATCCGTGTGTCCATCCATCATCCATCCATCCATCATCCATCCATCATCCATCCATCATCCAACCATCATCCAACCATCCATCTATCCATCATCCATCATCCATCCTCTGTCATCCATCATCCATCTGTGTGTCCATCCATCCATCATCCATCATCTGTCATCCATCCATCCATCCGTGTGTCCATCCATCATCCATCCATCCATCATCCATCCATCATCCATCCATCATCCAACCATCATCCAACCATCCATCTATCCATCATCCATCATCCATCCTCTGTCATCCATCATCCATCCATCCATCCATCCGTGTGTCCATCCATCCATCCATCATCCATAATCTGTCATCCGTCATCCATCCACCATCCATCCATCCATCCATCCATCCATCCATCCATCCATCCACCATCCATCCATCCATCCATCCATCCATCCACCATCCATCCATCCATCCATCCATCCATCCATCATCCATCCATCATCCATCCATCATCCAACCATCATCCAACCATCCATCTATCCATCATCCATCCATCCATCATCCATCCTCTGTCATCCATCATCCATCCATCCATCCATCCGTGTGTCCATCCATCCATCCATCATCCATCATCCATCATCTGTCATCCGTCATCCATCCACCATCCATCCATCCATCATCCATCCATCCATCATCCATCCGTCATCCATCCATCCATCCATCATCCATCCATCCATCCGTCCTCTGTCATCTATCCATCCATCCATCCATCCGTCATCTGTCATCCATCATCCATCCATCCGTGTGTCCATCCATCCATCATCCATCCATCCATCTATCCATCATCCATCCATCATCCATCCATCCATCATCCATCCATCCATCATCCATCCTCTGTCATCCATCATCCATCCATCCATCCATCCGTGTGTCCATCCATCCATCCATCATCCATCATCTGTCATCCGTCATCCATCCACCATCCATCCATCCATCCATCCATCATCCATCCATCCATCATCCATCCGTCATCCATCCATCCATCCATCATCCATGCATCCATCCGTCCTCTGTCATCTATCCATCCATCCATCCATCCATCCGTCATCTGTCATCCATCATCCATCCATCCATCCATCCGTGTGTCCATCCATCCATCATCCATCCATCCATCTATCCATCATCCATCCATCCATCCATCCATCTATCCATCATCCATCCATCATCCATCCATCATCCATCCATCCATCCATCATCCATCCATCATCCATCCATCCATCCATCCATCCGTCATCCATCCATCCATCATCCATCCATCCATCCATCCGTGTGTCCATCCATCCATCCATCATCCATCCATCCATCCATCCATCCATCATCCATCCATCCATCCATCATCTATCCATCATCCATCCATCATCCATCCATCCATCCATCCATCTATCCATCATCCATCCATCATCCATCCATCCATCCATCCATCCGTCATCTGTCATCCGTCATCCATCCATCCATCATCCATCCATCCATCCATCCGTGTGTCCATCCATCCATCCATCCATCCATCCATCATCCATCCATCCATCATCCATCCATCATCTATCCATCATCCATCCATCATCCATCCATCATCCATCCATCATCCATCCATCATCCATCCATCCATCATCCATCCATCATCCAACCATCCATCTATCATCCATCATCCATCCATCCATCATCCATCATCCATCATCCATCCATCCATCATCCATCCATCATCCAACCATCCATCTATCATCCATCATCCATCATCCATCCATCCATCATCCATCTATCCATCATCCATCTATCCATCATCCATCCATCCATCCATCCATCCATCCATCCATCCATCCATCCATCCATCCATCAATCATCCATCATCCATCCATCCATCATCCATCATCCATCATCCATCATCCATCATCCATCCATCCATCATCCATCATCCATCCATCCATCCATCCATCATCCATCATCCATCATCCATCATCCATCCATCCATCATCCATCATCCATCATCCATCCATCCATCATCCATCCATCATCCAACCATCCATCTATCATCCATCATCCATCCATCCATCATCCATCATCCATCCATCCATCCATCCATCATCCATCTATCCATCATCCATCCATCCATCCATCCATCCATCCATCCATCCATCCATCCATCCATCCATCAATCATCCATCATCCATCCATCCATCATCCATCATCCATCATCCATCCATCCATCATCCATCATCCATCATCCATCATCCATCCATCCATCCATCCATCCATCCATCAGAAAGGTCACTTACAGAATCAGACAAACATGGTGTGATGGTGATGAGTCCTCAGGTGGGACCAGTGTTGTGTCTGTGCCGTGTGGGTTCAGCTGTTCTACACAGCTGCAAACAGGTTGGTGTCTGTCCAACTGTTATTCTGTCTAAAGAGCACTAAGCTCTGTTCTGTAGAACTGCTGTACTGCAGCCTCTATGTGTCACTTCTGCACTGAAAAGATCAACGTTTTGACACTTTCGCATGCAAAAGTTAATGAAATATTTCACTAAGTCCAACGCACAAAGTTTTTCTGTCTGAACCAATCAGATGAAGGGTGGGTGCGCTTTTTGGCGTCTAGCGTCGCCACGGTAACACTTTTGGAAGAGAAAAGTAATGCGCGTTGTCGCAGGATCTAGACGCATATTTTGATGTAAAACACACCTGGGGGCACGTTACGGTTCAGACTGCATTAATTGTCGAAGGAATGGCATAAATTGCGCCAGAATTACACGATTAATTCAAAATAGCAGACTTCCTGTTGGGTTTCGGCCATGGCACCAAGAGACTTTTCTTTAAGCTGTGACATGATACAGGTGTGTACCGATTTTCGTGCATGTACGTCAAACCGTATTGTGGGGCTTGAGGCACAAAGTTTTCTAGGGGGCGCTGTTGAGACATTAGGCCACGCCCATTAATGCAAAACATTAAATACCAAATTTTCGCCAGGCCTGGCTTGGTGCAAAATTTGGTGACTTTTGGGGCACGTTTAGGGGGGAAAAAGGCCCTCATTCGTCAGAAGAAAGAAAGAAAGAAAGAAAGAAAGAAAGAAAGAAAGAAAGAAAGAAAGAAAGAAAGAAAGAAAGAAAGAAAGAAAGAAAGAAAGAAAGAAAGAAAGAAAGAAAGAAAGAAAGAAAGAAAGAAAGAAAGAAAGAAAGAAAGAAAGAAAGAAAGAAAGAAAGAAAGAAAGAATAATAAAAATTCCTACAGATACAATAGGGCCTTCGCACTCGTCAGTGCTCGGGCCATAAAAGTCCAGCGAGCATTACATCTTTCTTTCTTTCTTTCTTTGTTCATCATTAAAGATTGTAATCTAGACGGCTGAACGTGTCTTGTTTCCTAAAGATGTTTTTCTGCTTCCATCCAGAAGGTCTTCTCAATGAAGAAGGTTCTTATCATTTTAACATTAAACATTCAACATTCAACAGATCTGCTGTCTGTAGTGAACAGAACGTCTGGGATTCGGGTTAAAAGGTTTCTAAGGCCACGTTTCCACAGAGCCGGGTATTTACAAAAACAGATATTTCCCCCTCTACGTTTTGAGAAATCCCTTCATTTCCAGGAACCTGCATAAATATCTGTTAAGGTGCTACGAGCAGCCAAACCTACAGGGGGCAGTGTAACGAGAAGATAAAGTCATGCTAGCCAATCAGAATCCTGGAAAAAAAACATCAACAAATGACACGAGTAACTTCCAGTTACTTCCAAGATGAACCAGAGTCTTTGGTTTGGAGTGACAGAGAAGTGGAGTTACTTTTAAGTGTGACTTTAGAATATAAAACAGGTAAAATACAAGAAAATATTGACGGTTATAAACTAATTGTAAACACAGGTCGCACACATGACTTTGCACTGCAAAAACTCAACATCTTACCAGGAATATTTGTCTTATTTCTAGTTAAAATGTCTAAAAGGGTTAAACAAGAGTCATTACCAGATAAATAACTTGTTATTTGACAATTTTCACCTGTTTCAAGTACATTTTCACTTTTTTCCAGTGATGAGTCTTGTTTTAAGTGTAATGAGATTTTTTTGACTAAAAATGAAACATTTTAACTAGAAACAAGACAAATATTCTTGTTAAGAGAAGAAGAAGTGAAGAGTTTTTGCAGTGTGGTGACGTTTCTGTCTCATAATGTGACGTTCTGAAGCCTAAATGTCCGTTTCCCTCCGTTTACAAGCAAACGTGAAGACGGAGTTTTTAAAAATCTCCACTATGGCCGGAGTTTTCAGAAATGATCAGTTTTTGGAGACTTTGAGCTTCGGTTTCGTGTAAACGAACGTCCAAAAGGCATGAAAACACCAGCGTTGTTGCTGCGGGTAAACGGGGCCTAAAGGTGTGTGTTGTAGAGGTGAACATGGCGGTCCAGGGTTGTTGTTACCTCGATGATGAACCATCCCGGCTCTGCCACCAGCGTCAGCGGAGACACAAACCTCCCTCCTCTGTAGTGGAAGCGCTCAGGCACGTCCTCTCTGCCGTAGACGTGCACGCTGGGGACCTGAGACAACGCAGCGTACACCTGGAACCACAGGGACATGGAGCTCATGAAGCACAGACTGCGTTTCCATGCATCAATAACCCTTTTAAAACCTGAATATTAGCAATAACCCCAATTTACTCATATTTGGTTTAAAAACCTGAATATGAGCCCTGGGTTACTCCTTTTCTGCTCATGCTCTGTTCACAAGGAATCCTGGTCTTTTGAGTCCAGGAAGTTCTTATAAACACGGAGAAACCAAGACCAGGAGGAGACTAATCACTTCATAAATGTAATGAAGGATATGAACATTTCTGCATTTGTAGACGGTAGAAAGTACCGGGATAGAAGATTTACAAGAAGGTGAGCGAAAAGTTGAAGCAGCATTTGTTTTGAATTTGGATCCAGGAAGAAGAAGCAGAAATGACGGGAATTGCGTAATTCCTATTTTTTATCTTTTTTCCTCTTTTTTTCCTCTTTTTTTCCCTCTTTTCTTCCTCTTTTTTCTCTTTTTTCATATTTTTCCCATTTCTTTCCTCCTTTTTTCCTCTTTTTCTTTTTTCCTTTTTTTAATCTATTTTTTCCTTTTTCCCTTTTTCTCCCTATTTTTTCATCTCTTTTCTCTTTTTTCATCTTTTTTTCCTCTTTTTTATCTCTTTTTTCCTCTTTTTTCCTATTTTTTTCCTCTTTTTTCCCCTTTTTTTCTTTTTTTTTATCAATTTTTTTCCTTTTTCCGTCTCTTTTTTCATCTTTTTTTTAATCTTTTTTTCATCTCTTTTTTTCCTCTTTTTTTCCCTTTTTTCCAGGAAGTTCTTAAACACGGAGAAACCAAGACCAGGAGGAGACTAATCACTTCATAAATGTAATGAAGGATATGAACATTTCTGCATTTGTAGACGGTACAAAGTACCGGGATAGAAGATTTAAAAGAAGGTGAGGGAATTGCGAATTGCGTCATGACGTTCTCCATGCGTCGCTGGTTTGATCCAGATATCCAGAATGATTAATTACCATGTAAACGGAATATTCTGAATGTTTCAGTAAGCGGAAAATTAGCAATAACCCCTATTTTGACTGCATGTTAACTGTGGCAGGCTGGAGGAGCAGCACCTCAGGTTGATGGGTCACAGGTGTGTCCCATCAACCTCTCCACCCGTCCTGCCTTCATAAGGCGTGGCTCTGCTGGGAGGAGAGGCTGCTGTTGGAGAAGCTGCTTGTGCACGTGTGGCGGTGTATTCCAAAATAAAGGGTTCTTGCACAAAACCCCGTGTCCTCGCTATCCTGTCGGTCGGGCCCCCGTAGCGCTCGCCCTGCTACATAAATGTAGTCCATGATGACGTCAGCTCCAGCAAACGAATAACAGCTTACAGCTTTTCACTGGATAAAACCGCACACTCACACAGCAGCGCTGCCTTAGTGCTGCACAGGAGCAGCTTCTGATGCACCTTCATCCTACACTGCAAAAACTCTCAATCTTAACAAGAATATTTGTCTTATTTCTAGTTAAAATGTCTCATTTTTAGTCAAGAAAATCTCATTACACTTAAAACAAGACTCATCACTGGAAAAAAGTGAAAATTTACTTGAAACAGGTGAAAATTGTCAAATAACAAGTTATTTATTTTTATTTTTGACTAAAAATGAGACATTTTAACTAGAAATAAGACAAATATTCCTGATAAGATGTTGAGTTTTTGCAGTGCAGCGTCACGAGTGCGACCTGTGTTTACAATTAGTTTATAACCGTCAATATTTTCTTGTATTTTACCTGTTTTATATTCTAACGTCACACTTAAAAGTAACTCCACTTCTCTGTCACTCCAAACCAAAGACTCTCGTTCATCTTGGAAGTAACTGGAAGTTACTCGTGTCATTTGTTGATGTTTTTTTCCAGGATTCTGACTGGCTAGCATGACTTTATCTTCTCGTTACACTGCCCCCTGTAGGTTTGGCTGCTCATAGCACATTAACAGATATTTATGCAGGTTCCTGGAAATGATGAGATTTTTCAACGTAGAGGGGGAAATATCTGTTTTTGTAAATACCCGGCTACGTGGAAACGTTCCCCATTCACTGGGGCCGACAACTTTCTCATGCTCCTCCATTTCCACCCCTCTTCTCCGCTAACCCCCCGCCCCCCCCCCATCACCAGCGTAGCTCACACAGGGACAGCCAATCAGTGCCCACCTCAAGGTGGGACTGACCGTTGTTTTCCGTCCCTAACAACTCAAGCACAAAGATTTCCCAATAAAGGCAACTCGCAAACAGAAAAAGTAAAGTTAGAGATTAAAAAATTGATTAAACGATTAAAAAAAATAACGCGCTAAATTAGCCTGTAATGAATTTATCGCAATTAAAGCGCTAATTTGACACCCCTTGTTTAAGTACAGATGTTTTTAGTAGCTCTAGACCAGGGGTCGGCAACCCGCGGCTCTTTAGCGCCGCCCTAGTGGCTCCTGGAGCTTTTTCAGCTTTTTTTTTCCCTTTTTTTCTTATTTTTTCCTTTTTTCTTTTTTTTTCCTTTTTTCTTTTTTTCTTCCTTTTTCCTTTCCTTTTTAATCTTGACATTTTGACTTTTTTCTCAAAATTTTGACTTTTTCCTCAACATTTCAACTTTTTTCTCGACATTTCGACTTTATTCTGAAATTGTATTTCAACATTAATCTCGACATTTAGACTTTTTTCTCGAAATTTTGACTATTTCCTCGACATTTCGACTTTTTTCTCAAGATTGTACTTCAAAATTAATATTTTTTCTCGACATTTTGACTTTTTTTCTCGAAGAGCATAATAACTCCCCCAGTTCTAACTAATATAGACACATGCAGCATGTGTTTGCCTTCATTCTAAGGCTGATACAGACATATTTGTTTTTTGTGTTTTTTGGTCCAATATGGCTCTTTCAACATATTGGGTTGTCAACCGCTGGTGTAGAAACACACTTGAAGTTAAGGACAAGATCATGATCAGTAACAGGTGTGACTCCAAGATCATTGAGGCCTTTTGGAAAAAAAACCTGTTGGCAGGAAGTGTAAATAGGAGTTGAGCTGAACTCAGATGTCCCGGTCTGTGCTGGTAATATGAGTGCTCTGAAAGGTGTCTGCAAGTCAAATGTATTATTATTATTATAATTATTATTACTTTCTTTACTTTTCGTATATATTTGTGCCAGTTTTCTCATTATTAACTTGGATCTCCTACACAGATGGAATGGACGTGTGTTTCTGTCATCTCAGCCCCCACCGCCCCCCCGACTTTTTCTGTTAACAAGAGTTTCCTCCCCAACTGTCGCCTCTTTATTCCCGTGAGGACATATGGGTTCTGTTGGGTTGGGTTATGAATCAATTAGAATAACATGAATTTTGAGGGATTGAAATGGAATATAAATGGGTGACAATAACTTGGGCTTAACTGGAGTATTTGGACTGGACTGTGTCTAAGTGGACTGGTAATGAGGTGGTTCTGTTGTTCTGCTGCGTGCTGGTGCTTCACCTGCTGGTACTTGTTAGTTTTGGGCCACATGCTGACCACCGGTCCCCGGTCCATCATCTTCTCCAGGTCCGACATCTGGATGTACCGGTCCAGCTCCACCACCTTCTCCATCCACGTGATCTGGGTCATCCCGTGGTCGGAGAACAGCAGCACGTTCAGCTGCTGCTCCATCCCTGAGTCCTGCAGGAAACCAAACACAACGTTCAGCTGCTGCTCCATCCCTGAGTCCTGCAGGAAACCAAACACAACGTTCAGCTGCTGCTCCATCTCTGAGTCCTGCAGGAAACCAGAAACAACGTTCAGCTGCTGCTCCATCTCTGAGTCCTGCAGGAAACCAAACACAACGTTCAGCTGCTGCTCCATCCCTGAGTCCTGCAGGAAACCAAACACAACGTTCAGCTGCTGCTCCATCCCTGAGTCCTGCAGGAAACCAGAAACACCGTTCAGCTGCTGCTCCATCCCTGAGTCCTGCAGGAAACCAAACACAACGTTCAGCTGCTGCTCCATCTCTGAGTCCTGCAGGAAACCAAACACAACGTTCAGCTGCTGCTCCATCTCTGAGTCCTGCAGGAAACCAAACACAACGTTCAGCCTGCTGCTCCATCCCTGAGTCCTGCAGGAAACCAAACACAACGTTCAGCTGCTGCTCCATCCCTGAGTCCTGCAGGAAACCAAACACAACGTTCAGCTGCTGCTCCATCTCTGAGTCCTGCAGGAAACCAGAAACACCGTTCAGCTGCTGCTCCATCCCTGAGTCCTGCAGGAAACCAGAAAACAACGTTCAGCTGCTGCTCCATCCCTGAGTCCTGCAGGAAACCAAACACAACGTTCAGCTGCTGCTCCATCTCTGAGTCCTGCAGGAAACCAGAAACACCGTTCAGCTGCTGCTCCATCCCTGAGTCCTGCAGGAAACCAAACACAACGTTCAGCTGCTGCTCCATCTCTGAGTCCTGCAGGAAACCAGAAACACCGTTCAGCTGCTGCTCCATCCCTGAGTCCTGCAGGAAACCAGAAACAACGTTCAGGTTCATTAAACCTTGTACTGTCTTTGGGTCAAAATCACCTCATTCTCCTGTTCCTTCTTTTCCTCCTACTCTCTCCTTCCTTCTCCCTTCTCTTTTCTCCCTTCCTTCCTTCCTTCCTTCCCCACATCCTTATCCCTTCCTTCTTCATTCTTCCTTCCTTCCTTCCTTCCTTCCTTCCTTCCTTCCTTCCTTCCTTCCTTCCTTCCTTCCTTCCTTCCTTCCTTCCTTCCTTCCTTCCTTCCTTCCTTCCTTCCTTCCTTCTTTTCTCCCTTCCTTCCTTCTTCTTTCTTTTTCCTCCCTTCCTTCCTTCTTTCTTTCTTTCTTTCTTCTTTCTTTCTTTCTTTCTTTCTTTTCTTTCTTTCTTTCTTTCTTTCTTTCTTTCTTTCTTTCTTTCTTTCTTCTTTCTTCCTTCCTTCCTCCCTTCTTTCCTCCCTTCTTTCCTTCCTTGCTTCCTCCCTCCCTCCCTTCCTTCCTTCTTTCCTCCCTTCTTTCTTTCTTTCTTTCTTTCTTTCTTTCTTTCTTTCTTTTCTTTCTTTCTTTCTTTTCTTTCTTTCTTTCTTTCTTTCTTTTCTTTCTTTCTTTCTTTCTTTCTTTCTTTCTTTCTTTCTTTCTTCCTCCCTACCTCCCTCCCTCCCTCCCTCCCTTCCTTCCTTCCTTCCTTCCTTCCTTCCTTCCTTCCTTCCTTCCCTCCTTCCTTCCTTCCTCCCTCCTCCCCTAGGACAGCCCGAGGGTTAGTTTCTGATGCTGGTTGTGACCCTGAGCAGGATGTTGCTGTGCTGGTACCTGGATGTTGGTGTTGAGGGTGATGTGCTGGTACCTGGATGTTGGTGTTGAGGGTGATGTGCTGGTACCTGGATGTTGGTGTTGAGGGTGATGTGCTGGTACCGGGATGTTCGGTGTTGAGGGTGATGTGCTGGTACCTGGATGTTGGTGTTGAGGGTGATGTGCTGGTACCTGGATGTTGGTGTTGAGGGTGATGTGCTGGTACCTGGATGTTGGTGTTGAGGGTGATGTGCTGGTACCTGGATGTTGGTGTTGAGGGTGATGTGCTGGTACCTGGATGTGGGTGTTGAGGGTGATGTGCTGGTACCTGGATGTTGGTGTTGAGGGTGATGTGCTGGTACCTGGATGTTGGTGTTGAGGGTGATGTGCTGGTACCTGGATGTTGGTGTTGAGGGTGATGTGCTGGTACCTGGATTGTTGGTGTTGAGGGTCTGCAGGGCCTTGTCCAGGTTCCTGACGGCTGTTCTGACCCTGAGGAGAGTCTGGACCGTAGTGATGTCCCCTCCACATCGATGTTCTCGTAGTACACCGCTGCCATGTCCGCCTGTCCGGACCTACACACACACAGTTTGGCCTGATATCGATGGTTTCATACAGTTTCTAAATAACAAATAACTTTCAAAAGGTTTTTGATAACGTTGTGTATTGTGGTTATCAGACGTCATACAAAGTAGCCTCACGTTGTCTGCTGGCTTGAATAGTTGAGATACTGGCAGCACAGAACCACATTCAGATGTTTCATCTAAAGTAAATAGGCCTTGATCAGGAGGAGCTGCAGAAACTACTCACACCAGCGAGCAACTCTCTGCTACATGGAACATGACGGTGACGACAGCAGCCCTGCCAGGTTTCTGCAGCGCTGCTGTCACTGATTGTGGATGTTTGCCAACTGAGCCTATCCAGCCCTTTTAACTTCAATATTCTAGGTCAGGGGTCGGCAACCCAAAATGTTTTAGAGCCATAATGGACCAAAAAAACAAAAAACCAATATGTCTGGAGCCGCAAAAAATGAAAAGTCTTGTATCAGCCTTAGAATGAAGGCAACACATGTTTCTATATTAGTTAGAACTGGGGGAAGATTGTTTTTTTTTCATTGTGCACTTCGAGAAAAAAGTCTAAATGTCGAGAAAAAAGTCGAAATGTCGAGATTAATGTTGAAGTACAATCTTGAGAAAAAAGTCGAAATGTTGAGAAAAAAGTCGAAATGTTAAGAAAAAAGTCAAAATGTCAGAAAAAAGTCAAAATTTCAAGAAGTTGAAATGTCGAGTTTAAAAAGGAAGGGAAAAAGTAGTAAGAAAGAAAGAGGAAAAAAAGAAGAAAAAAGAAAAAAAAGGAAAAAAGAAGAAAAAAAGTAGAAGAAAAATGAGAAATTAAAGCTGCAAGCAGCGATGAACGGGCCCTCTCGCGTGCAATTTGCACCAATTAAGGTCAAGGACTCAAAATTAAGTCAGATGACACCACCCACGACTCTCTATGTCAAACCATTCAAAAGTTATGGCAGAAAATAGGGGACAACCAATCAGAAGAAGGGGCGGGGCTAATTTGCACCAATGAAGGTCAAGTACTCAAAACCGAGTCTGATGACACCAGCCACATGTCTTTATCACAACCCGTTCAAAAGTTATGCAGAAAAGTATTCTAGGGGGCGCTGTTGAGCCGTTAGGCCACGCCCATTAATGCAAACCATGAAATAATCAAATGTATCACCAGGCCTGCTTGCATGCAAAATTTCAATTCAATCAATTCAATTCAATTTTATTTATATAGCGTCTAATACAACAGAGTTGTCTCTAGACGCTTTCCCAGAGACCCATACCCAGAACATGACCCCCGAGCAGTTTATTACATAAACAATGGCAGGTAAAAACTCCCCTAGTGGGAGAAAAACCTTAAGCCAAACAGTGGCAAGGAAAAACTCCCCTTTAGGAGGGAAGAAAACCTTGAGCAGGACCAGGCTCAGGCTCATAAGGGGGGACCCTCCTGCCGAGGGCCAGACTGGTGGGTCAGGGACGGCAACAGCACAGCAGGCAGGTGGAAGCAGCAACGGGATGACCAGGGGGTGGGGACCGCAGGCCAGCACGCAGCTCCCGAAGCTCCGGCCCAATCAGCAAGTCCCAGGTTGGGGTGCAGGGTCAGGGAAAGACTTGTGCTCCGTAATGCAAGCTACAAGCCACCCACGACCACCTGCAGGACAAAAGAGAGAAAAGGGAGGAGAAGGGGGGGCCAGCAACGGGATGACCAGGGGTGGGGACCGCAGGCCAGCACGCAGCTCCCGAAGCTCCGGCCCAATCAGCAAGTCCCAGGTTGGGGTGCAGGGTCGGGGAAAAAACTTGTGCTCCGTAATGCAAGCTACAAGCCACCCACAACCACCTGCAGGACAAAAGAGAGAAAAGGGAGGAGAAGGGGGGGCCAGCAACGGGATGACCAGGGGTGGGGACCGCAGGCCAGCATGCAGCTCCCGAAGCTCCGGCCCAATCAGCAAGTCCCAGTTTGGGGTGCAGGGTCAGGGAAAGACTTGTGCTCCGTAATGCAAGCTACAAGCCACCCACGACCACCTGCAGGTTCCGGTGTCCGGCAAAGGATGCTGCAACATGGACAAAAGAGAGAAAAGGGAGGAGAAGGGGGGGCCAGCACAAGAAACTATAGGAGCGACTCTGACACACTAAAGTTTACACTACCTAGAGATTTACCAACACCAGCTAGAGGTTTACTAAACACTAACTATAGGCTTTACTAAACAGAAATGTTTTAAGTTTAGTTTTAAAGGTGGAGGTGGTGTCAGCCTCCTTAACCCAGATTGGAAGTTGGTTCCATAGTAACGGTGCCTGATAGCAGAACGCCCGCCCTCCAAATATACATTTAGATACTCTAGGAACTACGAGTAAACCTGCACTCTGAGAACGGAGAGCTCTGACAGGAACATAAGGCACTATCAGGTCTTGCAAATAATGCGGAGCTAAGCCGTTTTGGGCTTTATACGCAAGTAATAGAATTTTAAACTGGATTCTGAATTTTACAGGTAACCAATGGACGCTAACACTGGAGAGACGTGGTCTCTCCTGCTAATTCCTGTCAGTACTCGTGCTGCTGCATTTTGGATCAGCTGGAGCCTATTCAGCAAATTACTTGGACATCCTGCTAACAACACATTACAGTAATCTAGTCTAGAAGATACAAACGCATGAACTAGTTTTTCTGCATCACTCTGCGAGAGGATTTTCCTAATCTTTGCAATATTACGGAGATGGAAAAAGGCTATTTTACAAACCTGATTGACATATGGTTTAAACGACAAATCCTGATCGAAAATAACACCAAGGTTTCTCACAGTTGCACTGGAAGCCATCGCAACACCATCTAATCCCTTCCTAAGATGCTCTGGACCAAGAATGATAACCTCTGTTTTATCTGAATTTAGAAGCAGGAAATTTCTGGACATCCAGTCCTTGATGTCCCTAAGACATGCCTGAAGTTTAACTAACGGTTCTGTTTCATCCGGCTTCATAGACAAGTAGAGCTGCGTATCATCAGCATAACAATGAAAGTGTATGCCGTGATTCTGGATTATACTTCCCAACGGCTGCATGTATAAACTGAACAAGACTGGCCCTAGCACTGAACCCTGCGGAACACCATAACAGACCCTTGACTGTTCTGAAGAAACCTCATGTACATGAACAAACTGGAACCTGTCAGATAGGTATGATTTAAACCAACATAGAGCTGTCCCTTTAATCCCAACAACATGCTCTAACCTGTGCAGTAAAATGCCATGATCTATAGTGTCAAAAGCAGCACTGAGGTCCAGTAGAACCAGTATGGACACTAATCCCTTATCTGAGGCCATAAGGAGGTCATTCGTGACTCGAACCAGTGCTGTCTCTGTGCTATGATGCATTCTGAACCCTGACTGAAAGACTTCAAACAGATCATTTCTATACAAATAGTCAATTTGGTGACTTTTGGAGAACTATCAAATATGGACCAATCAGATGAAGGGGGGGGGCGCGCTTTTTGGCGTCTAGCGTCGCCACGGTAACACTTTTGAAAGAGAAAAGTAATGCACGTAGTCGCAGGATGGAGACGCACATTTTGATGTATAACACACCTGGGTGCACGTTACGGTTCAGAGACTTTTCTTTAAGTTGTGCCATGATACAGGTGTGTACCGATTTTCGTGCATGTACGTCAAACCTTATTGTGGGGCTTGAGGCACAAAGTTTTCTAGGGGGCGCTGTTGAGCCATTTTGCCACGCCCATTAATGCAAACCATTAAATATTAAATTTTTCACCAGGCCTGGCTTGGTGCAAAATTTGGTGACTTTCGGGGCACTTTTAGGGGGAAAAAGGCCCTCATTTCGTCAAAAGAAAAACGAGAAAAAAAATTCCTACAGATACAATAGGATGTTGGGCGTCGCCCATGTGAACTCTGAACTTATCAAATGTATGAACATTTCAGGATTATGAATTACAAGTGAAAGCAAGACTTTGGTTTCGTCCTGGGGCCAGAGTTTTTATGACTGGTACTGCCTCTTAGAACAGACTCCCCGGGGGTTTACGACACCTAGGAGGGGGGTCAGGCGCAGTATAGCCCCCACAAACCCAGCAGGGTTCCTGCCAGACCTGGAGGAACAAAGGAAAAGACAACGCAAAGGGACCAGGAACAGACTCCCTGGGGTGACGACACCAGGGGGGGTTCAGACTCAGTGGAGCCCCAGGAAGCGCTCTCAACTCTCTGTCTGCTAACTCCTTTCTTCCTTTGAGCACTTTCCCCACACCAGGGACCGTGCGTCCAGGACGGCTGCTCCGCCAGAACCCGCCGTAGAAGCTCCAGCCTTGGACCCGCGAACCCCTCCCGCAGCCCGGCGGCACACACGGGACGTGAGCCGACGTTCCGAGGGAGGAACCGGCCCCCCCGTCGCATCGAGGCCGGTGTTGAGGCCGCGGTCAGGACCAGAGAGCCGGCGTGAGGCGCCGCTGCAGCAACTGTTGCCCTTTTCTTTTTGAAGTAGGAGCAGGACAGAGACTGAGGGACCGCTCGCTATCGGAGCATCCCCGCCAGAAGCGATCGGCGGTGGGGGCAAAGCTGAACCGGACCTCTCCGACACCGGGAACCCCCGGCAGGAACCCGGTCACCACCGACAGAGCCCGCAGATCCAGAATCCAGAGGAGACGTGAGGTGGCGTTTGGGCGATCAGTCAGTTAGAACGGTGTAAAGCTGAACTTATGTTTAATGAGATTACTGTATGCGTATTACTGTACGTTATCATTATTGTGTTCTTTATCATCTTTATTATTATTACATTTGATTCTTTTCTTTTCTTTCATTCCATGCATTTAACGTTTATGTTTCATTTTATTGATTGTTGTTTTTCTTGTTAGTTAATGGTTTTATAATAATGTCGTGTGCCATCAGATTTATTCGGGTATTTATTTACATCCCTTTTGATACCCGTATGTAAATAAATTCTGATTGATTCTTAATGAGTGGTTGTGTTATTTCATGCAAGATTTGGTCACAAGTTGATTTGTTTAAGCAGAGCCCAGTGTTCGGATATCACGCCTTCACTGTTATTCTGTAAGATTTGCTGTTCTGCAGGATAATTCAAAATCATATGAGACTGATTTTCTGCTGTTTTAGTTATCCAAAGCCCCTGCTTAAGGAACAGGGTGGTGCCCCTACGAGAATTATCATTTTTGATAATACAATTTGATAAATAGTCAACTTTATTAATTATTAATAATTATTAATAAAATTATTAATAAGCCTTCGATAACTGGACAGCCAAGCTACCGAGACGCACAACATAAATGATGCCGCCCGTGTGAGGCTCTCAATAACAATATTTGTGACCAAGTTTGTATGAAATAATTGAACATTAATTGTCATCAGAAGAAAAATATTTTTTTATTTTTCTTCCCCTCATTATCTGATTCCTACGGTTATTTTAAAACCTCCCTGTTCTCTGCAACCTTGCTTCACTGAAGTTAATGGTTGGTTTTGCTTCAAGTTCTTTAAATTCTATTAATAGAATTTTGTCGGGATTACCCCATGTGAGTTATTAATCTTTCGGATTAATTTCTACCGGGTTTGTTAAATTGAATCTTTAATTTGGTGGCATTTAAATTTTAATCCACTTTATTGATTCTCTTTTGTTTTTTTTGTGCTTCCAAGGTTATCTCAATTCTGTTTATGATAACCAAGAACCCAACTGCTTTGAGGCACATATCAGAGTTGGCTCAGTCTCTCATGCTTCAGTTATTGTCTCATTCCTCCTAATCTGGGTGATAACGTGAATCTACGTCATTACTGAGTGTTAATCTCTTGGCAGAGTCGCAAGCGAAACACTGGTGTCCGGTTCGTGAACTGCGTGTGGTGCACAGGGCAGGAAACTCATCGCATTTGGACGCAGAGCCTGCAGAGGTGACCAGAGTTTGACTAGAAGGACCTTCAGGCAAGTTCCGTTTGAATAGGAAGCTTTTCGCCAGGTTCCCTTCCTTCCTGGGCCCCTGGCCAGACGCGCGATGAGTAGCTCAGGTAACCATGAAGGGGAAGCCGAGGCTTCCCCCAGCGTCACTTTTTCCGACACTCAAGAAGTAATTGCACGTATTATGGAAATACCTAGAGAAGAACTGTTTACGATAAATAGCTATAACCTCCAAACCTGCGAGGAGAAGATAGTGGAGCTTGTTAACTTTGCTAAAAACCCGACCAAAAAACTCCTTAAAGCCGACATTTTGGGCCAGCTGGCCTTATTAGGGCAATGTAAGGCAGAACTGCAGGCGGCGGAGCACGGGGATAGAATTAACGAGTGGCGAGAGAAATATGAGGCAGAGAGGCTGGAAAATTGTGATTTGCAGAAAGCGGTTAGAAGCTTGAGGGGCCTGTTAGCTGCGGCTCAAGCACAAATCGAAGACGAAGCATCGGACGCCGAGGGTCCCCCTGCGCAGAGGGCCCCGAACGCAGGACCAGCTTCAACAGCTGGACTGCCTTCGGGACCGGCTGCTAACTCACGATCCCCCGAACACCCTTACCTCCACCGCAGGCCAGACAGCTGGCAGCGGAAAGGCGCACGGTTAGCCCAGAAATTATTCCGACAGGGAGGAGCCGCGGTCAGGGCGTACAATATCGGAGAGAATTTGATTCAAATCCCTGGCCGAGTCGAAGTCGTCGCTATGCCTCGGATGACCCGCTGTTTTTCGAGCCGGAACCCACTAGGGGTTACCGCTCGGTCCTCAGCTCACGGCAGAGGACCCCGTCTCCGCCCTATCGGAGAGAACGTCCCCCCCCACGTTACAGGGGACGCCATCACTGGGAAAGCTCAGATGATGAAAATGATGGACCAGCTCCGTTCTACGGGCACGGTCTTCGCACGCGCCAAATAGAGTCTCTGGCGAGAGACATAGAACGTTTTGACCCCCATATCAAAGGATCTAACATTGATGACTATTTGAGGGAGGTTGAACGATGCTTGCTCGACCTCCCGGGAGCAACTTCCAGGGAGAAAATGAAATTAATCTGGAAGACTACTTCCAGAAGCGTGCATGTTTTCCTGGAGACCCTGCACCCCGACACAAGAGATCGCTATTCAGCTTTATGTCAGGCGCTGCGTGAAGAATACTCGATATTTTCTGATCGGGCATCCGCCACCTTCGGCGCTTTTGCGATCAAACAAACGAGGTCCGAACAACCGAGAGATTACTACTGGCGACTTCGGGCTGCCTACTTCCAGGGGTGCAACGCCCCAGGTTTAGAGGAGGAGCAGGCATTTAAGTCCCTTTTCCTGCATAACCTTCACGATAGCATAAAGTATAATGTAACCATGTACTGTAAAACTAGGGACCTACAGATGCGGGACATCAGAAGGTACGCACAGATTGCCTGGGAAGCTAGGGCGCGACCAGCGAGGGCCCCTGAGCACGATACCGAGGTGCTTGCAGTCCAGAGAACTGAGAACCGTCACGTAGAGTTCGGAGACGAGGTTTTCCGTGCCTGGACTGGACCTGAACCAGGTTCCAGGGACCACTACGAGCCTCGCCCGCCGCCAGGTCAGTCAGAGTACCAACCACAGTACAGGTTAGAGCAGCATGACGAAGGGGGGTCTAACTACCCGGCCAGACAGTATGACGAGTATGAAACCGCTGCGCCGAAATACATTAAAAATAGACGGAAGCGCCACAAAGATGACCTCATCGAGGACGTGTGCCAGGCCCTCGAGGGATTAATTAAACCACCTCGCTCCTCCGGGCCCCCTGAGGCCACTGACAGAATGACTAGGCGGACCCACCCCCCCAGCCGTGGCCAGGATCTGCATGGTGGGGATGGACAGGGCGGCGCGCGCAGGCGCACGCCCCCCTTTTCTGATTTCCCTCGGTAAATTGGTCCGTACTGGACCGGATCGGCGTGTTGATTGCTCATCAGTTCTTAACAGTTGTGTTTGTGTCCTTGCTTTCCTAGATACCAGTCCCGGGATCAGACCCATGAGCCCCACCTACGTTTTCTCCTTAGATGCCGTGCCATTCTCGGGGGCCCTGAGACCACTTGAAGGTCGTGAGGGACTCTTGTCTTTAGATTGGCAGGCCGGTGCTTTGCCCCACGTCATGCCCCCTCTGGGACCGACTCTGGAACCAGAACCCCCGCCCCCAGGGGACGGGGACCGAAAGGTCAGCCAGGTACCCCCCGTCAACCACACCCCCTTCTTGCCCTCGTGGGAAAGGGGGGGTCAGGTTTGTGCAGCTCCCAAATAGTGGAGACTGCAGCACGCGCACGCATGACAGTTTCCGGGTCACACTTGCGGGTGGATCGGGGGGGGCCGGTCCCGAAATCCTTGGGAGGGAACCGTTACCTCCTCGCTGCCACCTGCTGGTTTACCAAATGGGTGATTACTGTCCTCCTACTGAGCCATGTTTTCAGCCGCCGGGGGGCTCCCCGGCCGGGTGGTCCGGACAGAATCACACATTTGGCCTTAAATGTCATGACAGCTCCCTTTGACACCCGATCCCCACGTCAGATCAAACGAGCTAATCTAACTCTTGTCCATATGCTGCTAGATCTCAGGGTCGTCAGGTCCACGCCACATCGCTCGGTTGCGATGACACCACTTGGACGGACGGCTGGTCAGCAAATGAAGTTGCCACTTCACCCGTTGTACCCGCCTGACAATGTTAGTGTCGCCTCCGCCCGCACCGCGCGTCAGTACGTGACAGATCTGCGTGACCACCCTCGGTCGACTTTTGCATGGGCACAAAGGAACACAGACGCCGGCGCTGAAGGCACCAGGCCTTACCATGATCGTACGTCCTCTCGAGAGTACCAAATAGGGAACGAGACTTCATTCTTCCGTTACCCGAGGTCGGTTCTGTTACGGGACAGACCCCCTCCTATCCGTTTCCTTCCTCAGCACCGCTCTGCCAAGGGATTAACACGTAGTAAACACCCACTGAGCCTGAGGCGCACAACAAGGGCCTTCGCACTGTAAGTGCTCGGGCCCTTATAAAGTCCCAGAAGCTGGATGGAGATGTTTGGACACATAAAGAGAGATAGTAAAAG
This sequence comes from Cololabis saira, assembly GCF_033807715.1. Classification (NCBI taxonomy): domain Eukaryota; kingdom Metazoa; phylum Chordata; class Actinopteri; order Beloniformes; family Belonidae; genus Cololabis; species Cololabis saira. The sequence goes on along the minus strand of NC_084593.1, from coordinate 46,733,310 downwards.
ATGCAAGAGCTGGAGCTGCCGGCAGGAGAAGGCCAGAGACAAGCTTTCTGGATAAACTAGAATCTGCAGCTGCTTGGAATGAGAAGGGACAGCGAGCAGGACAGAAGAAGATCTGCTGCAGAGAGCTATGAAGGGAAAAAACTAAGAGAAAGAAGTAGAAGAGCATATGACAACCATAGTCTGTTGAAACGGGAAGGAGTTTCTGTTTGTTAAATAAATATTAAGGTGAGTTCTGTTAGTTCTGTTCAGTCATCAGCTCAGTTCTCCAGTTTCCCATCACCATCCCCTCCACAAGTCTCAGGTTCTTCAGAGCTGACTGCTCAAAGCCAACTTAAAGTCCACAGCTCGTCTGTTTTTCTCTTAAATGTAAAAGCTAAAACATGAACCTTTAACGTTTGTGTGTGCAGATGTTTGTTTCCTCTCACCTCAGGGCGCTGAGGGCCTTGGTTATGGACTCTGTGAGGTTCTGGAGTGTTGGGTCATACACATATTCCTCACAGAATGCTGGACGAACTCCCAGAATCTCCACCTCGCAGCCTAGAAACACAAGGTCAAAACTTGTTACATCTGGTCACATGAGTGCATGTGGTCTCTAACACTGCACCGTGGTTGGCAGGAACTCTGGGTCAGTGCTGGAGAGGAGAGTCTGGTTGAGGGGGGAACATCAGACGCCTCGGTGGGACGCAGAGAAGTGCTGTCTTTGTGTTTAACCCTTGTGCTGTCTTCAGGTCAAGGAAGAAGGGAGGAAAGAAGGAAGGAAGGAAGGAAGGAAGGAAGGAAGGAAGGAAGGAAGGAAGGAAGGAAGGAAGGAAGGAAGGAAGGAAGGAAGGGAGAAAAGAATGAAGGAAGGAATGGAGAAAAGAAGGAAGGAAGGAAAGAAGGAAGGAAGGAAGGAAAGAAGGAAGGAAGGAAGGAAGGAAGGAAGGAAGGAAGGAAGGAAGGAAGGAAGGAAGGAAGGAAGGAAGGAAGGAAGGAAGGAAGGAAGGAAGGAAGGAAGGAAGGAAGGAAGGAAGGAAGGAAGGAAGGAAAAAAAGAAGGAAGGAAGGGAAGGAGAAAACAAGGAAATAATTTACGATGGGATAAAAGAAGGAAGGAAGGGAGGAGAGAAGGAAGGAAAGGAGTAAAGAAGGAAGGGAGAAAAGAAGGAAGGAAGGGAGAAAAGAGGAAGGGAGAAGGAAGGAGAGAGCAGGAGGAAAGAAGGACCAGGAGAATTGGGTCATTTTGACCCAAAGACAGTACACGGGTTAACTAACACAGAAAGCTGGAAGGAAAGTGGCACTCTACTTGTTAAAACAATTCCAGTTAGCTTGGAAATCTAATGTATAAAAAAGCTCAATGTAAAGCTAGGAAAACTAATTATTCATCTTTAATTAGAGAATATAAGAACAAGCTCAAATGTCTTTTCAGCACTGTAGCCAAACTAAGTCTCAGCTCCATAGAGCACTCCATGATGATATATGAACTTCTTTATTAATAAAATATCATATCTTAGAAACAACATTTTTTGATCTCTTGCCAACTATAGGGATTATATTACACAACAGTGATCTTGGAATAAGCTGCATACACTGGTTATTTCCTAGGCGGATCCAGCCAAGGTCGGCCGTATCTCTCTCAAAGCCTTCTATGTGTTACTGAACCCTATTACTTCCAAGATATTTAAAGAAATGATTTTATAATTGGTTCTGTAATTATGGAACTTGTTGATGCATCCCTCATAACAGGATATTCACCAAGCGCTTTTAAGATTGCAGTAATTAAACCTCTAATTAAAAAGATGTATTTAGATCCTGATGATATAATCCCCTACAGGTACAACCTTCCTTCAGAACTGCCTTAGTCCTTCGTGGCTTAGATTCAACAAGGTTCTGGAAACATTCCTCAGAGAGTTTGGTCCATATTGACATGATGGCATCACGCAGTTGCTGCAGGTTTGTCAGCTGCACATCCATGATGAGAATCTCCCGTTCCACCACATCCCAAAGGTTCTGTTGGACTGAGATCTGGTAACTGTGGAGACCGTTTGAGGACAGTGAATACATTGTCATGTTCAAGAAACCAGTCTGAGATGATTGGCGCTTCATGACATGGCAAATTATCCTGCTTGGAAGCTTTTGGGCATCCCGCTGCTGCTTCCACATGCCTGCTGTGCTGCTGACGTCCCCGACACCCCCAGTCTGGCCTTCGGCAGGAGGGTCCCCCCTTATGATCCAGGTCCTGGTCCAGGTTTCTACCCCCCTTATGATCCAGGTCCTGGTCCAGGTTTCTACCCCCTTATGATCCAGGTCCTGGTCCAGGTTTCTACCCCCCTTATGATCCAGGTCCTGGTCCAGGTTTCTACCCCCTTATGATCCAGGTCCTGGTCCAGGTTTCTACCCCCTTATGATCCAGGTCCTGGTCCAGGTTTCTACCCCCTTATGATCCAGGTCCTGGTCCAGGTTTCTACCCCCTTATGATCCAGGTCCTGGTCCAGGTTTCTACCCCCTTATGATCCAGGTCCTGGTCCAGGTTTCTACCCCCTTAGGATCCAGGTCCTGGTCCAGGTTTCTTCCTCCTAAAGGGGAGTTTTTCTTGCCACTGTTTGGCTCAAGGTTTTTCTCCCACTATGGGAGTTTTTACCTGCCATTATTTATGTAATAATTGCTCGGGGGTTTATGTTCTGGGTCTAGAGACAACATCTGTTGTATTAGACGTTATACAAATAAAATTGAATTGAAATTGAATGGAAGTAGCATCAGGAGATGGTCCACTGTGGTCATAAAGGGATGGACATGGTCAGCAACAACACTCAGGTAGGCTGTGGTGTTCAAAGTGTTCCAGGAAAATCTCCCCCACACCATGACACCTCCACCACCAGCCTGAACCGTTGGTACAAGGCAGGATGGATCCATGCTTTCATGTTGTTGGCGCCAGGGGTGAAAGTAAGCCGGTACGATCCGGTACTCCGTACCACCAAAAGATTCAGTGCCGGTACGCAGTACCGGGAAAAAAAACAAGCGAATTACTGGCAATATACTTTGCACACAGCGGGTCTTGAACTCTCGATCTTTCGCACCGAGGACAGTGGCAATGACCACTCAGCCATGACTCAGCTCCGCTTTTGATCGGACAAAGACTGAGTGAGGAGACACGGACATAGCGATATAATCTTGCTACACTAAAGTCCCGACCTGTTTTTTCGTACGAATAATTTCAAAAATATTTATACGATATAAATATTAGTAAAACCTCACTATTTGTGCTTTTGTGAATAGCGTATTCCAGTCTTTACTTCCTAAACAGACACACTGCATGGAAGGGAGCGTTTGATTTATTATTCATGTAACGTTACTTTTTATTTTTTCACGACCAAACCACGCACTTTATTGATGTAATTTGCACCGACGGGGAAGGACAAAAAATAAATGATTCCACCAAAATTCCAAAAATGTTTGTGGTTGGCTGACACATTACCAGCATATTTCAAATATGCTGGTAAATAATCATCACAGAGATGACGTCATGAGTTCAGAGGTCTTGTTTACAAACTGATTTATTTGTTACACAGACAGCCCCGGATGTAGACAACAGGTCCTGGAAGCAGATCTAGTGATTCATAAAAGAAATGAAGAGTTTCACGGCAATCATGTGTTATTTAGACGATGCATCGTCTGTGTGCCGCTGTGCCCCGTTCACTACCGTTATATGGAGAAGCGGCTCGCAAAAAAAACCCTAATATCTTCCGAAGGACTCCAAATGACATTAAATTCAATTCAATTCAATTTTATTTATATAGCGTCTAATACAACAGAGTTGTCTCTAGACGTTTTCCAGAGACCCATACCCAGAACATGACCCCCGAGCAGTTATTACATAAACAATGGCAGGTAAAAACTGCCACATTAAACTTGCCTGGGTGAGTATACGACCATAAAAAATGCCAGAAATATGGTCCAGGTTGTAAAAAAACGAACTTTCCCTTTAAATCACCTTCCTTCCCCATTCTGATGCTGGTTTGAACTGCAGCAGATCACTTTGACCATGTCTACATGCCTAAACGCATTGAGTTGCTGCCATGTGATTGGCTGATGAGAAATGTGCATTAAGGAGCAGGTGGACCGGTGTACCTAATAAAGCCCACTTCTTGTGGAACATACCCGGAGGGTGAGGGATCAATAACCGGGTTCTGTGGAATCTATCCGCCCCGAAGATTCCCCAGGAGATTTATTTGTGTAAAAATAGGACTGAATATAAGGACTTTTTAAATATGATTTATTGGTTTGTGAGCTTTGTGGTTGGGTTTGTATGTATATCCTGTAAATAGAGTTTTCATTGAAACAACATTGCTGGTCAGTCATTTTTTCTTTTTGAGTTTATCAAATTATTAACCAGTTTGGTAAATTTATCAATAAAATTCTACAGGGAGAATATAAGTTAAACCCTGAAAGACGGTAATACTTGCTGTCTTTTAACTTGATTGTTACAATCATACAGTCAGATGGATCTCAGTTTGTCAACGTAAATCATGAGTGTTCCAATCAGACTACGGCCAGGTGTGGAGTACCACAGGGTTCTGTTCTCGGGCCAATACTTCTTCTCCTTATAAGTGCTGCCTTTAGGAAACATCATCAGGAAACATGACATCGATTCTCACGTTTATGCAGATGATACTCTGACTAACTGACTTTTCACCTTTCATAGCACCTTTAAACGAGGAAGTGAAGATTCCTCTGAGGGTTGAACTGAACTCACCGGGCCAGTAGTACATGAAGACCTTCTTCCCCAGCTTCTGCAGCGTGACCCAGAGCGGTTCTGACCCGTTCCACCACAGCGGTAACCGACTGTCTGCATTGGTCCCAATCAGAAACTCCTTATTGGACGCTTGGTCCCACATGTAGTTTCCCGTCATCTGATGGACATCACAGTGGCGACCTGAAAAAGTTTCATTCTATGAATGATTGAATGAATGAATGAAGGAAAAGCGCTGCCCCGGTGGCCCCACACGGATCCCACACAAAATACACATTCTGACGAGATAACTCACATTACATCACCTTGGTATGAGGTCCCCAGAAATATCAACTATGCTTTTGTAAAATTGAGACATAGAGACATATTCTTCAGATGTGGAGGACAACTTTTCCTGAAACAGTTTTACTTCTCATCTCACAGTCATGGCAGATTTTCCACAACAACACAATCAAATGAATATATTTATCCAGTCAAGGGTTGGGGACCGTCTGACAAAGTGTTTGGTTTTTAGGTACCAGAAGAACTGCCCCGAGGGCAGGACAGTCCATCAGACCTGTCATGAAAACAGGGATGAGAGGTGAAGCTGTAACTGGACACCTGAGAGACTCAGCTCTCTCTTACTTTAAAAGAGTTGGATAAGATGTATTGTTTTATTGTCCATTATATGATGAAGCCAGGAAGCTTTTATTTCAGAAAATGCAAGATTGTAAACCTGAGTTGTTTTTGACTGAGGATGATGCTAAGTTGGAATGGTTTTTCAGAGAGGAGGTTTTCTCTATAGCTACCTTTATAAAGAGAGCCTGGAAACAGAGAAAGGACAAATGATATGGAAACTGAGAAAGGATCTGTAACTTGATCTGTAAAGTATAAGTGGAATTTATAATTTTGTGTTTTTGTTTGTACGCAGCTGATGTTTGTTTGCTGGTTTAGCGTATCTATGTCTTGTAAGCCCTTATAGGCTGGTCACCTTATGGCCCTTTTCCACTAGCACCTACTCAGCTCGCTTCTACCCGCCACGCCCCCGTCTTGCACTTTTCCACTACGGGCCAAGGCGGGTAGAGCCGCTCCAAGCAGATACTTTTTCTGTAACCATTCTGCCGAGGTTCTAACCGGGCTGAGCCGGGACTATTTCTGACGTCATCACCCTCCGCGCCACTGATTGGTCGGGGGGCGGGGCCGTCATCACCCTCCGCGCCACTGATTGGTCGGGGGGCGGGGCCGTCAGACGTTTGAATCAGGAAGCGGGAGTCAGCGCGAGAACGACTCGCAGCGATTTTATTATACAGCGCTAACGTCTGTTTGGTGATCCAACTCTGAGGTGCAGATGTTCATAAACCTGGTGCTGAGGAGAGAAAGGGGTTGCGCAATCATACGTCACAGCAGCTTCACCCCAACCCCCCACTTCTCACCTGGGGGGGGAAACAAACGGCGACAAAACGGGTGGAGCCGGGACGAGGCGAGTCGGGCTGAGTAAGTACTAGTGGAAAAGCGCCATTAGAGGTGTATGACACATTAATAAACAACAATTCATTCATTCATTCATTCATTCATTCATTCATTCATTCATTCATTCATTCATTCATTCATTGTAGCCATCATAGTTTGGTGGCTAGATTTGACACAGAGATGAATAAAAATGATGTGCTCAGTGAAGGTCACAGGTCATCTAGGACGGAGGTCATATCCTTATATCCTCCACCACCAAGAGCTGGAGCAGGATTCAGGAAAACCCATGTTCTGGAACAACAGGCCCAGGGATAATGAGAGAAATACATCTGAGAACACCTACCTGTGGATTTCTGCAGAGGCACCTTGGAGATGTGGGGGGATTTCTTTCAGCCCAAATGAAATGTATGACGATAAAGTCTATTGTCTTAAATAAAAAAGATGTAAGAAGTTTTGGATTTTTTGGTGATATTAATTCCCAAATATTTTAAATGATCAGTGGGAAACTTGAATGGTAAAGCACTGAGAAAATAAGATCATCAGAAAAGGCTACACAATTTTATCCCAATTAATAATAAATCTGCCAAGGTTGTTTAGTGAAGTTAAGGAGATGGATGTCTGAATGTTTGACAACGTCAAGATCAGTTCATTTCAATTGTATTTATATAGCGTCTATTACAACACAAGTGGTCTCTAGTGGCGCTTTTGCACTGGTACCACCTCAGCTCGGTTCTACCCGTTTTGCGCTTTCGCACTAGGACTGAGACGGGTAAAGCCGCTCCAAGTCAATACTTTTTTCTGTAACCATTTCAGTGAGGTTCTTTGCGGGCTGAGCCGGGACTATTTCTGACGTCACCACCTCCGCGCCTCTGATTGGTCGGGGGGCGGGGCCGTCAGACGTTTGAATCAGGAAGCGGGAGTCAGCGCGAGGGGACTCGCGGCGATTTTATTATACAGCGCTAACGTCTGTTTGGTGATCCAACTCTGAGGTGCAGATGTGTGTGTGTGTGTGCGCTGTGTGTGTGTGTGTGTGTGTGTGCGTGCGTGCGTGCGTGCGTGCGTGCGTGCATGTGTGTGTGTGTGTGTGTGTCTGCTGTGTGCTGCTGACGTCCCCGACCCCCCAGTCTGGCCCTCGGCAGGAGGGTCCCCCCTTATGATCCAGGTCCTGGTCCAGGTTTCTTCCTCCTAAAGGGGAGTTTTTCTTGCCACTGTTTGGTTTAAGGTTTTTCTCTCACTAGGGGAGTTTTTACCTGCCATTGTTTATGTAATAATTGCTCGGGGGTTTATGTTTATGTTTATGTTTATGTTTATGTTTATGTTTGATGTTCTGGATCTCTGGAAAGATCCTAGAGACAACTTTTGTTGTATTAGACGCTATATAAATAAAATTGAATTGAAATTGAATTGGTTCCAACCAGGGTGGGTGGAATCAGACCCTACATGGCCCCATGTGGTGAGATGAAGAGGAGACTGAAACTCTCCAGAAACCTGTGATGACATCACAGAGAGTCTGTGGTTTGAGCCTGGACTTTCCTGGGGACAAATGAGATATGTCAGAATCAGTTTTTTACAAAGTAATAGGTAAAGAATTGTCTTAAATACTACAATAATAAACTTCTAAATATTTTCTGTCTGTATTGTATCAAGATGTATTTGTGTGGTGGATTACATGGAGATTTGACTCTAGAAAATTCACATAATTTTAGTATAATTTCTTCAGTTCAGCCAGAGCCCACGTCACATTCTTCTCACGTTGTATTACTATTGTTTTTGTTGTTCTTTTGCTACATTTGAGCTCAGATGACCTTTGTTGTTGCCAGAGTTAGTGCTTTTTTTGTGCTCTGACCCGGAGCTACTTAGATAAATCATCATGACACCAGCCAGAGGGAGGCCTGGCTCCACCAACTCCAGTCTCCACAACAATGTGCTTCATCAAAACCCTGACATCAGCACATCAGGGGGCCCAGCATCCAGAGAGGATCCAGAGAGCTGATCCTATTGGCCGGGACGGCCCGTTGTTTTAGAGCTTGGCAGGAGAGGAGCTGCAACATGCAGGCCAACCTCACTCACATCATCCTGCATCTTAAACTGAAGTACAACCAAACACAGCCATCACCGTTCCCTTTATCGTCTTCTAAACACAATCATACATCCAGGTTCTTCTATCCTACTTCAGTTAATCTGCTCATGTACACCCGGGCAATGTACCCAAAATCTAGAGTATTGTAAAGGATCATATTGAGTCATAATTTGCTTAGTTGATATATTTTTTCTTTATGATAATATGGGATTTGTTATGAGTATAATGTCGGCTGGTTATTCTTTGGATGTGTCTTAAAATTGTGATTTCTTTCGTATATATTGTATTTTGTATGCATTTAAAGAGCATATTGCAGGTTAGAATTTTTTCAAAAATGATACCTGACCTTATGTGAAAATGACATTGTGAGAAGTTAATGTAGGATTTAATATGTTTTACAAGACATAAGGGCACGTATTCAGAGGAAAAAGTGGCTGATTTTAGCCAAGTTCCTACAAATGCTTTTTTTTTCGACCGCGTCATATGACGCAGCGGGGGGGAGACGTCTCCACAGCTCTGCCCCATCTGTATGCCCAGACCCCGCACACACGTAGCCGGGTATCTGCTTAAACGAAGATATTTTACTACGTTTGGACCTGTCATCCACATGAAAACACAAATAAACGAATGTTTAAAAAAACTCCGGGCAAAGTGAAGATTTTTGAAAACTCTGTTTATGTAGATGCGTGTAGACAGAGACAGAGAGCAGTTCTGCGTTTTCTAACGTCACATTATGCTCCAAAACAACAACAAATCTGCTCTGATTCTGACGTCTAATGTGCGACCTTTGTTTACTACAGAACTACAGATGATCCACCATCTGTCCTCCAAGCTATTTATTAAATAAATGGTCTCTGCTCTTGACCACCGTTTACTGCGTTACACCGACGCAGAGCCTACGCCGTAGGGTACGCGGCGACGCGCAGCGCTACGCCGTACCCTACGGCGTAGGCTACGGCGTACCCTACGGCGTAGGGCTGCGTCGATTTAACGCGGCAGCTCCGTGGCGGACACCGGGGGGGACTCGAGCTCGTTACCCGAGAAGGAGACGCGGATCCCGGGGAAGCTGCGCTGCGGACATGAATGTGGTCGAAAACGCTGATCTTCGGTTAAGTGTGGAAGTTTTGTTTTTTTTTAACAACGATGTAATGTGGATACAAATTATTTTATAAACGAAGGGGGGGAAATAATCGGTTTTAAAAATACCCGGCTATTTTGGATGCATTTAATCCGAAAAAAGAGAAGATAATAAGCCTGATGTCTGTTTAGAAAGTACAAACGTAGACAGATTACAAGTACTCACCCGTTTTTAAGGAGTTTCGGAGTTTCTTTCAGGAGCACGGGCGGGTGCTGCAGTGAATAAAGGCTGATTTATGGTTCCGCGTAAAATCGACCGCGTGACCTACGCCGTAGGGTCTGCGTTGGTGTAACGCGGACCCATAAATCAGCCTTTTAAAAAGCGAGTTTCAGCTGTCAATCAAAAGAACGTGGGGGGACTAACGGGTTCGTAATTATAAGGCTGTGGCCCGTCATATTGGTGTGAATACACATTCACAACCTCTTCAGTGTCACAACTAACATTAAGATCCATTATTTTTCCTATTGTTGAAATTCACCGCGCTCCCTCCCGCTACGTCACTTCCGGTTCAGCTTTTTCAGATGCGGAAGTAAAATACTCTCACAAAAACAACTCTGGAGGTCACTGTAGTATATATTTATGCATATTTCAATGAAAATTCAGTTCCTACATTATTTTCCTACACATTGATTCACAGGGGTCTCCAACCTGCAATATGCTCTTTAATCTGATTTGTGTGTAAATTGACCGGAAATCCACCCGTATTATTGAAAAGGTCCGGTGGGCCCCGCGGCTGTGATGATCAGCTGGCTTCATGGCAGCCGGGTACACCGTAGAACTTCCCTGGGCCTTTCGTATAAGATTGAGTCTTCTTTGTAATCTGTGGCTCTGTCCCGGTCAATAATGTCAGATGAAGCGTTCCAAACCAAAAAGAATGATTCCTCTAGTGTATCTCTCCTTTGCCTTGAACAGGCTGTGTGCTGCAAAATGTGCTGCAATTGTGGGGCCGAGTTTGCGCGTTCTCCCCGTTCTCCCGTGCCGGCTTCACTGTTGGCTGCAGTACCCCCAACGGCCGTCGTGGTGAAGGGTGGCGCTAGAGAGTCTCATTTCTTAAAAGGAGCCTCAAGCTCCTTTAAGTAAACAAAGTAATTACCGGTAGGAAAGACATGCATTTCCTCTCCTGACCACTAGGGTCTGGATCCAAACCTGTGGCTCCTATACTGACCCTACTAGGGTCTGGAACCCGACCTGCAGTACCAAGACTAAAACCAGGACCAGGAGAACTAAAAGCAGGACTAGGGCAGGGGTAGGCAACCCTGCTCCTACAGAGACACAGTCCTGCATGTTCTACATGTTTCTCTGCTTCATCACACCCTGATAGAAAGGACTGTGTCATTAACAGACTTGTGCACCTGGATGAGAAGCTGATGATGACGGTTAATCAGAATCAGGTGTGGTGTAAGGAGACACCTGAAACATGCAGGACTCTCTAGGACCAGGGTTACTACCCCTGAATTAGGAGAATTGAAACCAGTACTAGTAGAACTGAAACCAGGACTAGTAGACCTTAAACCAGGACTAGTATACCTGAAACCAGGACTAGTAGACCTTAAACCAGGACTAGTATACCTGAAACCAGTACTAGTAGAGCAGAAACCAGTACTGGTGGGGCTGAAACCAGTACTAGTAGAGCTGAAACCAGTACTAGAGCTGAAACCAGTACTGGTGGGGCTGAAACCAGTACTGGTGGGGCTGAAACCAGTACTGGTGGGGCTGAAACCAGTACTGGTGGGGCTGAAACCAGTTCATTAGAGGAGTTGCTGTTGCTTCATGAGTTAAATTAGAAGTGACTTATTTAGCCAATGCTCAGTCACACAAGCTGTTTGCTGTCAGCTAAACTTCCATCTCAGATCTTTCCAGATCCACCCACAAGTCATAGTGGTCTGTTAGTAAAACCCTCCAGTCAAAAAAGCCTCTTCTGTTTATAATATGAATGACTGTTTTGCAGGTCTTCATTAACAATACAGAACTAAGTAATAGGTAGCTAAAGAGGTAGAAGCCAGGGAGCAAGAGACTGTCCTGTTGGTTTATCCTCCAGTTGGTCCTGGAAAGTCAGTACTGGAGTTGAGGGGGGATGAGGGGGGGTGGCATCCCTCCCTGAAATAAAAACGGTCCAAATCATCCCCCCTGAAATAAAAACGGTCCAAATCATCCCCCCTGAAATAAAAACGGTCCAAATCATCCCCCCTGAAATAAAAACGGTCCAAATCATCCCCCCTGAAATAAAAACAGTCCAAATCATCCCCCCTGAAATAAAAACGGTCCAAATCATCCCCCCTGAAATAAAAACGGTCCAAATCATCCCCCCCTGAAATAAAAACGGTCCAAATCATCCCCCCCTGAAATAAAAACGGTCCAAATCATCCCCCCTGAAATAAAAACGGTCCAAATCATCCCCCCCTGAAATAAAAACGGTCCAAATCATCCCCCCTGAAATAAAAACGGTCCAAATCATCCCCCCTGAAATAAAAACGGTCCAAATCATCCCCCCTGAAATAAAAACGGTCCAAATCATCCCCCCTGAAATAAAAACGGTCCAAATCATCCCCCCTGAAATAAAAACGGTCCAAATCATCCCCCCTGAAATAAAAACGGTCCAAATCACCCCCCCCCCCTGAAATAAAAACGGTCCAAATCATCCCCCCCTGAAATAAAAACTGTCCAAATCATCCCCCCCTGAAATAAAAACGGTCCAAATCATCCCCCCCTGAAATAAAAACGGTCCAAATCATCCCCCCCTGAAATAAAAACGGTCCAAATCATCCCCCCTGAAATAAAAACGGTCCAAATCATCCCCCCTGAAATAAAAACGGTCCAAATCATCCCCCCCTGAAATAAAAACTGTCCAAATCATCCCCCCCTGAAATAAAAACGGTCCAAATCATCCCCCCTGAAATAAAAACAGTCCAAATCATCCCCCCTGAAATAAAAACGGTCCAAATCATCCCCCCTGAAATAAAAACGGTCCAAATCATCCCCCCTGTAAAACTGCAATCCCCCCTTTCCATCCCTTATGTCATTTCAATGAATGTGGTTTTACTGCTATTTCAACATTTAGGGGGTTTTGTGCATATGAGTAAAATACTGTGGGAGAGAGGGCACATGCGATGACACAACATGATTTTTTTTTTGGATCAACGTCAGTAAAGGCTGATTTATGGTTCTGCGTTACACCAACGCAGAGACTACGCCGTAGGTTACGCGGCGACGCGCACATACGGTGTGCGTCGCCGCGTAACCTACGCCGTAGGCCCAGCGTCGATTTAACGCGGAACCATAAATCAGACATAAGCGTCATACCAACGCACGCAGGTGCAATTTCAGCATCATGGCCACGCAACCAGGACAAAGCTCTCTGAGGGACTTTGGGTTTTCCAAAAAAACAAATATATATATCCTGACTGTAATCAGTTAATTAGAGCGTCTGGTCAGTGACTGGATAGTTGACCAGGTAACTGGCTTATTTTAACCAAAAAACATCACTTACAGCACTTGACATAACATTCTAACATTCTAACAAACCCTTAATGATGCTGTTTTCTTCACATTGATCAGAAGTCACTAACAGGCGGACTGCGGTCCGGGTCCGGGTCCAGACGCCGTCCTGCACGGACCCAGACCTGTAATCAATAAATTACAGAGGGATTCTATATTTTGACGGGGCACTTCTATTTTAACCAGCGCAGCTTTACTATTCTTTACGGCATTTGTTTAGCAGACCTTACACACCAATAGCATACGAGTTAAGCCATCCCACATGATGCTGCTCAGCCAATCAGATCCGTGTACGCGCCCAATGTATTATTGTAAAGGCTGGGAGAGCCTACGGTGCGCATCGCCGCGTACCCTATGCCGTACCCTACGGCGTACGCTGCCTCGATTTAACGCGGAACCATAAATCAGGCTTAAGGCGGACGTCATTGAGGCCACCATGAGATGTTAAAGGGGGAAGGGGGGCCCGTGAATTGCCCCTGATTGCCCGGCGGCGGGTCCGTGCCGGGACACCTGGGGCGGACAGCGAGACTCGGGCTCGCTACCGAGAAGAAGACGTGGCTCCCGGGGGAGCTGCGCCGGGAGGCGGCCCGGAGGGCCGGAGGACCCACCGACCGAGCAGCAGCCGACGCGTCCCCCCGTGCGCGGGGAGGTCGGCTGCCGCTCGGCGCCGTTTACCACTCAAGTCTGAACTGAAGTCATAATTAAAACTAAATATCGTTCCAGGCTCACCAATGAGCACCTCCACATGTGCATGAGAACCTGACACCATCCAGACCAGATTTAAAGTCCTGACAGGAGAAATTAGAGCTCAGTTCTCTCACTGAACGACAGAAAGTGGGGGCATAAGATTATAAGAGGGGAAGAAAGAAAAACTGCAAAACTGTTCAATTGTTAAGATGTGTTTATATTCATTTATTATAAAAATGTGTTGAGACAATTAACAAAGAAAAGGGGAAATTCAAACTGCTGGTAGAGAAATAAAATAAGATAGCATTTGAAAAATAAAATAAAATCTATTTTATTTTTTATTGCAGTCCTTCTTTAACCTAATAAGAGAAAAAAATATGTGTAATTCAAGTTACACATGTTAAAGCAGCACAATGTAACTTTTCCACCTTAATCTAATATTTCATCATCATCATTGTGATGGAACATCAACTTCCAACAGGTTTAATGAACCTCTGTCATGGTCTGAGGGGTCTGTATCTCCTTCACTGGCACTATGTAACTTTGAGGAGCATGGTAGGAACCCTGCCACACTACTGGTAAAGCACTACCGCTTTTGTCCAAAGGAGCCGCCAAACTCAACAAAAGCTGAAAGTTACATTGTGCTGCTTTAAGTGGCAAATATTTTTGAAATGTACTTTGTTTAATATAACCGTCAGATGCAGATGTTGATACAACTATGAGGCTACTTGAATATATACATATATACAACAGTGTTTCCCCTAGAATTTTTTTCAGGCCCGGTGGTACCCACCGAAAAAATCCTAAACAGATGAGGTGCGTGGGACGGCATATTGGACATGTAGCAATATAACAAAGTTTTACATTAAAAATCATTGTAGGCCTATATTGCTGAATGATATCACTTCAATGAAATAATAAGATTTAATCTAACCTTTAACCCAAGTGTCATGGGCCTGAAAGGTCTGACCCATATGAGCATTGAGCACATTTTTTCTATATATTTCAGAGGGATCTCTATGAAAACCCTCTGGGATGGTCCTCTTTTAACGGCTGCTTGTGCTGACGGCATATGTGACAAAACATCCCTATTCACAATTGAGATTATATCAGTTATAAATAATTTAAACATTGTATATTTGTTTTACCCGTTTGGTTATAACAGAGTTACATGCATGTGACTGGGGGGAAAATTAACCTTTAGTGGTTCTATTCAATTCAATTCAATTCAATTTTATTTATATAGCGTCTAATACAACAGAGTTGTCTCTAGACGCTTTACAGAGACCCATACCCAGAACATGACCCCCGAGCAGTTATTACATAAACAATGGCAGGTAAAAACTCCCCTAGTGGGAGAAAAACCTTAAGCCAAACAGTGGCAAGGAAAAACTCCCCTTTAGGAGGGAAGAAACCTTGAGCAGGACCAGGCTCATCAGGGGGGACCCTCCTGCCGAGGGCCAGACTGGTGGGTCAGGGACGGCAACAGCACAGCAGGCAGGTGGAAGCAGCAACGGGATGACCGGGGGTGGGGACCGCAGGCCAGCACACAGCTCCCGAAGCTCCGGCCCAATCAGCAAGTCCCAGGTTGGGGTGCAGGGTCAGGAAAAGACTTGTGCTCCGTAATGCAAGCTACAAGCCACCCACGGCCACCTGCAGGACAAAAGAGAGAAAAGGGAGGAGAAGGGGGGGCCAGCAACGGGATGACCAGGGGTGGGGACCGCAGGCCAGCACGCAGCTCCCGAAGCTCCGGCCCAATCATCAAGTCCCAGGTTGGGGTGCAGGGTCGGGGAAAGGTTGAGAAGGGGCAGGGCCAGGGAGAGGAGTCTTGAGGGACGAACATTCTCCCCCGCCCAAAAGGGGCCGTTACCCTGCCCCCCTCACTCCCACACTGCAGGTTCCGGTGTCCGGCAAAGGATGCTGCAACATGGACAAAAGAGAGAAAAGGGAGGAGAAGGGGGGGCCAGCACAAGAAACCACAGGAGCGACTCTGACACACTAAAGTTTACACTACCTAGAGATTTACCAACACCAGCTAGAGGTTTACTAAACACTAACTATAGGCTTTACTAAACAGAAATGTTTTAAGTTTAGTTTTAAAGGTGGAGGTGGTGTCAGCCTCCTTAACCCAGATTGGAAGTTGGTTCCATAGTAGTGGCGCCTGATAGCAGAACGCCCGCCCTCCAAATCTACATTTAGATACTCTAGGAACTACGAGTAAACCTGCACTCTGAGAACGGAGAGCTCTGACAGGAACATAAGGCACTATCAGGTCTTGCAAATAATGCGGAGCTAAGCCGTTTTGGGCTTTATACGCAAGTAATAAAATTTTAAATTGGATTCTAAATTTTACGGGTAACCAATGGAGCGACGCTAACACTGGAGAGACGTGGTCTCTCCTGCTAATTCCTGTCAGTACTCGTGCTGCTGCTTCTAGTGGAAAGACAATCTATTGTCTGTGTTATTTTCATCATTATTGCTTACCAAAAAAAGAAGCTCAATCAGAACAAAAATGTAAGCTAAACAACAAATTGGAAATGTACCATGGGGAGTGTGGTACAACCAAGGGCTGTATTTATGGTTATTAAGCCATTTGGGATCCCAGCCAGATATTTAAATGCGTTGTTTTTACTGGGTCACCAGTCGGACCGGTGTCAGCGACGGTAAAGGCTGATTTATGGTCCGCTTTCGCGCTCATACATGGCTGGTGCTAGGACCCCGCGGACGCCTAGTGTGTCGTCGGGCTGTTTTTTCCTTCATGCTTCCCTGCAGCGTCTCATGCAAACACAAACACACGGACCTGGCAGAAACATTCCTTTATATCATGTTGTCTGTCGTCCGCGATATTTTTTCTTTTTTTTTTGACTAGCTACAAACTCCATACATCCCATAATATATAATAATATGCCCGCGCTCTCAAGCAACGTTACTATCAACGAAGCAGGTTGACTCCCGTTGCAGAACAGCTGCAGAGGCTCCTAAACGTAAATTATCATTTTTTTTTTTTTTTTTTTAGGCCTGGCGGGGGGTCTCGTTGGCCTGGCGGCCCCGCCAGGCCTATATAATGGTAGGGGAAACACTGTACAATATATATATATATATATATATATATATATATATATATATATATATATATATATATATATATATATATATATATATATATATATATATATTATGATGTTCTGGACCTTCGCTTGAGTAAATTTTCTCTAAATGGACCTCTTAAAGTTTTAGTTGAATACCCCTGACATATGGCTCTTTTCCACTAGTACTTACTCAGCCCAACTCGGCTCGTCTCGCCTCCACCCGTTTTGTCCCCGTTTGTTTCCCCCCCCCAGGGGAGAAGTGGGCCGGTTGGGGTGAAGCTGCTGTGACGTACTCGATTGTGCAACCGCTTTGTTCATGTCGGCGCTGATCAGAAATCAGCTGGAGCCGCGAGCGGCTGAGAGTAAAACAGCCCGTCTACATCCCTTTTTTAATTCTCTCCTCAGCACCAGGTTTATGAACATCTGCACCTCAGAGTTGGATCACCAAACAGACGTTTGCGCTTTATAATAAAATCGCCCTGAGCTGCGAGTCGTTCTCGCGCTGACTCCCGCTTCCTGATTCAAACGTCTGACGGCCCCGCCCCCCGACCAATCAGTGGCGAGGAGGGTGGTGACGTCAGAAATAGTGCCGGCTCAGCCCGGTTAGAACCTCGGCAGAATGGTTACAGAAAAAGTATCGGCGCGGCCCGCCTCGGCCCGTAGTGGAAAAGCACAAGACGGGGGCGTGGGAACCGAGCTGAGGTGGTACTAGTGGAAAAGGGCCAATAGATGATAACCACGGCCAGGAAGCAGGACATGAGGAAGCAGAGAGATGAGGAGAGAGCGAGCAAGAGAGCGAGAGAGCTGGAGGAGGAACAGGTTTGATAATTATATATGTTGGGTTAAAACACTTTTATTTGGCCTAATACAGCTCATTATGTCAGTGGACATCAGGCAGATTAGTTTATTATAGATGTTTTGTTTTTGTAGTGGAAAGAAGAAGTGAGGAGGAAGCACCGGCTGAAGAACAGTGCAGAAAACATAAACATCCCAGATTCTGACGGCCAAAGTTACCAGAAAGAGAATAATAAAGATGAAGATATCCCTGAATGCTGGACATCTAACATGTTCAGAGAAAAAATTAAGGAATATCCATGGCTAACATGCCAAAGCAAAAAACGTGGCTGCCTAACGTTCCAGAAGATAAAAGTAGTCCAGCCAAATATAGGTGGAAGCCAGATGCATGTTGCTGACAAGTGGTCTAACGTTAAAGTGATAGCACAGCTGCAGTCTCTTCGTAAGAAGATACACCAGCAGAGAATGACAGACTATCACCAAGAAGCTGAGAAAACCATGGAAAAGGCAAAAGAAAAAAGAATGGAAACGTTGACTTCTGATATGCAGAGGGATCACTTCTTAACCACTGATCGGGTATTTCGCACAGTTTACAAGATTGCGAAATCTGCAAGGCCTTTCACAGATCTACCAACTGATATTGATCTGCAAGTCTTGAATGGCTTGACATGGGAAGAACTTTACATTCAGAGCATTCCTGTGCAACAGTCCAACACATAGCAAGTGAAATGAGAGAGAGAGTAGTTGGAAAGGTCTTTCAAAGTGGAACAAAATGTTCTGTTCTGATAGATGAATCTACAACTGACAGTAAAAAATCAGTTTTGATCATTTATATTAGAGCAAGCCTAGGGATGAATGAAGAGCCACTAACATTCTTCTTGGATCTAGTTGAGCTTTCTGCAACCAGTGCGGATGGAATTTATCAAGCTCTGATGAACAACCTGTCCCACCATTGCTTCTCTGATGTTATTATGAAGGCTTATGAATGCTTCAGACGGAGCTTCTGTCATGCTTGGAAGTAAATCAGGTGTTGCAACCAAAATTGTTGAAAAGTTTCCCAACGTGATGGTGTGGCACTGCATGAACCACCGTCTTGAGTTCAGTGTTGGAGATGCTGTTGAGGGAATTACAGGAATGAATGATTTCCAGTTTTTCTTTGACAAAGTTTACAGTCTCTATCACGCATCTGCCAAAAACCGCTGTGAGCTCACTGAATGTTGTGAGGTCCTTGCATTACAGTGTCTGAACATAGGGAGAATTCTCAGTACCAGTTATAGGACCATTAAAGCTGTATGGCAACAGTACCCTGCACTCCACAAGCACTTTTCTGATGCCTCAGTTGATCCCAAAAAAAGCTCAACAGAGAGATGCATGTTCAGTGGTTTCTAGTGCAACCTTTGTCCACAATCTTGGAGTCATGTATGATGCTTTAGAAGAGCTGTCTGAATTATCTCTCTCCCTTCAAGAAAGAAACATGACGCTCCCTTAGGCCGAAGCAAGTCTCAGTCGGCAGGTCCGCGTGTTAAAGTCAATGGCAGAGCAACCTGGACCGAGGGCAGAAGAGGCTCGGACAGCAGTGGGTTTGAAGCTATTCATAGGAGTGCCACTGACAAATAATTCAAGGTACAGCAGAGAAATAAACCACCAACGTTTTTTTCATGCCCTGGCTGCTAGTATTGAGACGAGAATGGGCTACCTTCCTGGCAAACAGAGAAGCAAGGAAGAATACCAGAACTTTCTTAACAACATCAGAGTGCTGCAGCCGTGTAGCTGGCCAGATGTGTGTGGGGTTCGTTGTGCCGGAAAGGAAATACAGGAACTCTGCTCCGTTTTCAAGCTTGATAATGGCAGACAAATTCAAAGAGGGATGAGGGAATATATTGACATGATCAGACTCAAAACCGTTGATGAACTGAAACCACCAGCCCCAGAAGAGCTGAAACCTCTCCTTCAAGCAGTGAACACAATGGTCATCTCCACAGCTGAGTGTGAGCGTGGTTTTAGTCAGATGAACATTTTAACCACAGGTAGGAGCATCCTAGAAGTAAAAAGCATGTCAGCCTTGATTTTCATCAGAATCAGAATCAGAAAAGGGTTTATTGCCAAGTTTTCACACGAGGAATTTGTTTTGGGGATTGGTGCAACACAATACAATTATAAAAACAAATATATAAGAGATAAAATAAAATTAAATGTATAAACAATAAAAAGTATAAACAGTAAAATAGAATGTAGACCGGAAATGTACAAAATGAGGTTTTAAAGTGCCGGGTGAGTCTGTACAAAAGTGACTTAGGAACTTAGGATAGGTAAAAAGTAAAAAGTATAGACAGAAAACATCAAGTGTGTTTGCCCTCCACTGAAAAAGTTCAAACCAGATGTCTATCAAGTCTTGGAATATTTGTCTTATTTCTAGTTAAAATGTCTCATTTTTAGTCAAAAAATTGCATTACACTTAAAACAAGAGTCATTACCAGAAAAATAACTTATTTGACCATTTTCACTTGTTTCAAGTAAATTTTCACTTGAAATAAGTAGAAAAATCTGCCAGTGGGACAAGATTTATCTTCTTATTACAAGCAAAAAAAATCTTGTTCCACTTATCTACTTATTTTCTACTTATTTTAAGTGAAAATTGTTGTTTTTTCCAGTGATGAGTCTTGTTTTAAGTGTAATGAGATTTGTTTACTAAAATGAGACATTTTAACTAGAAATAAGACATCCTTTATATATCTGTCCCTCAAGTTCTTCCATTTTTTTCTTCAAGTCATTCACTTTAGATAGTTAAAAACATATTTTATTAAAAAACCTTTCTGAACTATGTTGTTGTTTTTCTAACTCTGATCCAGCTGCCACTCAGGAAGGTTATCATACCAGAATATCATCTACAGACGTGGATATTTTCAATCATAATTAAGTTGTGTCACATTGAGTGGTGCTGATATCTGGTCTGGAACATGGACTATAGAAGGCTGTTGTGGTGAGAACAGCAGCTTCAGGATGCTTTGCTAAACTTTGACCCCAAACCTTTCTAGAACAAACCAAAACTAATTATTACAGTATTATTACAGTAAACATCACAACATGGCATACTATCTTGCCATATAGATATTTAGATATCAGAATGAAGATAAGATGAAGATATCCTAAAACTGAGGTGATGTTAATATAAGCACTATGCCTGTGCCTTTTCACTCACTATTTTTTCAATAATGTTTGTGTTGATAATGCTTGTAGCGTGATGTGACTGAATAAAGAATTTCAATCAATCAATCAATCAATCAATCAATCAATCAATCAATCAATCAATCAATCAATCAATCAATCAATCAATCAATCAATCAATCAATCAATCAATCTAGGGCTGAAACGATTCCTCGAATAATTTGAGTAATTCGATTACAAAAAATGATCGAGGAATTTTCTCTGCCTCGAAGAATCGTTTAATTTCTTTTTTTTTTTTCGTTTCATTTCACCAGCTCAAATCCTCGTATTACGCCCGGACTACATTTAATGCAACACAACGCGCTGACGCTGCGCCATACATCCATGCGCTGCGCACGTTAAAGGGGGGAGAAAGAGGCGGCGGGTATGTTTGGTTTTAGTAACATGCCATGCTCAGGCAGTCTGCAATGGCCCAGACGGGAGACTCATGTAGTTCAGTGCTTAACTTTTATTTTTAATCCACTCTATATTCTTCTGGTCCGTTCTCCTATGTTCCCCCTCTAAAGCCAAAATTATTGTTCCGCGTTAAATCGACGCAGAGTCTACGGTGCTGTCCGGCGAGGGCGGAGAGCGCCGGTCCGGCTGGCGGTGCTGCGCTGCCGTGCAGGCTCTCCACGGCTACATCGTAGCCTACGGCGTAGGGTACGCAGCGACGCGCACCATTCTGCGTTGTTATAACGCGGAACCATAAATCAGCCTTTACCCGGTATATAAACCTCTGTTCCCGCTACAGTTTTAACTAATAGAAAAGGCAGAAAATGTCAGAAAAATAGAAACGTAATAAAGCTAACTGGGTAGTTTTCAATTTTATCTCTGTAGTCATTGATGGATAAAACAAGCAGCACTGGTGCCTAATGTGCTCCAATACAGCAGGGCTCATAAGTTTATTTTGAACACTGACAAAACTCTAACTTAAAACTTAACTACAACTTCAAATTTGCTACACAAATGAAAGTTCAATTGAGACACGTGGGAAAAACACCTAACCTTTTAAGTGATGTGTGTTATCAGGTGTAATGGCATTTTTAGGTTAGAAATAAGAACATTTCTTGGTAAGATCCTTGGTTTTTTGAGTGAATCAGTGAATCTGGTCAACTGGTGTAAGTTCAGGGTTTTTAAATGCACAGCCATGAACCTGCTGTATTATATAATTTAGTCTTAGTAATGTCAATTAACATCTAACATCTTATGTATATTTATAATTGCTCTTTAACTAAAAAAAAATATGTTTTATCCGATTACTCGATTAATCGATAGAATTTTCAGTAGAATACTCGATTACTAAAATATTCGATAGCTGAAGCCCTAAATCAATCAATCAATGTTGAAGGTGAGAGGATGAAGATGAGAGGATGAATAAGACTTTCTAAAAATGTATATGATTCAATTCAATTTTATTTATATAGCATCTATCACAACTAGTGTTGTCCCGATCGATCGGGCCCGATCACAGCATTTTCAAAACATCGTTATCGGCCAAAAAGGTATCGAGACATACCTAGTTATTCATGTTTTTAATATATATTAAATTGTTTTATATATCGTTGCATTTAACGTCACTTCCGACCGGCGGCTGGAGTGGCCGGAAGTGACGAAGTAAGAGAAACTAACATGGGCTGCGTCCGAAATCCCATCCTTCCACCCTAATGAGGTATGCAAGATTATTTAGTGCGTACGAAACATTAGTATGTACTCAATAGTATGTACTATCCATACTCATTCTGGAGAAATGTATTAGTTTGGATTGATGGACAACACTTTTCTTAGTCAGCAGAAACAAATTGCTTCACAATAAAACAGACATCAAAGAAACACAAGATACAATAAAATACATAAATAGTAAGACATAGGACTGTTAAAGGTGACCTATTATGGCATTTAATGTATATTTTAAACAGGCCTTGAATGTCTTAAAAACAATCTAAAGCTTGTTTTTTCTACATAAATCATAAATCCAGCCTGTGGGCCATGTCACTAGTTTTACCGCTTCTAACCCCTTTTTCTGTGCTTCATTCTAAGGGAAGGGGGGGTATGATAATGAGGCTCTGTGCTGATTGGCTCCCTGAATGACGTGTAGCAGGGGAGGAGCATAAACCTCGCTCCACCAGAGCAGCCCGAGCCTGTAAATTATCACAACACTGAATTTTCACAAATGGAAACTTTATTGTTAAAAAAATAAAATATGAGTTGTATATAAATAACATTTATGCACTATTTCAGCCGGATCTGCCCGGCGGATGCTGAACGCTGGCCCCGGAGCCACGCCGGGCGCCCAGCATGCTGGGTGCCCGGCGTGGCTCCGGGGCGCATCGCCCGTTACCGGTGATCAAACCGACAGATTTCGCTGAAAATCTCGTAGGGTGAAGCTGGTCCAGTCTGGGACAGACCCCCGAGGACCCAGCTCTCAAACCACCCGGGAACCTGGATGATTAAACCCGGATCCGCTCCGCCGCGGCGCCGCGTCCGACTGGCTCAAGTAAGGACCGCTCCAGCCTGGGGAGAGAGCTGGTTGTGGGCGTGGTTTCAGCAGCGGAGGCTGAACCTATGGAAATCTGCTCCCGTCGTTACGTAACGACGGGAGCAGATTCTAATCGGCTCAAAAAAAACCATGTGACACTGGGGGACTCTGTCCGGCGGGGGTCAGAGAACTTGCAGAATTCCATGATATTTTGTCTCCCCTGTGCTGGCAGGGTGAGGGGAGACCACTATATATATGTTAAAACAAGAAAAAACGTGTTTTTCATAATAGGTCACCTTTAAGTCCTATGTGTGAGCCTGCAGCGCACCGCAGCGCTCCGCCAGCCGCACCGGCGCTCTCCGGGATGGAGACGCCGGTGGGCAGGGTGCACGTTTGGGTGGGCACAGCCCCCCCCTGCCCCCCCTAAAACCGGCCTCGCTTACAGGTGAATGAGACATGGGGTAGTTTTGCTGTAAATGTGCTGTCCAAAATGTTTAATAATCGTATGCACGTTCGTGTTTGTGGGGGCGTGGCTTTGGACGAAGCGCTCGTGGGTGGGGGCGGGGGGGGCGGGGCTTAGAGGAGGCGCCACTTTCAAATCTTGCTAGCTCTCAGAAGTTGCATAGAATAACTTTAAGTTGAATTTACTGAAACAAGTTTTGCAATATATTCTAATTTTCCGACCTTCACCTGTATATTATGACATCAATAAATAACAGAGAGCGAACCGACACATGTTGCTGTCTTTAATGTATCCTGTCCTTTATTTTGTTCATTATTGTTGGTTCATTGTTCATGTGTGTGTGCGTGTGTGACATACGTGCATGGGACAATTGTG